>NW_016808380.1:234511-270546 GCF_001698545.2 Rhinopithecus bieti | reverse complement strand
TATATATTTAGGGTTAATTAATAAATATAGATAATGAAAGCCAAGTTTCTCACTGTAGGTGAAAGAAATTTGTCAAATAAGCAAAGGGAGAATGGAAATGAACCATGTGATGCTGGTTTGGATTCAGAATGCCTGAGTGTGAATGCATGTTACTTTAATAGATATCCAGATGGATAGATACAGAAAAAAATTTATATGTGTGTATGTGGATTTGTGTGTGTATATGTGTGTGTGTGTGTGTGTGTACTTCCTGGTTTCTTCCTCTGAGAAGGCCTAGAATCGTGGTACCAGAATAGTAATGACCACACCTGGAGTCCAGATCTTTGTTTCTGAACACAATTCCCCAATAAAGGGAATCAGTATTTTTTGGAAAAACAATTCCTTGGCTGGGGAAGAGAAAATACATCTTGAGTTCCAGAAAAAAAGAGATGTTCAAAGCAAACTAACTAAAAAAAAATGATAACAACAAGTCAAAAGGATGGAAGAGTCAACCTGAGAGAGTCCACAATGGCCAAAGCAGAAAGAATTTGAGTTGCAAAATAAATAACAATAATATTAGAAATCAATCCCCAAAATAAAATAAATATTCATGAGTTCACATAAATAAAGAATAAATAAATAAACGTGGGTGAAGGAACACTTCTTTTAAGAATTCCAACTAATAAATTTAGAAGGAAAAAATGAAATAGAATATCAGCAATAGAGCAGGAGAGTACTAACTGCTGCAGGCAAAATTCAGTCACAAATTCTAAAATTAGGAAGTAAAAGTTTAAGGGAAAACAGCATTGATGTATCATCTCAGTATATCTCCTGTAAAATATGTATCAATTATAAAGGGAAAGTAGTGATTTTACAGTGGAGAAACTTAACACCACCTTAACTATATGATCAAGGTTAACATCATCTGTAATAAGATATATTGACATCATGATCCCAGAATGTCACGCACCGAGAAGGACACATATTCTCCGTGGTACTTTTCCTCACAGTGTATAACCTCAATCTAATTATGAAAAAGCATCAGACAGGCCCAAATTTAGTACATTCTATGAAACACCTGGCAAGTACTCTTCAAAAGTGTTAAGGTCATGAAAGGCAGGGAAAGACTGAAGAACTGTAATGGATAAGGCGATATGACCAAAAAAAAAAAAAAAAAATGTGTAATCCTGCACTAGATCCTGGAATGAGGTAAGGATAATAGTGAAAACACTGATGATAAAATTAAAGTAAAATGTACAGTTGTCAATAATATTGTCCCTATGTCAATTTCCTGGTTTTGATATGCACTATGTTTATGTAAGATGTTACCATTAAAGAATGCTGAGTGAATGTTATTTAGGAATTCTTTGTGTTATTTTGAAACCCATCTGTATATCTTCTTTTCAAAATAATCCAAAAGAAAAAAATCTAGCACACTGAAAACAGTTGAAGGTGAGTGTTGGTACAGGTATTAACCCATCTAGCAGAGGCTTTACGGAAAACATGAGGGCTGATTTCAAAAATCTGAAGAGATACCATGGAGAAGAGAAATTAGATTTTATCTGTGTGGGCTTAATAGGTAGAATTAGAGCCAAGTTTAGAAATGAGCTGGAAACAGATTACAGTTCAATAAATATCTCTTTCACAGATGGAATGGGCCACCTCAGGAGATGGTTTTGCATAACTGAAGGTGAAGGAAGGGTGTGATGAACACTTATCAAGCAAATTCTAGAGAGCTCCTCCACCTTGTACCTCAAAAAAAGACCATCCTCATCCAACCATTATCGCCTGGGAGCTATTAGAAATTTAGAAATACAGAATCTCAGGCCTCACTTCAGATCTACGAAAAAATAACCCCTATTTTGCCAAAGTTTCTAGATGATTGTATCTGGTGATATCTCTTTGAATAAAGTATATTTAATTACTATTAATAAAATTAGGAAAAGGTTTAATTAATTTAAAACTAGATTCTGAAAATTATAGTCTCAAATGTTAATGCTAATGTAAAAAACTGGTGTCTTCTCTAAGTAATCTTTCATTTATCACATTATTCTTGTTATTATTCTTAAATTATTTTCTGCATTTGTGCCTTTTCCTCATATACATATTTCCATTTCTCAAGGAAAACTCTAAATTAATGATGCGTCATATACATAAATAGAACTAAAATTCTTTTTGGAACAGCAACTTCACAGGGATTTAATCTTGCTTTAAAATTATGTATGCAAATATGAAATATACATATAAAATTGCTATAGGAAGGCATGTCATACAAGAAAGAAACATAAATAACTTTCATATTTCCTAATAGTATTACAATTCCAGAAAATACCTCCTGTGTTTTTTAAGCCATAATTTTTCCATATAGGATAGAATGTCTTCTTTAAGTTCAATATTAAGTGGTTCTCTCCAAATTTTCAAATTAGTCTGCACTTCACATTCTTCCAATGAGTCTGTAAAAATAAACACAATGTGTATAATTAATACAAACAAGTTTACAAATTACCATATCTTCTCTCAACATGTAGAACTCATCATTTGTGAGGCATATATGCTTTAATATTTACCTATACAATCAATAGGTTAAGGTTTAAATAATGTAAAAGTATTAAATATTGGTAGTTTATTAAGTGACTGGATAGATAGTTTTCTTCAACAATCTCTTGAAGGGATCTTACGATTCAGAAGGTTTGTTAAAGCAACTCATTCTCTTAAATAAAAATTATAAATACAAACATTCATTGTAATTATATAAACACATACATAAAGGTATAACACACAGATGTATAAAGTATTATAGCCACTGAAAATAATACTTACACATTATGAGAAATGGGAAATAAATAATTCATAATGACATCTGGAGGAGACAATTTTCTTCACAAATTTATTTCTATGTGGTAATTTACTTCCAGATGTTTAGGATATTTCTGAAGCACTACTAAATTAAAATTACTATTCAGAGATATTTAAAACTGATGAAGATATCTGGGAAAGAAAGCAGTGTAAATCCAGGATCACTAGTCTCTCCACCCTCCCACATATCTATCCTGTCTCCAAACTGAACATCACAGGGGGAAAAAAATGTAGGAGAATCAAGGGAAATAGTAGAGATGGGAAAAACTTTTTTTTATAAACTAAGACTACAGGATGTCCCGGCCTCATACTGTAGACTTTAATGATTAACTTCCAGAAACAGCCACAGGCCAGCAATGGAAACAAATTAAAACAAAAATAAAGTAAGGAATTCCACTTCTATTCTTCCCAAAGAGTACAGCAGTGTTGAGGAAAGCAATTGGAAACAGTTTGGAAAAACACTGATTAGAATCCCTTGAACTGAAAGAGCACTTAAGGACATGAGCAAAATAGAGAGAAAAGAAATGCCTCCACTATTAGTCCCCTTTTTCATTTTGAAACAAGATTTCTTGACAGGAGAGCTAAAAGGGGAAAAAAGAAAAAATAATTCTTTGTTTTTTCTGTCTAGATGTTAGAGAAGATCTACTGTGTTTGAGATATAAACTCTAAACGTAGAAGGGTGATGGAGGAAGAGGAAGATAAAGCAGCTGGCCTCGTGATTCACTTTTCTCCCTTAACAATGGCACATTCCCGAGAAATAAAGATGGGAGATGACCTGAATTAATTTGTTTGTGAATAAGTTGATAACTAGACCTACAGGCAAATGAATTAATAATATTTGCTGGGAGTAGACTCTTTAGCTATATGGCGTATTTAACATATTAGCTCAAAAGGTAGTGACAAAAAATAGCCAATATTGGCTATTTCACAAATAATGGTAAAAAGCCAGCTATAATGATAATAATTTATTGTCAACCAAACTGGCTAAAGTCAAAGAACTAGAAAATGTGGGAAAATAGTCATGTCACACTCTACCAGTGAGAGTACAACCAACACAGTAATCTTTTTGGAGGACAGTTTGACAATATTCATTAAAATTTTATAAAACAAGTCACTGAGACAACATTTCTATATTTAGAAATTTATTTTAAGGTAACGCTGTAAGTGCACAAATAGCTAAGATGCCCATCATAGTATCTTTTATAACACTGGGAATTAGAAATAAAATATCCATCAATATATGTCTGATTAAATTATGCCATATAGAATACTCTACAAGAGTTACAAATGATTGTGTATATCTCTATTAGATGGCCAGTTGCCCATTACAGAATCTCAGTGAAAATGCAAGTTAACTAATAGTATTTAGTGTTACCTCAGTTTTTGTGTGAGCATGTGTGTGTACACAACTATGTTTATTGAAAAACATGTACCAAAATATTAACATGGATTATCTCTATATGATGAGACTGAGCTGTCTTCATTTTGTTCTTGGTAGCTTTCTGTTACAACCAAGTCTTTTAAAATAAGCATTCATTATTTTATCATATGGTTATTTCCATTATGGAGAACAAATTTTAAGAGTTGTACTTCTGATCTGGTGACTTTTCAATTCGGTACAGTATTATTTTAAATACTATGGCTTTCAAAGTAGACAACAGTAGACTAGTTATTCTATAGAATAATTACTACTTTTCAGGGTTGACAAGTAAAAAAACATGTGTGAAGTAGTAAGTATAAAGCACATAAAATAACACAGTCAATGAGAAATGAGGTGTGTACTGAGATATAAACTACTAAGAAGAGAGCATACAAATAATGTCTTGAAAATATCAATGAAATTGATGTGTAATAAGAAAAGTAGAAAAATACTTGAATAAAATTTATTTAAAAGTTCAATTATAATTAGAAGATGATGTGTGATCCTTTGAGATTAGAAATTACACGGTGTAATAAAAGAGTAATAATCAGCAGAGTTTCTCCGCTGGAAAATAATGAAATAAAAATAGTAAAATTGGCAAGTAAGATACATGATTGAAATTTATTATCTAACATTTTATATTAAATAAAAAGCAAATGGAAGACACTACAAGATTCTGAGTAATCAAAATAATAAATTGAATACTTTAACAACTTGTGGTTTTCCTCAAGACATACTGGGAAACTTAAAGATACTGTTCAGTCATCCAGATCATCAATGTCTAGAATGTAGGAGTGAAACTGTTTAAAAAAAATAAAAAACAAAAAGTAGTTCAAAAGAAACAAAACAATGAGAACACAAATCAATTCTCCCCTGAAGTTCATAGTGGTCCTTGAAATTGCATTTTAAGTTAAATATTCTTTAAAAAAAAAATTCTTCTTTATCTCACAGACTCTCCCATTTTATGTGTTACAATTACTGCTCAAAAAAAGTGATAGTTGTCCTGGCAAAAATTTCTACTAGAAGAAGAACTGAAAGAATCCAATTATCCATTCATCTGACAGTCTGAATTTACATAGAAAACAAATGCAAATCCCCCTAGTGCCCAATTCAGGGCCGATAAATATTAAACCACTCACCAATGATCACACGGTGATGTTACTTTGAGGAGTTACAGCAAACTGCTTTCCCAGTGTTTATAGATTTGGAACATCACATTTATATTCACAGAGAATGGAGGTAAATAAACTAAAGTCAGCTTCATTTTTAGACATTCGTGTTATAAAAATATCCATAACGGCCGGGCCCAGTGGCTGTCTGTAATCCCAGCACTTTTGGAGGCCTAGGCAGGTGGGTCAGGAGGTCAGGAGTTCGAGACCAGCCTGCCCAACATGGCAAAACCCCATCTCTACTAAAAATACAAAAATGCCGGCCATGGTGCCACACACCTGTAATCCCAGCTACTCAGAAGGCTGAAGCAGGAGAATTGTTTGAACCTGGAAGGTGGAGGTTGCAGTAAGCCAACATCACATCACTGCACTCCAGCCTGGGCAACAAAGTGAGACTCTGTCTCAAAAAGAAAGCCATACCTTTTCTGCTGCATGTAAACTCTGTTTCTTGTCATCATGATTTCTGGTTCTCCATTGACTTAACACTTCCTGAAAGGACTGTGCAGAAGCTTCTTCATTGAATGACCCTTCACACAACAGACTCTCTCTTGGTTTTGTACATTCTGCTCTTTTTGTCGTTGTAACTTCTACCTAATTAAAAGGACATATAGGCATGCTTTATTAAATTTTCTGCATTCACCCACAAAAATTATTTTAATAAAAAATTTCTGTTTTAAAATACAGGTAGAACTAATTATTAGTCATTACAAATCAGACTTTTTAAACTTAGAATATTTTTAAGCTGTGCTGATTTATATGCTTTACTCTGTTCTTTAAAACTCTATTGGCAATTATAAATGGTCTCCTCAGAAATTATGAAGATGAGAGCCTACAGAACTGATGACTTATCTTTATGCTGTTCACCAGTGTTCTCTCTGTAAAGGTGCAAGTGCCTTGTATCCATTCTCCCTATGTCCCCAATCTCCTACTCCCCACAACCTTCTCACATTAAAAAATAAAAAACCCAGGTTTTTTTTTTTTTTTTTTTTTTTTCATGTAAATTGGATCAGACATTCCCCTGCTCAAAACTCTCCGTTGATTCTCTATGAAACCCCAAGCTCCTACCAGGACCTATACTGCCCTACACAAACTTGTACTTCCTTGCCTTTTATTTTACCTCCTTCCGTTCTCCTTTCCTTCACCCTGCACCAGTTAGTCTCAAACTCTGGCAGTTCTGAGAACCCATCAAGCACATTTCCTCTTCAGGGCCTTGTACTAGCTATACCCAATGCCTGGAATGAACCTTCTCCATATCTTTACATAGCCAGTCCCTCATTTCATTGACTCAATGAAATGCTCAAACATCACCTACTCAGAAAGTTCTTCACTACCAATTCTAAAATTAATAGGCCCCCTTTCCACCATTTAATAATTCCTTAACTGTTTTATTTTTCTTCCCATTACTTACTCCCATGTGACTTTGTTCTATGTTTATTTACTGCCTGTCTTTACCCATTAGTATATAACGAAGTTGGGGATTTTGTCTTTTTTCTTAGTGCCAAGAGCAGTGCCTGGCACAAAGTAGGTGCTCATTAAAAGTTAGTGGAATGAATGAAGAAGTTCATCGATGCATGTAATACAATGCATGCTCCTCAGATTAATGATGGCTGTGGAGAGATGAATTCAGTACAAAATATAAATCCAGTCCGAGCACACAAGAAAATAAAGGTAGTATTTGGAAGCTATTCACTGAATCAAAGAGAATAGCCACATTAGGAAACCCAAGCAAAATAAAACCCACACCAGTGGCTGAATTATCAAATGTGGATTACCAACACTGATCAAATTGCTAAATATTCATGTGTATCTTTTAAGACATGAGAGTATAAATCTCTATATTCAGCCCACAATTGAAAAATAAACAGGCAGTGTGTTAGAGTACAATTCAGCATATTTTGCTAAAGATGTATATAAAAATTTTAAATATGAGCAAAAAGTATCTGAGGACCTGTCAGACACTAGACACTATGCTAACTGTTGGCCACAGAAACACAGGTTAGTAAGTCCACAGCAGAAAACAGTGTAAGAAGCAGGTAAAACTCAGGGGAAATGATGTCTGAATTGGATTTTGAAAGATAAAACAAGAATTCCATAAGCAAAAAGTGCCAAGGGCAGCATTCCAGAGAAAGGAAATGATACGTATGCTAGGACATGGGAGTCATACAGCATTGGTGGCATGGAACTACAAGCAGTTTGCATTGATACAGCAAAAAGTAAAGAATGAGAAAATATAAAGGGTAGAAAGGGAAGTGGGGGAAGAATATAAAGGGCTCTCCCTGCTGCATAGAGGAGCTTAAACCCACTGGACATGTAAGATCATTGTAAAGTCCCATGTACCAATGTGGCAAAGAGAGGGAAATTAGGAAATAGTGTGTCTAGCTGCAAGGAAACCAATCAAAATGGTACAGACATTTACCCACATTGACCAACATTCCAACATTACAAATGCATAATTTTTTATGTAGGAGTTTCAGGATTTTATCATACTGATATACCTATGCAAAACCACATTATTCAAAATTATACTTTATATTTTAGCATATACTAGCAAAAGATTGAAACAGCATAAATGCTGATCGGTGAAAGTTAGATTTTTAAGTCTTTTCACATCCAATAAATGGAGTACTTTACAGTCACTACATACAATGAGAAGGTTGTATATTGTACTTACATGGATATAAAAACTACATTGTTAAGTGAAAAAAAAGCATGTTTGCAGAGCAAACATATTAACATTTGTGTAAAAAATACATACATACAAAACCAGAAGGATTGCCTGACTCCTTCTTAGAAGGGAAGAGAATGAAATGCACTTTCCATTGATAATCTTTTTATAAAGAAAAAATTGCAGTATCTGAAAGAGCAATAAGGATAGAATAAATGACCAAACATTCAAGAGTTTTTAGCTGGTAGCCTATATGGGACATGGTAACTATTATGGACTGAATTGCATCTCCCTCCGCAAATTCATACGTTGAAGCCCAAACCCCCAATGTGACTACATTTTGAGATAGGGCCTATAAGGAGGTAATTGAGGTCAAATGAAATCATGAAGTTGAGGCCTTAATCTAATAGGACTGGGTATCCTGTTAAGAAGAGGCCGGGCGCGGTGGCTCAAGCCTGTAATCCCAGCACTTTGGGAGGCCGAGGCGGGCGGATCACGAGGTCAGGAGATCGAGACCATCCTGGCTAACACGGTGAAACCCCGTCTCTACTAAAAAAATACAAAAAACTAGCCGGGCGAGGTGGCGGGCGCCTGTAGTCCCCGCTACTCCGGAGGCTGAGGCAGGAGAATGGCGTAAACCCGGGAGGCGGAGCTCGCAGTGAGCTGAGATCCGGCCACTGCACTCCAGCCTGGGCGACAGAGCGAGACTCCGTCTCAAAAAAAAAAAAAAAAAAAAAAAAAAGAAGAGGGAGATAGTTGGACGTGGTGGTGTGCACTTGTGGTCCCAGCTACACAGGAGGCTGAGGTGGGAGGAACATTTGAGCATGGGAGGAGGTTGCAGTGAGCTGAATTCACACCGCTGCACTCTAGCCTGGGCAACAGAGCAAGACCCTGTCTCAAATAAATAAGTAAATACGAAGAGGCATCATATATCTCTTCTCTCTTTCTCTCTCTCTCTCGCTCTCTCTCCCTCTCTCTCTCTCTCTCCTCCCTCCCCCTTTCTCTCCTTTCTGTATGCATGTGCATACAGAAGAAAAGCCCTATAAGAACACAGCAAGAAGGCAGCCACCTACAAGCCAGGAGGTAAAGCCTCACCAGAAATCAATACTGCCAATATTGCCAGCACCTTTATCTGGGACTTCTAGACTACAGAACTGTAGAAAATAATTTTCTCTTGTTTAAACCGCTCAGTTGGAGGTATTTTGTTATGGCAGCCTGAGAAGACTAACACAGTAACCAACTGGATGTGCAGAGGAGGAAGTGAAAACACAATAGACAATAACTGCCTTTGTTGGCTTGGAAAGCTAGGTAGGGCGCCTTCAACAATAACATTGATAGGTTTTGGAAGAGGGGATAAATTTAGTTTGAAGATAGACTCTTAGTAGTATTTGTGAGAAGGTACTTATTGGTATCCAGTAAGCAATACGTCAGTGTGTCTATGTATATATGCTACACTAATGAACAAGCACTGAAAACTCAGTGACTTAATATAAAATTATTTCAATATGCAGCAATTTCAGCAGCTCTCCAGGGAAGCTTCCTTCCAAGCAATGAATCAGAGATGTCAGACATTTGCATCTTGGAGTTATGCCACTGGAATACCAGCTTCCACATAGCTGTGGCAGGGTAGAAAAAGCTGGAGGGTTGTACATTAGCTCTTAAACATTTCAGTTCAAAACTGTCATATATCACGTCCACTCAGAGTTCAATATGACCTTGCCCAATTCTAAAAGAAATTTGAAGATGCACATAGAAATTCAATGCTGTACGTTCGTTCCCCTCTAAGTACGTGATATCCCTGTAAGATGACGTGTTTTAATATTCCCACTTTCCAAAACAGAAAACAGAAGATCAAAAGAGCTAAGGAACTTGCCCAACGTTACAATGCTATAAGAAAAACAGCATCATTATTTTAAACCCAGGTTTCAGCTTATAAGAAGTAAGCTCTTTCGTGAACTGTACCTCTTTCCAAGGATGTGTCATTGGCTTTGTTCCATTAAAAAGGCCATAAGAGAGGCATCAGGCGTTGGTACCATTTGGTTCTTCTAGCCATTAAACTAAAAATCAGACTCCTGAGCCCTAACCCAGAGGTAAATATCTAAAAAAAAAAATCCGAATTTGGTGACAGACCCAGGAATGCAAGTTTTTAACAATCTCCAATTCTTACGATGCTTATTAAAGTTTGAGAAGCATCATTCTTCGGCACCCAGGAAGACTAAGTCTATGAAGGGGTTATCTCTTCATTGTGTACTCTGTCATCTATAACAGCGATTCCCAACAAGAACACTCACCAGGATCACTGAGGAGTTGTTGAACACACACACGCACGCGCACAGACACACACACACGTCTGAACCCCACTCACGGAGATGCTGAACTTAATCATATGTATTTCTTTAATGTTTCTCCAGTTGATTTTAATATACACTCCTGGATAAAATAATTGGATTAATGGTTTTTAAGTTAAGACAATGAGGGAGACAATGTATACAGCATACAGAGTCACCTATGAAGACAAGAAAAACATCTAGTGTGAAGATTAATAAATAACACAGAGGAGGCTATACTATCACTTTCCAGTAAGGCTAGTTACTTAACCTCTCTCTCATCTGTTAAATTGGGGTAATAGCACAAACCTTACATGGTTATTGTGATTATTGGATAAGGCAAGTAAAGCATTAATACAATGCCTAGCATAAGGTGTTCAATAAAAGTTAGCTACTGATTTATTTTTGATAGGATAAATTAGATGAAAAGGCAGGCAGGAAGAAGAAACTTTTAAAGCCACAGTCTCTGCATAATGGTTAAACGCAGGAACTTTGGAGTCAGAAGGTCTGAACTGAAATCTAAGTTCCATTATCAATTCTACCTTTGGCAATTTATAAAAACTATTCCTTGCCACTATTCTCTCATTTGAAAAAGTGGAATAATTAAGAAAAGACAAAAGGAGATAATGTGTAAAATATTTAGGGCAGTGTCTGGTCTTCAATACATTATTGTTATAATTAGGAGGCAGTGATTCTTCACAAAACATCCTTGACAGGTCTATTAGAAAGTGAAATCCACACAAATACGCTGACACTCCTGAAAAATTCAAGCACACTTCCTCTGCTGAAAATAGGTCCTACTAGCATAGAACACATTTTCTTTTACGTCTATGAGCGTGGGTTTGGAACACAACAGATTTAACTTCAACCCAGACTTGGTCAACACATAACAAGCAGCATGACTTCAGCTAAGTTACAGTTTTTGAACTGCAGGGGAAAAGTGACTGGCATCTAAAAGAATGAGGATTATAACACAGATCAAAATTTGAAATTCATTTCTTGCTAAAGAATCAATATGCCTATTATAAATATATAGGCATGAGTTGATAAAAGCTTATCTAGCACATTGTCAGATCAGTAGTCAATCTAAATAACTGCCAGAATTTGGTACAAATCTAGTTTTAAATAACTGTGCAATTGCCTGTCACTTAAAACTCTTGGCAAGGTTTTATATTTTTAGCTCCTCTGAATGAAGTCCTGACTAATATAAAATTGTTAGATTGCATTGTGGTTTGCTAAAAAATGTTTTCCGCAAATACTCATCCAATTCCTGACATAGATGAAAATGTCCAGAAAGACATATGGTCAAAATATCATTCATCAAAAAGACTAGTATTTAGTGGAATCAAAACAATCTTCTTGAAAACATTTTTATAGTCAAGATGTATTTGGTTAATAAGGAACAAATCTATATGAAATAATAATGTGATGAAATTATCAGCAAAATTCTGTAGCTTAACTTAAGTACATGAATGGCATTTGCCATAATTACACATATCCGAAAATGTCTACTATATTTTCCTCAATTTACCTCAGAGCTGCTCCTCTGGAGAAATAAAGATTTGGGTTTATGCTGAATTTTACTGGTTTCCTTTGTAGAATTATTCTCCTCTCTGGGTTCATCTGGATTAACATCCTTTATAAACTGATGGGCAACATCCAATACACTGAATGCTATTTGAGATTTTGCCTATTAAAAAAGTAACAAAATATAATTAAAGAGCCTCATACGTTAAACTAAATAATATATATACATTAACTCATATTTGTGTTATTCTATGACTCCCAGAATTAAATAAATTCAATTTAATCTTTAAAAAGGAAAATTGGCATTTGTATCAACCAGTATAACAGTGACAGCTGCCATCTACTGAGGGAACTAGTTCGGGCTCATACAATTCAAACCATCTTAAAAACAATATATCACTTAACCATCAAGGCAATTCTAAAGCATAACTATTTTTATCTGTTTTAGGAATTAAGAAAACTGTTTTGGGAATTAAGCTCAGGCCGGGCGTGGTGGCTGTCTCCTGTAATCCCAGCACTTTGGGAGGCTGAGATGGGTGGATCATTTGGAGGTCAGGAGTTCCAGGACAGCCCGGCCAACACGGTGAAACCACATCTCTACTAAAAACATAGTAATTAGCCAGGCATGCTGGCGTGTGCCTGTAGTCTCTGCTTCTTAGGAGGCTGAGACAGGAGAATCGCTTGAACCCGGGAGGCAGAGGTTGCAGTGAGCTGAGATCACGCCACTGCGCTCCAGCCTTGGCAACAGAATGACACTCCAACTCCAAAAAAAAAAAAAAAAAGGAAGGAAGGAAGAGAAGGAAGAGAAAGAAAGAAAGAAAAAAAGAAAGAAAGAAAGAGAGAGAAAGAAGAAAGAAAGAAAGAAAGAAAGAAAGAAAGAAAGAAAGAAAGAAAGAAAGAAAGAAAGAAAGAAAGAAAGAGAGAAGAGAAGAGAGAGAGAGAGAGAGAGAGAAGGAAAGAAAGAAAGAATAAACTAAATCTCAGAGAGTTTAAATAACATGCCCTTGGTCACAGTGGTGAGTGGGTGGCAGAAGTAGGAAGTGACCTCAGGTGTATATAAGACTTATAAACTTTCCACTATGCACACCCCTAATAAACAGATGTAATATTTTGTGCACATCATAACTAAAGAACTAAATATAGTTAATCTAGTAGGAGAATGAATAAGCAGTAATGAGTACTCCTTGATGATAAAATGTCTTTAGAAAGCATTCACTATCCAAAAGGACACATCAGGAAGCACTTCTCTCTGTAGTTCCTTAATAAACTCCAAGTTATTTCTCATTTTGTGCCTTGTTCATGAGGTTCACTTACTAGGAAGGCTATCTCTCCTCTACCATCATCTTTACCTGGCAGGCTTTTGCTTCTCCTTCTGTATTCACGCCATTACTCCTACAAGTCTAGGAACCCTTCCCTGTACACCGCCCCACCCCACCAACTGTACACGGTATTTACCCTGTTTACCCTCTTCATACCCTGCATAGATCTCTACCAGCCCTAACTATATTGATTTCACATTTCATCATACCACATAAGCTCACAAAAGGAAAAAGCATATATATTTTAATGATTTTATAGCCACTACAGTTCCTGGAAAAATAGCATATGGTAAAATAAGGTGTCAGGGAGGGAGAAGAGCTACAGAATTGAAATAAGTAATATAGAAAAGGGATTTAAAGAAAAACTTTCCACGTGCTGTCAGAGTGACTGACAAAGAACTGGCAAATTTGGGGAAGGCCCCATTCTCTGAAGGGTTTTCTATCAGAAACTACCAGAGTCTGCCTAGGGACTGCAGAATTTAGGATCCCATCTGCGTTTGAATTAAACTCCAAGGTGAAGATTCAAAATCGTCAGATGCTCTATGAGAACTTGGCATGAGGAAGACAGGAAGTAGCTCTTATTTCTTAGCAAATATCCTCCAAACAAGAAAAAATTAGCAGGGATCAGATATAATTATTTTGTAATCTGCCATGAAAATGCTCCTATTTTTAAATTTTCATCTAGTTGCCAGTTTAGATAGCTAACATTACATAACTTTTTTTTTTGAAACTTTTTCAGTTACGACCTTTTGTAAATCTATTAAGATTCATTGCAGTCTGATTCTGGAATATATCAGTGAACATCAAATTAACTAGTGTTATTTCATAGTGAATTCATAAAATATCTATGAAAAATGACGAACATGACCTATGCATATTTATTTCTGTCTGTATGCAAACCTGAGGAATCTGCTCCAAATTTTCCCAATGATTCTCAGAAAACCTTTATAGGCCTACATAGTACTTTTATTTTTAAAAGAAATTCAAGCCAATGGTAATGCTTCACTCTTTCAGAAACATCTGTAGTTTTACCAACATTTTTAAAACAGAATAATCCAACCTAAGCCTGATTTAAAATGTCCTAGAATAAAGCTCTGTACATTTCAGAGGCAGTTAGTTACATGTTTGGTTTTCATTTTATGTTTTTAAAATATCAAAAGCTGTAGGATTAATTTTATATAGAATTATCATTCAAATATATGTTTAAATAACACAAAACAAAGATTATTTCTGTTCTAAAATGAATCCTGCTATCAATATTACAATAATTGTTATAACATTTTAAGTAGCATATTAAGAGAATCAGAAACAGTGAAAAAACCCACATTTTTTATGCTAAAAAATAAGATAGACATCACAGGTAACTGATAAAATAGAATTCTATATCTGAATATCTTAAAGTTCTGCTAATTTAGTATATAACTGAAATCAATACAAAGCAAATAAATGGAAACGTTCTTTTCTAGAACATCATACACTTAAACATTACTTTTCTCCATTGTAAGGCTGTGTATATATGCCTTACCTTTCTTAATCTTAGAACAATCATACAAGGAAAGAGAGCAGATATTATGATCCCATTACATAGACAAGGAATTTCAAGTTCTGAAAGCTTAGGCCAAAGTCCAACAGTTACAAAATGTCATAACTTGAAATAGTGTCAAATTATCTATTCTGGCTTAATTAAGCTTTTTCCTACTAGATTTATGTTAGTCTTTGTGATACAGAAAATGTGTTTTACCTTTGATTTCCTGAAACTGAAAATATTAAATTTTGTCTCTAACAGATTTGAACATTGTTCCTTGCTTTAAAAATTCACAAAACTCTAATTCTGTATTCAATTGCATATGCAAGGATTAAGGGATTTAGTTTTGTTTGTTTCTTTGTTTTAACTTATTTTGCCTGTTTATTTTTATATTTGATAAAGTATATAGAAATAAATCATAGTCATACCATATAAAAAATTTAAGAAATGGAGATTCCTCCTATTTTCAAGCATATTTGTCTGCTGAAAATAGGTCCCACTAACATAGAGTACACTTTATTTTATATCTATGAGCATGGGTTTGTGGGTTTGGAACTCAACAGACTTAATTTCAACCCAGACTTGGTCACCACATAACAAGCTGTGTGACTTTGGCTAAGTCACAGTTTTTGAACTACAGGGAAAAGGTGAGAGGTATCTAAAAGAATGAGGATTAGAACACAGATTAAAATTTGAAGTTCATTTATTGCTAAAGAATGAATATAACTATAGTTTAACTATATTGACATGAGCTGATAAAAGCTTATCTAGGCTGGGCACAGTAGCTCATGCCTGTAATCCCAACTCTTTGTGAGGCCGAGGTGGGAGGATCACTTGAGGTTAGGAGTTCAAGACCAGCCTGGCTAAAATGGTGAAACCCCCATCTCTACTAAAAATACAAAAAATTAGCTGAACATGGTGCTACATGCCTGTAGTGTCATCTATTCGGGAGGCTGAGGCAGGAGAGTTGCTTGAACTGGGGAGGCGGAGGTTGCAGTGAGCCGAGATTGTGCCACCGCACTCCATCCTGGGTGACAGAGTGAGACTCCATCTCAGAAAAAAAGCGTTTATCTAGGACATTGTCAGACTCAGATCAGGAGTCAATCTAAATACCTGCCAGAATTTGATACAAATCTGGATTATAGCAAAATACTACTCCCCAGAGTGACTACTGTTAACAGATTTTATCCTATAACCTTTGTCTTTTCTTAAATGGACATATCCTGTAACCTTTGTCTTTTCTTAAAAGAACATATCTAAATTTACAACAGAAAACACACTACCTTTCACATAATAACATAACAATAATCATTTTGAGTAACAACCAATGAATAAGAATATGAAGGTTATTTTAGAAAATATTTATCATAGATAACTATGCATATTGAGTATCATAACACTGTACCATATATTAATAAAATATTTTCAAATATTAAAACTCGACCTACAGATAGTTTCTTTCCATTTTCTAAGTATAAAAATTTAAATGTGAAGTACTAATAGGTAACAATAGGAGGAGGAAGAAACTGAAAATGTATAAAATTACCTGTGCAACTGCTCTACATGCTAAAAATGTTTTAAAATCAAACCAAAACAGCCTTCAAGGCACAGAGTAAATCATATATCTCACTATAGGATAGAAGCTAAACTAGAGCCAAAAGATGTGATTTACTGCTAGCATTTCCAGATTCCCCCACATCCTTCACTACACTGTATGATGGTAGGATTTCATCTGGTAACTGTTCTAAATTCTCACCTAAACTTTTTTCCCACCAGAATGATATTATCTTTCAAATTACACTCTAGAAGAATTCATCACTCTGACAATGTATCATTAATCAAAGTAAAGAGGGTTGATATTTTATAGCATTTTGGAATGGATGGCACCTTGTGGAAGTTAAAGTCCAAGAATAAAAGTTTTAGTTTAGTTAGAAAAATGATATACTTTATGGTAGAGTCAGTGCTTCAAAACTCTATCTACCATCATCATCCAAAACTCTGGCTGTACAGCAATAAAGATTAATAATCAATAATCATGTTGATATAGCCATGTCTCC
The DNA here is from genome assembly GCF_001698545.2 of Rhinopithecus bieti. Taxonomy (NCBI): domain Eukaryota; kingdom Metazoa; phylum Chordata; class Mammalia; order Primates; family Cercopithecidae; genus Rhinopithecus; species Rhinopithecus bieti. The sequence goes on along the minus strand of NW_016808380.1, from coordinate 253,702 downwards.
TTAAGTGATCCAGAAGTTCCAGATCAAAAAAAAAAGAAAAAAAAAAAAAAGTTCACACACCATTTAAGCCTATATTACTTTACAAGTTTGAGGGGGAAAAGAGTGAGGATGTCTCCTTTCCTATTGTTAACTTGCATTGATTTTCCAGTGACAAAATTTTAGAAGAGATTTATTGTAACCACAGTCTTGAATTAGAAACTGAAAACTCTAAACTCTGCAGAAGAGTTCTGTTATTTCATTTGAGTTTGTTAGACAAAGTGATATACAGGTAGAGACAGAGACACACATATAGACACAGAGAGAAAAAAATGTGTTATAGCAGCACTCAAGTAACATAAACTCATTGGTTGCAGTGATTGTTCAATATGATTGGAACTTGGAAGGCTTTATTTACAAAATCATTTCAGGATGATCAAGTTATGGACTAATGGGAATTTTGAAATTGTTATATATGTTATATAAACCTTTTTTTGGCCTGGCTTTTGAGAAAACACTTCCTTTTCATATCAAGAATATTTTCCCAAGCACAATTTGTTCTGATTTCTTTGACGTGAATTACCTTATATGCAGTTGGCAAATAGGGCAATGATGTCAGTATAACTCCAGAGTGTTATTGATTCTTAAGGGTTTTTTCCCAACTTATTATTGTTTTGAAGCAATCAGGGGCAAGCTTTCTTACAACTAAAGCCAAAATCTTAACAATATATGAAAACTGTTAAGAAAAAAACCCGAAAAATATATAAAAGTGCCTCCCTTTAGAGTAAGATCTGACTCTTTTAGGGACTTCAACAATCCTGCATTTAACTAAGTTAAGCCATCTAGAAAAACTATGCGCACAAAGAAGCTGTAAAGACACCTCTAACTTTGAAGCATCAGATAAATAAAGGAGGCCGTATCTTGATTTAGATTCTTCATTTTGGTAAAAATAATCTCTCTTAGAAGTGAATTACTACTAAGAACTACAACACAAGAAAGGAAGAACAAACCCTCAAGAAGTATGCCTTAGTGTTTTAACTAGGATTTGTTAACTGCTTTTGTTTGGGTTTTGGTTACAAAGCACCATAGGATTTGAGTGGCCTTCTCCTAGCCCTAATCTTCCCTCAAGCCCTGTTAATTACGTGGGCGATTTTCCAAATGAGAAATATTTGTTTTGTTTTGTTTTGTTTTGTTTTGTTTCTATTTTAAGTTCCGGGATACATGTGCAGAATGTGCAGGTTTGTTACATAGGTGTATGTGTGCCATGGTGGTTTGCTGCACCTATCAATCCATTATCTAGGTTTTAAGCCCTGCATGCATTAGGTATTTGTCCTAATGTTCTTCCTCCCCCTGCCTCTCACGCGTCAAAAGGCTCTGGTGGGTGTTGTTTCCCTCTCCGTGTCCACGTATTCTCATTGTTCAACTCCCACTTACGAGTGAGAGTTGATTGGTTTTCTGTTCCTGTGTTAGTTTGCTGAGAATGATGGCTTCCGACTTCATCCATCAGGAATCATATATCGTGTTGTGGCAGCAACACATGTATACTAAAAAATTATGCTTTAATTTGTAGTAAAACAACTTTGTTATTAGAAGTCATCAAAACATTTGCTAAGGTTTATTTATCCAAAGAAACCTGTACAGAATATTTTGCCAGGATATTTCTATTTACACATTACATGGAATACATTGCACTATGAGTATGAGGATCCTATGATCTAAAATCAATAATAACAAAATAGACTAAATCCGAGAAGTTGGGAGCTATAAAGAAATTACTACACCAAGTAGATAAATTACTCATATTATCATAGACCTAACTACACCAAGCAGGTACTAGCTACACCAAGCAAATAAATTCCTCAAAGTATCATGGACCTATGGCAGGATGCAATAAACCCATCAAATTTCCACTTAGTAAAATATCTTTGCAAAATAAAAGTAATTTTCTTATAAAATACATAATTTTGAACATCTTAATCCGTTAAACAAGAATGAAAAGATGAACATTATCTCTCAAATTTTACATTATTAAAATATGCTTTCTATTCTTAAAGCAAACTAGTACTTTGCTTTTCTTATGGTTCCATCTTTATAGATAGTTTTAGACCAAATTTATTGCCTAAAAATAGGCTTTATCATAGTCAAGTCTGAGTTCTCTCTGAAAATTGAAGGAAGCTATCCCTAAATGATTGGATCAAAGTTTTCATCTACTGCTAGAACCAAAAGAAAGTGTTGGGGGTGCGGGGCAGTAAATTTCAGGCCAACTGGAAAACGTAGAGAAGCAAAAGGAAGAAATGTGTATATAGACGACAACTGGAAAAGAAAAACAGGATTTGAGGAAAAGCCCCCATCTAAACACACAGAGAAACAAGAGGAAAATAAATATTTACTAGATGAAATAAAATTGCAATGGAAGAACAGCAGAATCATGTTCTTAAATCCAGTTCTGCTCATCATATTTCTAAAAACAGATATGGTATTTGCATGAGTAGTGGTACAGAAATATCAAGGGTATAAAAAACTACTTATTGCAAGCTAGACAGAAATCAAATCCTGCAAATGTGAAATTCATGTAGCTGAAATTTATTGCTTATTCCAACATCATGTAAGTATTACTTTAAGTAGTACTTAAAAGACTCTTAGATTAACCTTTCCTCTAAAGGTCTGATTTCTATCTGGTTTTATTAATTAAAGATTTATGTATTATTACTCCTCCCTGACCCACAGAGTGGCAAAAAAAAAAAAAAAAAAAAAAAAAAAAAAAAAAAAAAAAAAAAAAACAAGGACCTGGACACATGCTCCTGTTTATGAATGCACCTTATTATTTAAAAGATAGATTAAATAAAACTGGACTCAATATCTAGTACTTCATAAAATAACACGAAATCTGGATTCAATCTGGACTCTATTTAGTACTTTATAAAATAACACAAAAACAATGAAATAAAACATATCTAATCCAGTTAAAATATTTTAAAATAAGACAACATACAAATGTAATAGCTGAAAAAGTAACATATTGTCAAAATAGTTTAAAGCACCTGGTCTCAGGAAACATAACAATATTGGATTTTGGTTTAAATAACTGTACCTTTCAATTTTTATTACATTACAAAATTCTACTTAGAAAGCAATCTCAAAAGTGAGACAGAATAGCAACAAGAAAATAACATAAGAAACTCACACCTGTAATTTTGCTTTCTATTTGCAGTTTTGATGCCATATAATTATGCACTATATTAATTATCTTAGAAAGTACTGGCAATTGTTTTCAATTAATATTACAAGTATATTGCATCCAGATGAGTTAACTGCTTTCAGCAATTATTCATATTTGAGCTACATAAGGAAGAAATTGTATATGCAATGAAATGAATAACATTTTTAGGTATGACAGAATAAAATTACTAAAAAATAGCAATAACTGATTTGAAATATTTGGTTTTTAAATACAGTATTGCTATTATATCACAATTAGATAATTAGTATCCCATAAAGACCAATGAACATAACGTATATTATAGCAAGCAAAATTACTGTAAAATTTGTCGGATTCCATGAAAAAAATCATGAGCTTATTTGAACTACATAAGGAAGAAATTTCATATTCAATGAAATGAATAACATTTTTAGGTATAGCAGAATAAACTTGCTAACAAGTAGCAATCAATAATTTGTTATATTTGGTTTTTAAATATAATATTGCTGTTATATGACAATTAGATAACTGGTATCCCATAAAGACCAATGAACATAACATATAGCCAATAAACTACTGTAAAAATTTGTCAGGTTCCATGAAAAAAAATCATGCGATAACATAGGTAGCACCTGCCAATTATAAAAGCCCCTCAAATATTCTGCATCAATATGATTGACTAAAGGTTCAGACAGTGGGTTAGACTAGTGATCTTTATGGTCCCCTCCAAAATTGAGAGTCTATTATCCTCTATGTGTGAATAAATTGGAAGACTGTATTTTTATTTTTATATATACTCTGATACATTGAGCTCTAAAACTTTTACTGCATGGGTTTTTTAAATACAAAAGCCTATACATATCCAAAATATGTATAACTATAATGCTTTTAAAAACACCCCCACATGCATACATCTGTATTATTAACTATAGGTACTATGTTGTACAACAGGTACCTAGAACTCATTTATATTGCTAACTTTAACCTTGTACCCATTGAACAATATCTATTTCCCCTATCCACTAACTACCACTATTCTAATTTCTGCTTCTATAAATTTGACTGTTTAAAATACCTCATATAAGCAGAGTTATGTAGTATTTGTCCTTCTGTAACTTCCTTATTTCAATTATCGTAATACCTTCCTGGTCCATGGTAAGTGTTTTTACCACAAAAAACAACAAGGGACACAGGAAACTTTTGGAGGTGATGGATGGATGTATTACCATTATTCTGGTGATGATATAATGAGTATATGCACATGTCCAAACCCATCAAATTGTGTACATTAAAGATGTGCAGTTTTGTCTACAATTATACCTCAATAGAACTGTAATAAAAAAAGAAGACAGCCCTCAACACAAAATTAATCTTTTCATTAATCCTTTGAACTCATCATTAATATTACATTGTTTCCTGGGCTTTAAATGTAGATAGTATAGGAATGGGGTTGAATTCCTACTAATACTGTATCCTGACTGATAAAACCTAATGTATGGAGCACCTTCTATGAGCAGAATACTTTTATAATTGTTGGCATTTAATGTGATTTTCATAGTAGCCCTGCAAGCTCTGAACTTGCATATATAAATATGATCTTTCAAAATTTCTTCAGCATAAACATCACAGAAACATCCACCTCTCCCTTTAAGGTTGATTCATGCCATCTCTAGGTTAAGACCCTGTACTGCAGCTACCCTCTCTACTGTGTCGGTTGCTCTGTCATTTGCTGCTGTAATATACTCACTAAGCCACTTACCTTCTCCCAACTCTTCATTAACTCTACTTTCCATTCTCCCTACCTCTTTCAATTATCTTTATTTCCCCCTCCCTAGCTTTTCTTAGAACAGGCATCTAAAAGTAATTACCACAGATATAACTTCATTAAAGTGCAGGCTACTGAACTATCCCACATCTAGGTTTTCTAAAAATTCTTGTCAAAATTTATCCCAGGAAGATATACAAATGGCCACCAAGTACATGAAAAGATGTTCAACATCATTAGCCATCAAAATGCAAACCAAACCACGATGTGCTACTGCTTCATATTACTAGGATGCTAGACCAAAAAGTCAGATAATAACAAGTGGTGGCTTGGAAGTAGAGAAATCAGAACTCTTGTACATGGCTGATTGGAATGCAATATGCTGCAGCCACTTTGAAAAACAGTCTGGCAGTTCCTCAAACAATTAAAAATGGAGTTACCATATGACCCAGCAATTCCACCACTGGGTATCTAGCCAAGAGAAATAAAAACATATGTCCACACAAAAACTTGTACACAAATGTTCATGGAGGCATTATTTGTAATAGCCAAAAGGTGGAAACAACCCAAATACCCATCAAATGATGAATGAATAAACAAAATGTGCTATATCAAACAATGAAATGTTTTTCAGCCATAAAAATAAATGGAATGCTGATAGATGGTACAACATGGATGAACACTGAAAACACTATGCAAGTAAAAGAAGCCAGTTATAAAAGGCCACATATGACAAGATTCCATTTATATGAAATGTCCAGAATAGGCTAATGTAGAGAGAGAGAAAGTAGTATTGGTCTCCATAATGTAGGGAAATAGGAGGAAGATGGAGCAAAAGAGTGTGGGATTTCATTTTGAGGTGACAAAAATGTTCTAAAATCAATTATGCTAATAGTTGCACTTAGCTGTAAATACACCAAAATTCATTGAATTGTGCACTGCAAATGAATGAATTGTGTGGTATATGAATTATATAGCAATAAAGCTGTTCTTAAAAACGTTTTGTCAATGATTCCTGGACAAATGCTTTTCATTTGTCTTTTGGCTATCCTACCATTCTATGTTTGAAATTCTGACTCATCAAGGACTTAAATGCCATACTCACCACAGAGTCTGTCTGTGTTAACTAAACCTTTAAAATCTCAAGACTACCATCAAATCACTCTTGGCATCAGTCTACTTAGAAGGATGAGGACAGGAATAATAGTTTGCCAGCGGGACAGCATCAGTTGTTCCTTTTTGGTGGTAGTCTTGGAAGAGTTCAAGCAGAAGTACAGCTCAGGTAGATAAGGAATATACCTGATTTAGAAACCTTACTTTCCACCAGAGCCAATCCCCACCTCAGCTCCAGGGCTAGTTCCATAGTGGATGTTTCAGTTACAAAGCCCATTACACTCAGGGATCTATATCTTCCTTGGAGTATGTATAGTTCTCCTTGTTTATATGTAATTTGCCAAGTAGAGGTTACACTTACCATAAGTATAATGCCTAGGAACGGAGTTGACATGACTACCTTTATCTGTTTCCCAAGGAAAGGGCAAGAAAGTTAATTAAAGGTCAAATTCTCACATTTGGGAGGAAAAGCTTTTGTTAACCCTTCACTAATTTAACAACTTAACATAGCATAAATCCTTTTAATTATCCAATCCTTGGTTAAAAAATTCCCTTGCTTTCAAAATTCAGAGAAAAATAAATTTTGCCCTAAAATACAGTTTTAAGTTGTTTTGGAAGCTTAATAGAACATTAAGGACTCATTCACATTTCTATTCATTAAAAAATTGATTTATACAGGACAGGTACAATGTTAAGCACTGAGGATACTGTGATGAACAAGACAAAAAAGAGTCCTTCTCACAGGTCCTAAAATTTATCAGAAGATCTGATAGTTGATAGCAACATAGTTTTTAAAATCTTTTGATAGAAGAAATGCCAGGTGATAACAATCACTGAAGGGCAATGAACACACACTTGTAGTATAAGGAATATGCATTATTCATATTTAAGAAATAGGTTAAGAATATGACAATACTCAATTGCTCACATACATTTAAAATATTTTATTTTTCTTAAGTATAACATTAACTAATACAAATAGAAAATTCATGCTTTTTTCAAAATATTCACATACCTGGACTCAAAATCATGTGACTTTATGATAATTCCTTTTGAGAGAACATTTACTTGTCATCCACATATTTCAATCTTATTGGTAACTCTGAGAGAAGGAACTGTGTGTTCTCAACTCTGCCCCTTCTGTGGTCTCCCATCGAGCTACCATTGACTTTCTTCACAGAACTAGAAAAAACTACTTTAAATTTCATATGGAAGCAACAAAAAGCCCATATAGCCAAGACAATCCTAAGCAAAAAGAACAAAGTTGGAGGCATCAGGCTATCTGACTTCAAGCTGCACTACAAGGCTACAGTAACCAAAACTGCATGGAAATTCTACCTTAATTATTTTTTCTTTCATTAATACCACCCACCTTCCCAAGGTTTCTCCTTTTCAGTTAAGAAACTTTTCATTCCAATTAAGAAAACATATTTACCATAATCTATTAATGATTTACTTAATCTAACCCCCCTTGTGCATGTCATACTTCACAAATAGAATGCCTTTTGTGTTCCCTCATCTTCTATTCTCTGATTAACATTGTCTCGTCTGTCTGATCTTAAATTGTTAAAAGGAAATAGGAATGCCTGATGTATTAAGACCTCATTTCTCATTTGAAAATAACTTTTGTTTCAACCCTTAGTGTTGACAATCTTTCTACATGTAGAAGTAAAATTTAAATTCTTAGTAATTCCCTCTCATGCATTTATGCTTCATTTTTCAGTTAATTAAATATTTAACAGAGGTTGGAAAAGGCAAAGAAACTTGAAGTGTTTTGAATCACTGCCAAGTACAAATCAATCATAAATCAAAGGAAAGGCCCTTTGAAATTACAATACTAGTCAACATGTAAATATTTGCCTCCAATTTTTCAGGGATCTTAAGGAAAACAAGAGACGCTGGTACAAAATGATCCCTACTGACTAAACTCACAGGACCTACTGGGCTGTTGGATAAAGGCTGAAACAGTTTACAACTATCAAATTTGGCTACACTTCATATTAAGCACAAATGACAGCATAGGTTAAAGAATATAAAGTGTAATCACTGTTAGCCTAGAATACTTGCTTGTTATATAGCAATGCTTAATATTCATCTATCAGATGTCTTCCCTAACTTCTCAAATTAGGAATGAATTCAGTCAACAAAGCCTCATGACTTTAATGATTAATAAAACAATAAAAAACTAAAACCACTACATGACTGGTTAATGAGAGCTAAACAAAAAGAGATATTTGACCAAATGGCCATCAAAGACAAAGCACAACAATAACAACAATAAAAACTAAATCCATAGGAAAACAATAAAAACAACAAGAGAAAAAAGCATGTTGACTGAGAAAAGAAGTGAAAGATTAAACAGAGAATCGAGATAGAAAGAAAATAGCAGATAGCTACAAGACAATTGATTAAAGTCAAGAAATTATGACAGAGAATGGGCAAGACCAGAATAAAGGAGAAAAATTAAGTACTAAGCAGAATACTGAATTTTTGATGGGGAATATATCATCATAAACACTATATCAGCTATTTGAGACCTCTTTCTTATTTTATTTCTTATAATAAAAGTGGCTATTATAATGGGCATGAGACACTCACATATAGTGAAACTGTTCACTGTGCTCTATTTATAGGAGGGAGTATGTAGTACAATTTGAAATCATTTCTTTCAAAAATCATCTATCTAATTTATTTATTATTGTGTATATTTAAAGTACACAAAAATGTGCAACATGATGTTTTGATATGCATGTACATGCACATGACATAAGTATACATGTAAAATTATAACTACCATCGAGCATACCAACATATCCATTACCTCACACAGTTTCTTGCACCTATATACAAAAAATGGAATATTATTCACCTTTTAAAAAGAAGATATTGTTATCTTTGACAACATAGATAAACCTGGAGGACATTACGGTAAATGAAATAAGCCAGACACAGAAAGAAAAATACTACATGGAATCACACACATGCAGAATCTAAATTTTTTTTAAAACTTTTAATTTAAAATTTTGTTTCATGAATAAATGGACAAATTTGCTTTAAGAATTAGCTGAACCAAAAAGCTATGTCCTTCAAAGTACTTTACTCCTTAGCAATTCCGTTAGGTGAAATAATGTGATAAAAAAGAGAATAACATCATTATAGGTTTAGCTCCCAGCACAGGAGGTCTGTGTATGCTCTTTGCTAAGTGCCATTCTCACAATTCCACTTCCCTGGTAGACAATACACTTCCCAGGACTCTCCCCAACAAAAGCACCAAGTAGCAACTTTGTTCTCCACAGATGGTGTGGAAACATAAAGTAGTAACACAAACAGGGAAGAGACATGGTTCTTTATTGTATTTAACTTTAAATTTATATACATAAAAGAATTGCAATATTTGAAGAAACCTTTCAAAGATTCATGGTTCCTTGGAAAGCTCTTTGATTTGTGTACATATTACCATGTATGCTAACTTTTAGAGATAAATGAGTATTCTAACCTCATTTATTAGAGCTTAATAAATGATGATATAGGTATATAATTAGAGAAATAAATATTTAAAACATGATATCTTTATGCAGACAGTTTCTAAAATCATACTCTTTTATAAGATTATATATTTTAAAAAAAATACCTTTTATTTTTTAGGAACTTAAATATCATTTATTAGGAACTTAACATCATTTTATTTATCAGGAACTTAAATATCATTTTACTATCTGTGGCTTAGCAACCTCCCCTCCTCTGCAATCAAAACCAAAGAATGTAATGCTAGCAGTATCTTAAATGTTCTTACCATGAAAGAAGAAAAGAGAGAAAGAGAGAAAAAGAAGGAAACAGAGAGAGAAAAAGAAGGAAAGAGAAATAGAGAGAGAGAGAAAAAGAGAGCGAAAGAGAGAAAAGAGAGACAGAGAGAGAGAGAGAAAGAAAAAAAAGAAAGAAAGAAAGAAAGAAAGAAAGAAAGAAAGAAAGAAAGAAAGAAAGAAAGAAAGAAAGAAAGAAAGAAAGAAAGAAAGAAGAAAGAAAGGAAGGAAGGAAGGAGGGAAGGAAGGAAGGAAGGAAGGAAGGAAGGAAGGAAGGAAGGAAGGAGAAAGAGAAAGAGAAAGAAAGAAAGGGTGATGTAATGTGAAATGATAGAAACATTCATTATGTTGAATTTGGAGATTATTTCAAAATGTGTATATATATATATATACACATATGTCAAATATCAAATTATGCACCTTAATTGTGCACATTTTTTCTTGTCAATCATGGCTCAATAAAGATGGAAAGGGAGCAGAAGGAGTATGTAGATTGCCATAAATGTTTTGTGCAAAAGAACTATGTAAACTGAAGGAATTTGTACAAAAAAAGTAAACATTATATATACATTGTATATATTATATATAGATACATTATACATACATTGTATGTATTATATATACATTATATATATACATGTGTATATATATATAATGAAGTGTATATTTGGTAGATACTTTCTCACTAATTTAATCCAATCTACCCTTGGAATTTGATAAATTTCCAACCTGCAATGATCACTTTCTTCTGTTAAGATACAGGATACATACACTTTAAAAACATTAGCATAAAACAAAATAATGCTCAATGTTTAGAAAGCATATTGTATGTCATGTTGCTTTTAGTAATTATGATTTTACTGGTGTCATATCTGCATCTGGATCACAATAAGCCATATCACAGCAAAGTCTATCCTTTGAAATTATGTGGGAGGGAGAGGAGAAGACAGGGAGGGAGAGAGAGCAAGAAGAAGAAAATCGAAATTGGATAAATCTTGAAGCTCAGATACTGAAGGAAAGGAGTCATGTCTCATTCTTCTTTGTATCTCTTATATCAGCTAGCATAGGGCTTAAAGTCACTGAGTGATAACTCAGAAAATGTGCTGAATAAATCATTGAATGAAAAATTCCTAATATGAACTCATCTGTGATAATGATATTACAGTATTTATCTTCAAAGTAGAATGCCTTTAGTTAAATTCGATATTATTCATATATTAACAATTAGACTCACTTCTATATCAATTAATTTTCATTTCTTATGACTATCTGATTGTAATACCATGAGAGAGGCAAGTATCAGGTTGGCTTTTGTTTTTTTTTTTTCCCCTTCATCCTTTCTGCCCAGAAGCTCTAAACATTGAGTGGTCACTCAAAAGTCATTGACTTTGGTGAATATTAGTTAGGTATGTTTTATGTTCTGTGGTTATCGTTATTTGGGTCATCAGCACCCTTGATGGCTACTGATATTTATCAGTATGTTGAGATAAACGTAAAGATTGAAATTCACCAGTAATCTTTCTAAACGCAGATCTGATTATCTCCATTCCTTTGCCTACAGATAATATTAAAACCCTTAATTAATTAAGAGTAGGATCCTACCATTATTCATCTCTGTAAAGTCACTGCCTAGCACACACCCTGCCTTCTAGAAAGTACTCAATAAATACTTGTTGAATAAATTACTATAAAATGAATAAAATCTATGACAAAGCAATGCATCATTAACTGTAACTAGTGTAATGTCATGTCTATATCTAACCCTATTTGTAGTTTAAGTATTAGAATCTTAAAGCCACTTGACAGAGTTTGAGTTTAGGCATTTCCAAAATCAATGATCATATAAGGATAAATAAAATGTCCTTATATGTACAGAAGAAAAAATAGAAACTTGAGAGATAAGCTTTCCTAAATAATAATGGGCAAGGTAAATAAGAACTAATTTTAAATAAACTTGAAAACATAAGAGATTTATATCTAAAACCATAGAAATAATACTTAAAATAACCTATGTGTTCATTTAAAATACGATAAAATATTGTCCAATTTTTAAGTGCCAAGTTCACAGTCAGAATACATAATCTGAAGACTCTAAGCTGTTTCTGCAACTACATTAAAACAGTTTAAATAGTAAAATAAAGTCTAGATTAGTGTTCAATAAAACAATTTTAAGATATACCTCAGGATTGTCTGTATATAATAGAATTTTAGAAATTAGCGTAAATCATCCTGAGTTCTACATAACTAAACACATTTTAACGTCTTTATGTGGAAACATTTTATAAACATACTACATGTAAATCATTTTAGAAAGCCATACCTGCAAAAGAGTTGTTCTGTGGAGCGTTAGTGCCCCTTTCTGGTGAATTTTAGCAAAGCATCCTGAACAATAATCTTCTCCACATTCAAGGCATACCTAAAAAGATATTTTTTTAAAAAATTACATAATCTTATAAAAGAGTATGATTTTTAGAAAGTGTTTGCATAAAGATGCCATGTTTTAAATATTTATTTCTCTAATTAAATACCTATATCATCAGAATTGAGAAGCCTGTCCCAGGCTTAGGACTAGTTAAGGGACTAGTTGTCCCAGTTAAGACTTAACTCTTTGAAGAAAACTAATTTGAAAACACTAATTATTCTTATAACAAAATAAATGTAGTAGTTTTAATGTAGGTTTTAGATGTAATATTTTAGATGCATGGATGTATGCATAGTTTCTGAATAAATTATAAAACAACCAGTAGCCTCAAGTCAAACTTCTTGACCTGGTAAAAACTAAACAGTATTATCTCTGGGTGAATAATCCTTCATTTTTATGAGTTATTTTATCTTTCTGTACGGATTTACATGACATAATTACTTTCAAATGATATGCATACTCTTTGCCCTCCAAAATCCCTATACACTTCCCTGGAAGGTGCTCCTTTACTGGTGGTTCTCAAAATATGGCTTTAAAATTTTTCTTATAAGCATCTCCAAAGGAAAAAAAAATACTGAAAAATACTGTATAAGAAAAAAATACTGGATGGAACTATGTTACCATGTCTGTCATGTTAATAACTGATAAAATGATTATGGGCAAGTTTATATTTAACTTCCAAATTATGATGTTTAAAAATGTAATTTTAAAATTGTTGGACAAGTTAAATAATGTAAAATATTTTGTACCTATGATGGTGCCAACTGAAAGAGAAAAGGAAATGGAAATTGGATGCCAGGTTCAAGATGGTTGATTAAATGTACCTTGAGTGTGTCTTTCTATAGACAGGAGCCAAAGTATCAAGTAGATATTCACATTTCAAATAGACTGCCTGTGAGAGAACACTGGAATTCAGCAGAGAGACGATGGGAGACACCAAGGGTGAGGAAAAGAGAAACAGGGCTTCCTGCTTGGGGTCACTGGGATCTGGACTCAGGGAAGGAGTAAGTGAAGGATTTCCAATGCTTTCACATTCCTACCATGGACCTATGCAATCTTAAGTATGGAGAGATCTGGGAGCCCCATAGGCCTCCACACTAGCATAGAGAGGTGTCTGGATATCACACAGAGGAATGGCTAGAACTCATGACATCCCATAGGCTTCCAAGTGCTGAGCAGCTGCACTAAGGTGCCATTCTTGGAGCCCATACCCCAAGGGTCTTAGTCCTGCCCAGAGACCACTGGTGCCCTTCCTGTCTGCAGGGCCGGGGAGCAAGAGCGGAGGCTGGGTGTTCTCATGCTCTGCCACTACTAATGCATGACCTGGTGCATTCAGATAAAGCACCCCATGCCTGTCAGTCTCTCCTAAAACTGTCTGCTGGCCTTGCCATAAGAGAATGTTCTGCCCTTCCTGGTGGCTGGCCCACAACATAGCCATCGCTGACCCACCAGTGTTTAGCGGGGTACCCGGGATCAGTCCAGCCCCTTTATCACAGCCAGCTAATGGGTGGCAGGCTATATAGCATCAAATGCCTACATCAAAAAGATAGAAAGATCTCAAGTCAACAACCTAACATTACACCCCAAGGAACAACAACAACAACAAAAAAAAAAAAAAGAGCAAACCAAACCTAAAGCTAGCAGAAAAAGAGAAATAACAAAGCTCAGAGAAGAAATAAATAAAATTGAGCCAAAACATTTTAAAAATCAACAAAACAAAAAAATGGGTCTTTGAAAAAATTAATGAAATTGGTGGACCACTAGCTAGATTAAGAAAAATGAGAAAGGATTCAAATACGCACAATAAGACATGATAAAAGTGGCATTACAACTGATACCATAGAAATACAAAAGATCATCAGAGACCACTATGAGCATCTCCACACACGAACTAGAAAACATATAGAAAATGGATAAATTCCTGGAAACGCATAGCCTCTCAAGACTGAAACAGGAAAAAACAGAAATTCTGAACAGACCAATATGAGTAGTGAAGTTGTATCAGTCATAAAACTTTTCCCAAGAACAACAACAACAAAAAAAGCCAAGATCATACAGATTCACAGCAAATTCTACCAGTCATAAAAAGAAAAATTGATACTAGTATACTGAAACTATTTCAAAAAAATCAAGGAGGAAATACTACCTACTCATTCTAAGAAGCCAGTGTAACCCTGATACCAAAGCTAGGCAAGGACACAATAAAGTTTAGAGGTCAATACCATTAATGAACATAGATACAAAAGTTCTCAAAACAAATACTAGCAAATCGAATCCAACAACACATCAGAAAGATACTACTCCATAATCAAGTGGGTCTTATCCAGGGGATGGGGGATGTCTCAACATATGCAAACCAATAAACGTGATTCACCACATAAACAGAATTAAAACCAAAACGACATGATATCTCAGTAGATGCAGAAAAAGTATCTGATAACATTCAGCATCACTCCATGATAAAACCCTCAAAGAACTAGGCACAGAAGAAACATTCACAAAATAATAAAGGTCATAAGACAACAAACCCCAGCCAACATCTTACTGAACTGGGAAATGTCTAAAACATTCCCCTAACAACTACAAAAGACAAGGATGCCTACTTTTACCACTTCTATTCAACATAGTACTGGAATTCCTAGCCAGAACAATCAGGCAAAAGAAAGAAAGAAAAGGCATCCAGGCCGGGCGCGGTGGCTCAGGCCTGTAATTCTAGCACTTTGGGAGGCTGAGGCGCGTGAATCACGAGGTCAGCAGATCGAGACCATCCTGGCTAACATGGTGAAACTCCCGTCTCTACTANCAATAAACGTGATTCACCACATAAACAGAATTAAAACCAAAACGACATGATATCTCAGTAGATGCAGAAAAAGTATCTGATAACATTCAGCATCACTCCATGATAAAAACCCTCAAAGAACTAGGCACAGAAGAAACATTCACAAAATAATAAAGGTCATAAGACAACAAACCCCAGCCAACATCTTACTGAACTGGGAAATGTCTAAAACATTCCCCCTAACAACTACAAAAAGACAAGGATGCCTACTTTTACCACTTCTATTCAACATAGTACTGGAATTCCTAGCCAGAACAATCAGGCAAAAGAAAGAAAGAAAAGGCATCCAGGCCGGGCGCGGTGGCTCAGGCCTGTAATTCTAGCACTTTGGGAGGCTGAGGCGCGTGAATCACGAGGTCAGCAGATCGAGACCATCCTGGCTAACATGGTGAAACTCCCGTCTCTACTAAAAAAAAAAAAAAAAAACAATTAGCCAGGCGTGTTGGCAGACTCCTGTAGTTCCAGGACGCTGAGGCAGGAGAATGGCGTGAACCCAGGAGGCGGAGCTTGCAGTGAGCCGAGATCATGCCACTGCACTCCAGCCTGGGCGACAGAGCGAGACTCTGATTCAAAAAAAAAACTCAATTAGAAAAAAAGGAAGTCAAATTATTTCTGTTTGCTAATGATGTTATCTTATGACTAGAAAACCCTAACGGCTTCTCTGAAGACTCATCAATTGATTGGATAAAGAAAATGTAAGATACATACCATGGAATACTACTCCACTATGAAAAAGAATGATTTTATGTCTTTTGCAGCAACATGAAAGGAACGAGATGGAGGCCATTATCCTAAGTGAAATCACTCATAAACAGGAAGTCAAATACTGCATGATCTTACTTGTAAGTGGGAGAGCTAAACAACAGGTGTTAACTAAACACATGGACATACAGAGTAGAAAAATAGACATCGGAGACTCCATATATTGCAACGGTGGGAGAGGGGTAAGGACTGAAAAATTACATAGTGGCTACAATGTTCCCATTCAGATGGTGGGTACTAAAAGCCCAGACTTCATCACTATGCAATACCTCCAGGTAACAAAACTTCACTTGTACCAACTAAATCTATAAAAATAAAAATAATAAATTTTAACAAAGCAGTGATATGATATGTTTTATCTCATTTAATCCTCACAACAACTCTATAAATTTACAATCATCATCGTATCTCCATAATGAAGAAGAAATAACAAAGGAACATAATGATGAAGAATTTGTCCAGAGTCATAAAAGCTAATAGTGGGGACAGGAATTCAATCCTACCATGTGGCTCAAAGCTTAAGCTCTTAACCACAACACACATTACTAATCATTAAATTAATCACTTACAATAAACTAAAATAGTAATCAGTTACAGATACTCTTCAACTTACAATGTGGCTACTGCTGAATAAATCCATCATAAATTGAAAACATTATAAGTCGAAAACGTACTTAGTACAACTAACCTACTAAGCATCATAGCTTAGCCTGGCTAACCTTAAATGTGCTCAAAACACTTACATTAGCTTACGTTTGGGCAAAATCATCTAACACAAACCTATTTTATAATAAATTGTTGAATATCTTGTGTTTTCTTTTAACCTTCATGATCACACGGCTGACTATGAACTTCCTAGCATCGTATTTTACCACATATCACTAGCCTGGGAAAATATCAGAATTTAAACTTTGAAGTATGGTTTCTACTGAATACATACTGTTTTTACACATCATAAAGCCAAAAAATTGTAAGTCAAAAATGGTAAGGCAGGAACCATTTGTATTGAAAAACCTTGAAAAAATCCACAATAAAATAAAATTCAGTATTTAAAATGAATGTATGGTCTGGTATGTATCAAAATCCAAATGTGTATTTTTCAGGTGTGATTAGCTAAAACAGGATGGACTTTTACTTAATCTGAAGAAAACAAACACTATCCCTAGCATAGAAACTAGTCCCCTCTTTCCATTCTTGTTTCATGAGCTTCATTCTTCCGGAGAAATGATAAAAACATTATCCTAAATCCATATTTTAAATGTAAAATAAACTTTAAAATGATAATTTTATATAAATACCTGGTTATATCATTATATTAATATGTATTTCAAAATATACACTGAATAATTTTTATTTAATATAACTTGCTAATTTTAAGTGAATTTCCCCTAAACATTTGGCACTGTTTTTACACTATAATGCAGAAAACTGAAAATGAGTTTCAGCATATAATTTTAAGCCAAGTATCTGTTAAAAACATATTTTAGTAAAAGTAGCCAAACGAATATCTGTAGACTGGAAGATCAATGCTGGACTTGAAGAGTAAGCTTATGTATTTTGTTCTACAAGGATATTTGGATTAAAATTGAGTTAAAATGAACTCCAATTGGAAAATCTTTTTAGGCAGTTTGGACAACTGGCAGAAACATGCTAAAAATGTAAATAAGGACTCCTTTCCACCACAGATGCTTCCTCAATGATGGAATATCCAACTGCAGTTTTAACAAATATCTTGTTAATCTGATGATCAGTTGTGCTAAGCGTCAGAATCCATTTGAGTTTAATTAAGTTATTCACATTTGCCAAATTAATATATAAGAAAATTGGAACTTTTGGGCTTCGTTTTTGCCATCAATATATGTAAATGGATAGGTCACTAAAAATTTTGCCAACAACAAAAGCACACTGTTTATTATCTTCCATCTATGTGCTGGACACAATGCTAAATATTTCACATGTATTAACTCATTACATGTAATAACTTTGAGGTACAGATAACTATTATCCCTAGTAAGCTATTTCACAAATGAGGAAACAGAGACAAAGAGGGATTAAGTCATTTGCTGAAGGTCACATAGCTAATAACAGGTAAAGTTGAGTTTCAAACTCCCAAAACACAAGCCCTTAACTCCTATCTCCCATACACAATTTTCCCTGGTGAAGGCCAGGGAAATATATATATACACACACACACACATATATATATATATATATATATATCTCCTTTATATATATCCACATACACACGTATGTGGCCTTCAAATATATATATTCACTCTAATTATCCAGTCAGCATAACCATATGCAATGACAGTTGCTAAGCACAAAAGATAACATCAGAGTTTAACAGTACCATGGTCTATTTCATTAAATCTGCCTAACTTGAATTTTTAAATAGCTTATTATTATGTGTTGACAACTAATACGGGATATTATTTTTATTCAAATAAAATAACATTATTTCTTAAAATCTTTTAAAAGACTGTTTAAATTATTTATTCTAAATTCTGGCTTGTCCACACAATGTTTTTCAGGTAAATCAGCTGTTTAATCACTGCATACAATGTCACTCTCATGTGCTTTCCAGCCAAGGCACATGCTGCTTATCTTGTCTTGGACATCCTTCTTCTTACTTTTCCTACCTTCTTGAAAAACAGATCCTTTATTTTCAGGTCAAGCTCTATCTACTTGTGTCATACCTTTCAAGTTCCATGGCTCAAGTACTTGCCACAGAGTAGGAGTCACAAAAAATACTGACTCATAGCTCCTGTATAATTCCTTTTCAGATCATTAGGAGCAGATCCCAACAATTTAATTCAACCTGTAAGCACCTTTTGGCTTTCATACTTTTAACTTAAGACACATTACCATTTGTTTATAATTTTTACAAATTTCTGGACAGTAATAATTTTTTAAGATTCCTTATTGTCGAACATAATATCAAATAATAAAATAATATAATAAGAAGAATATTCTACTACCAAGAGCTAGGGTTTTACATTTAATATTGTTATTAGCTCTTTATTAGATGTGCAGCATTCTAACACAGAGTCCAGTTAAAACTGCCATTAAATAAACCTAACAATATAGATTTAAGTCAGAAATGATTATGGCTAAGTTCTCTAAAACTATAACATAATATACAAATATTAGTATATATAATCATTAAATTCTTTGAAGAGGAAACTGCTTTTTACCTATGTGTTATATTTAAAACTGCAAATGATGCTGCAGTACCTTCAATGATAACTGCATACCATGCTCATGGATAGGAAGAATCAATATCATGAAAATGGCCATACTGCCCAAGGT
>NW_016808380.1:228059-230815 GCF_001698545.2 Rhinopithecus bieti | reverse complement strand
AAAAAAAAAAAAAAAAAAAAAAAAAAAAAGAGAGAGAGAGAGAGAGAGAGAGAGAGAGAGAGAAGAAGAATATATGTCACTTGTGAGAAGAGAAAAGAAAAAAAAGACATACACAAATGTCCATAGCAGCCTTAAACATAATAGCAAAATACTGAAACAATCCAAATGTCATTCAATATACGCATGGATAAACAAACTGTGTTATCACTGTACAATGGAATACTGCTCCATAATACAAATGAACACATTACCGATAAATTTAACATGGATGAATCACCATGTGGAGCAAAAGAAGCCAAAATATATACTATATCATTCCATTTACATAAAGTTCAAGAACAGATATCACCAAATCTATAGTGTTAAAATCAGGACAGTAGTGGCCTTGGTGTTGGGGATTGATTGGAAAAGGCACATGAGAACTTTCCGGGATAAAGGTAATCTTCTACGTCTTGATAGAGGTGGACACATTAATCAAAAGGCATCTGACTGTACATTGAAGTCCATCCATTTCATAGTAAATTATGCCTCAATATTAAAAAAAATAGACAATGGGAGGATACAATATGATGACAGCAAGTATAGACAACTCTTCAGAAGAGTTTTACAATAATGGGGTGCAGACTTGGAGGTCAAAAGAATTTTTTGTTTGTTTGTTTGTTTTAAATTTAAAATGTAAAATTTTGGTTTGGTTTTGCTTTTGGATGGGAGATACTGCAGCATGTTTGTGTGCTAATAGGTATGATTCAGAGGAGCTGGGACAAGGTCTAGGGTGATGTCTTTAAACGAAAATGAGAGGATGAAATTCAGAGAATAAGTACAGGTGTTGGCTGTCCCCAGCAGCATGCATGCTCAACCCACAATAACAGTAATGAAGAAAAGTATATGGCTACCAAGCAAGTTAAGCTGGGAGAGGTGTATGAGGCCATGTGAAAATTCTAGCTGCTTAATATACCTACTACACAGTATATGTATATAAATACCATATAGTGTACATACTAGTAGAGCAGCTTTGTTTTCACACTGTCCACAAACTTTCCCATTTATCTTGGGTTTTCACATTCTGAAGAATTTGCCCTTTTATAATTAACTCTTGGTTTCACTGACTCTGCAAGAAAAAAAAAATGTTACTCCAATTATTTAAAATATAATGTTAAGTTTTCCAATTGATAAATTAATGAAACTATGCACACTTCCCATCTCTGGATCTAACTGAAGCCCACATAGAANAAAAAGAAAATATGTCTAAATTAAGAGAATGTCTATATTATGAAATAGTTTCAAATAAATAATTCACTCATTAAATATTTGTTGAGTGCCTACCACACTGCAGGCATAATTCTAGGTGGTAGGCACACAGCAGTGAGTAAAACTAAACTTCTACCCTCATGAAGTTTACATTGCAGATAAGTAGAAAATAAACAAATATATATTAAATGATGATCAATATTACATAGACAAAAGAAATAGCTTCACAAAACTGGAAAGTGTAAATTAGCTTTTACTATTTTATAAAGGGCTATCAGTGTAGGTAACATTTGAGTTGATATTTATTGATATGAGGAAACTGTGAGGGAAGACTATTTATTGGAAAAAAAATTAAAGGCTCAATTTTGAACACGTTAAAATAGTGATGCCTATTAGACATTCATATAAAGGTGCTGAGTAGGTAGACTGAGCCAAAATTTCAGGGGAGAGGTATAAGGTGAATGTGTAAATTCGGGGATGATCAATATAGATAGGGTCTTTAAAGCCAAGAGAGTGGTTGATACTGCTAAAGAGTAAGTGTAGATGGACAAGATTAGAGCCCTGTGGCATTCCAACATTAAGAGGTCAATACAGAAAACCGGCAAAGAAGACAGAGAAGAAACCGATATCAACGTCAAATGAAATCAAGAAATCATAGTGTCCAAGAGGGAGCCAACTGAAGAAAATCATCGATAAGGAGAGGGATACTGTACTATAAAATATTCCTAATACATTAAGAACTGAGAATTGACCATTGTATATGAGAATGTGGAAGTCACTGATTGACCTTGACAAACAGTTCCTGGATAGTAGTGGGGACCCAAGACTGAATGGAGAGAATTCAAGAGAGAATGGGAACCCAGTAATTCCAGTTCTGGGTGTATACTGAAAGCAATGTCTTAAAGAGGTATTTGTAAACTTATGTTCATAGCAGCATGACTCACAATAAC
This sequence comes from Rhinopithecus bieti, assembly GCF_001698545.2. NCBI lineage: Eukaryota > Metazoa > Chordata > Mammalia > Primates > Cercopithecidae > Rhinopithecus > Rhinopithecus bieti. The sequence goes on along the minus strand of NW_016808380.1, from coordinate 228,617 downwards.
CAAAAGGGGGAAGCAACCCAAGTGTCCACCAATGGACGAACAATTAAGCAAAATGTGGCACATCCATACAAAGGAATATTATTCAGCCTTACAAAACAAAGAAATCCTGCCATTCCACAATATGAATAAGCCTTGAGGATATTATGCTAGGTGAAATAAGCCAGCAAACAGTGTATGATTTTACTTATACGAGGTAGAGTAGTCAAAATCTCAGAGACAGAAAGTAAAATACTATTTACTAGGGACTGGGGGGAATAGGGATGGGGAAGTGATTGTTTAATGGATATAGAGTTTCAGTTTTGCAAGATGAAAACAGTTATGTGAATGAACGCTGGTGATGGTAGCATAACAATGTTAATATACTTAACGCAACTAAACTGTATACTTAAAATAGCTAAGTTGATACATTTTATGTTATATGTATTTCACCATAATTTTGTAAATGTTCATGAAATTGGTACCAATGAGAAGTTAAAGAGCAGTCAGAAGTCATAATTTTCTGTAACTTTTTCATTTCACCTTCATTTTATTGTTTTTTTTTTTTTTTTTTTTTTTTTT
>NW_016808380.1:219928-227130 GCF_001698545.2 Rhinopithecus bieti | reverse complement strand
AGAGAGAGAGAGAGAGAGAGAGAGAGAGAGAGAAGAAGAATATATGTCACTTGTGAGAAGAGAAAAGAAAAAAAAGACATACACAAATGTCCATAGCAGCCTTAAACATAATAGCAAAAATACTGAAACAATCCAAATGTCATTCAATATACGCATGGATAAACAAACTGTGTTATCACTGTACAATGGAATACTGCTCCATAATACAAATGAACACATTACCGATAAATTTAACATGGATGAATCACCATGTGGAGCAAAAGAAGCCAAAAATATATACTATATCATTCCATTTACATAAAGTTCAAGAACAGATATCACCAAATCTATAGTGTTAAAAATCAGGACAGTAGTGGCCTTGGTGTTGGGGATTGATTGGAAAAGGCACATGAGAACTTTCCGGGATAAAGGTAATCTTCTACGTCTTGATAGAGGTGGACACATTAATCAAAAGGCATCTGACTGTACATTGAAGTCCATCCATTTCATAGTAAATTATGCCTCAATATTAAAAAAAATAGACAATGGGAGGATACAATATGATGACAGCAAGTATAGACAACTCTTCAGAAGAGTTTTACAATAATGGGGTGCAGACTTGGAGGTCAAAAAGAATTTTTTGTTTGTTTGTTTGTTTTAAATTTAAAATGTAAAATTTTGGTTTGGTTTTGCTTTTGGATGGGAGATACTGCAGCATGTTTGTGTGCTAATAGGTATGATTCAGAGGAGCTGGGACAAGGTCTAGGGTGATGTCTTTAAACGAAAATGAGAGGATGAAATTCAGAGAATAAGTACAGGTGTTGGCTGTCCCCAGCAGCATGCATGCTCAACCCACAATAACAGTAATGAAGAAAAAGTATATGGCTACCAAGCAAGTTAAGCTGGGAGAGGTGTATGAGGCCATGTGAAAATTCTAGCTGCTTAATATACCTACTACACAGTATATGTATATAAATACCATATAGTGTACATACTAGTAGAGCAGCTTTGTTTTCACACTGTCCACAAACTTTCCCATTTATCTTGGGTTTTTCACATTCTGAAGAATTTGCCCTTTTATAATTAACTCTTGGTTTCACTGACTCTGCAAGAAAAAAAAAATGTTACTCCAATTATTTAAAAATATAATGTTAAGTTTTCCAATTGATAAATTAATGAAACTATGCACACTTCCCATCTCTGGATCTAACTGAAGCCCACATAGAACAAATTCTAAACATTTATAATTATACATATTCATAATACATATATGTATATAAATATATATTATATATATTTCTAATTTTTTTCTGTCAAATTATATTAATCATGCAACATTAAATGTGTTTACTATCCTCAGAAAAACATCTTATTTCCTTGAGAATCATTATAAATTCAAATTATATTTTTGGTTTTGCTATTATTAAACAATCTATTAAAATATAAAGCAATTTTTCTTTTTTTAAAAGTTTTCTAGAGTGAAATTTTAATTTATAATTTACTCTGCTAAATTATCTTCCTTATTAAAACATTACATCAATAAAATTTAAGGAACAGTGCTGTAAAAGTCCTCACTTTTGAAAAATACTATTATTATAATCATGTATTAAGTTTACTTTTTTGGCACAAAAGCCCCCCAAAATACCCGAATAAAATTTATGTTGAAAATCAATGTGTCATGATTTGGGGGTTTAGAATCTTCATACTGCATGAACAATTCTAAAACTTTAACTTTATTTGTAACTCAAATGGAAAAGAAAGGAATGTCTTTAGCATTTAATAACATGATGATAAACTATTTACCTTGAATCTGTTCCTTCAGTAATTTTAATTTCGCTTTTCCAGCAGAAAACTGTATTGATAAAATAGACACTATTTGTCAGGTGTATATTATCTTATTCAGTGACAGTTTAAGTTACTAACAAAAGCATAAGAAAGCTGTAGCTTTGGTGCATTTTGAACAAAAATTTATTTTTAAAGAATAATATAAAATTAATAGGAGATCATCATTAAAGCATATGTGTACCTTTTAATTAATCTAATAGAAATCATAAAAAAGAAAATAAATTTTAAAAATATACATAAACCAATTTTGAAAACATAAATTGTCTTTTAAACAAAATCATTATATGTCATTATGTAATGATTTTAGGAAAGTGCTAGTGTTCAAATTTTGTAAAGGTTTAATACATCTTTTCTATTTCTGCTCTTTCTGAGACACACAGTCTAACATTTGTGTAAGCTGAATCTAAACTGAATTGTGACCAATCTATTCTGCTTACATTACTATAGAAACCATATTATTTTACTTGCCCAATTTAGAGAACTACATGTGTAGGCATCACAGACTTATTCTTCAAAAGTGTTATTTGTGATCCCTGACTTTCCTAAATATTAGTCAAAAAAAAAAGTGAATAAATAAGATTCACTGCTAGATATTTCAAATATATCATCACTTAAAATTTGGGCATTTTAATATTTTAGGAAATAAAATACACTTGCCAATTGAACATGCTTGCCTTGATCTTATTAAAACCAACATTTGAAGTACACAAATGAGAATGAAGGATGGTATGCATTTATATAGATACTGTCAATTCAGGCCTAGTTTTCAATTTGCAACTTGCATGCTCAATTGCTCAATTTGTACGTGAGAATATGAGAACAATGGCTGCCTCTGTATCTATGGCTGTACCAACTGCAGTCATCTGAAAATGTGGGCCTAATTATTCTCGGTGAATCTAGTGGTTTTGCTTCAAAGGGGCAGTTATTTTTCACATTCTTCAAAGTAACTGCTCAGATGCTATGTAACAAACAGCAGAAAAGAAAACAAGATTGAAATAATCAATTTTCTATGAACCACACTTTTATTTTAAACTGCTAATGTTATCCAAGTTACAGATAATCTAATCTTATTTTTCATAACCAAATTATCCAGTATGATTACTTTAATGATACATCTGAATTGAAACATGATCAGTGTGATTATAGGCTACCCTGCATGGAATGGATAGATATGCCCAAGCAAAATGAACCCATTATTCGGGAAATTGTATAATTTGTTTTTACTATTATGATTAACATTGTTCTGCTCTATGAACATAGCCATATTTATTTCAAGTAATTCAAATTGCATAAAAATATTTCAGTGAACAAACTGCTAGCTGCTATTTTTAGACAAATAGAATTTCCTCATAGGTCTGATTTTAACCATTTGGGAAAGGGTTGGAGGTAGGGTTGAACCAAGGATACACATACTTACACAAACACACATATACACATATACACACATGTACATAAACATATATAATACATGCATATCTATATATACATATAGATAGAAAGATGGATATCTGTATATGTTTGTATATACAAGCATCAGGAACTTATATACTAAAGCATATGACTTATTAATGTGCTGACTCCCCCACCAGTAGGTATTGAAGGGGTGCTATCAGGGGGCAGGAAATCTTAGTGCATTTACCACACAGACATATTATCTAAGCCACTGGGGTCAGACTATGCTGTCATTATCAGCCTCCCTGGCATTCACAAATACCTCCGAACTCCCACCAATGCCTTCATCTGCCACACTGAGCACAAACTTCTCCCACAAGTCATCTTTCAGACGTTCTCACTGTCAACCCAATTAGCTACTGAAACTTTGCAATTCTGTACTAATTGTCGTTCCTTCCAAGCCCCTACTGCCATTCCATGGAGCTTCTATTAAATAGTCATTTATGTATCTTATGCTTTCAACCTTTCTCAAAAATGTTTCACTCAAAAGTTTACATCAACTGAAAGCCACCTTTACTTAGACACAGTCTTCACCAAAGCACTTCCCATAGGACCTAGCTCCTTTCCACTTCCTTTCACACACCAGGAGAGAGAGAAATTTTCCATTTGCTCTTCAGTGTTGCTTCCAGAATATGATTCTGCTATTATGATTCAGCAAAGTTGCCTCTACTGGAGGTCCCCACCATCCACTTATTGCCTGTGTCAATATCTAGGATCTCTTCCACCTGAACTTCAGCCACCTGCTCAGTATTTCTCTCCATCACATTTCTGCTTGACAGTCTTAGAGACTTCAATGTACGTGTTCACCTGACATCCTGGTTTGAAGACCCTCCAACATGCTGGCTACTGTGAACATCTAAATGCCTCTTCAGCCACCTCACCGTTATGACCAAATCTGGCACGTAAGCAGCATTCTGAATAGCCACACTTTCAAAATCTCAGACTGAAAACTTTTTCAGTGCCAACATCAATCACCTTATCTCTTCTCTCTGATACCTCTAATATCTATGTACCATTGTGATAAAAATAATACTATAGAGTCTCCTACAAATCCATGCTGAACAACCTCAGTAGGCTCTATGGCTCTTTGGCAATCCATTTACTCATTTGCTGCTAATCCCCAATCACAACTCCCAGAGCGGCTACTCCAAATCTCTTCATTCCCAAGAACTCAAATTCATCCCATTTCCCTTCATTCACCTGAGAAAATGATATTGTCTTCAACTGTCCTAAGAAAGCTGAGGTCTTCCTATTAAAATGTTTCAGTGTCCTACCTCACCACTTGTCAAAAAAATCTCTAAAATTTATTTTCATTGCCACCTGTTTTTTCTTCCACCTTTCTTGTCTCACACAAAAATATGTCTTCCTTCCTTGGTGAAGGCCTCTTTAATGAACCACCTCTTCAAAGACCACCCACCAAGCAACTGGCACCTCTTTCATCCACATTTTTAGTCTTTCCTCTACTAAGATGTCCATCTTTCATTCTACAAACTGGCTCACATCATCTTGCCAATTCTAGAAAAGAATTTAATAAAGGCTTTCCTTGATTCTATTAAACCCTTGAAAGGTCACCCTCTACTTTCATGCTGGTTGCAACAATAGTCTTTACTCACTGCTTCCCACCCTTTTCTTTTCAACCAGTTGAAATCTACTCTCTTATTTAATATTGACACACTCATCACATTTAGGGCTTTTAAATATTTTCCTTATCCAGGAATAGACATTTTAATGTAATGTTTAGGTATCATTACAAAGTGGTTTCACATATTTCAAAGAGTTTTTGACATTGCTCAAAAGCTCTTTGAAGTAGTAGGTATTATTATGCAAGTATACAAATGTGGTAATAGAGGCTTGGAAAGGTTAAGTGAATGTTAATCTATATAATCTAATACAGAGTTTCCAGACCTCAGCATCACTGACATTTGGAGCTAAATAATTCTTTGTTGTGGGGGTTGTCAAGTGCATTGTAGGATGTTTAGCAGCACCCCTGGCCCTTACTCATTATATATCTTTAGGAAAAAAACACACATAAAAATAACAACAACAAAAAAGTATGTCTCTCAATGTTAACAACTGAAAATGTCTCCAGACATTGTCAAATATCTCCTGCGAAGCAAAATTGTCCTCTAGAGAAACACTGGTCTAAATAGATACTCAAAACGTTTTTCACTACACAATATATTGGACATTATTGACTTCATATTTTCTAAAAATGTTCTCCTTTACTTTTGTCCTTATAACATTGAACTACTTTGATTTTACTTCTGCCATTCTTTTTCTTCTCAATCTCTCTTCACTAGGGAGCTGACAAATTATCTTAGACAAGCCTGAGAGCTTATATGTTAAATCTTGGCCCTGACTTTTGACCTTGAGTGAGTTATTTAATTTTTTTGATGTTAAATTATTTCATCTGTGAAACTGGAATAATAATAACATCCTCTTAGGAGTGATATAAGCACTTAATGAGATAAGAAAGGAAAAGAAGTTAAACCGTTGACTGGTATTAACACTTATTGAGCTTATTGAGTGAATATTAAAGTTCTCTTTGCCTATATAGTTTACACACTGGCATTCTTTAAGCTTTATTCTTTATACCTCTCTACTTTTTACAAATCCCTAGGGAGTACATTTACTCCCTTAACTTCAACTTTCTTGAAAATTCGAACAAAACTCTAAATGTAAACCCTATACTTTTCTGAGTCCCTTCTTTATGCTGTCTCTTAGTCAATCCAGCCTGTAATATCAATTATATGTTTGACTTCCTCTTCTCCTTTCTTACTCTTTAATGGTTCCACATTTTTCTTTATATATGTTTTTCTACCCTTTTAATTCAGCCTCCTTTCATCTGACCTATAGATTCTTTTAATAGTCTTATAAATAGCCTGTTTCTAGTGAGATAAGTTTTTTTAATTTTGGGGTTAAAACTTTTATAATTGATTTTTCCCTAAGATAGGGAAATGACACTAGAGAATAAAATGCTTTCTCAAAGCCAAAAACTTTAGAAGTGCCAAGTAAGATCTTTGTAGATTCCAACTGACCTGATGAAAGTTTAATGATAGGTACATAAAAAACAAAAGCGTGTAAGTTAATATTTACAAAGTCATGAATCTTGCACTAAAGAATCCAGAAGCAAAACTGTTTTCTTTATGTAAAAACACTTATCTGATTTTCATCTTCAATATAATATTATATTTTATAGTACACAGTAAAGGAACAGCAATTCTATAACTGGGAAACTGAAAAGCATTTTTTTCTTGGGTATATTTACACATGGAATCAACAGTATATGAATAATACATTAGTATTGAAGCAGAATATAATACACTAAACAAATTTGATATAAAAGTAGGAATAAAGTCTCTCATTTGTTATATTAAACAACATTAGCTTTCACCTTAGTTTAGAAGTATTGAGTTCTATTTTATATACTTTAAACCAGATCCACACTGAATGGAAAAATTCAGTTTGGAATATGGAAAAATTCACTGCAAAGTAAAATTTTGAAATCAGTTTGTAGCTGAAAAACAAAAACATAATTGAATGACGAAAGTTGCATATTACCCTACAAAATAAATCAAAAATTGAATAATACACAAAGTTGTTAAAATAAGGAGAGCATATTCCGAGTATAGAAGAAAATGCAAGACCTAAAACAGAATATCTTCTTGCTTAGCCGAATGCATAAGAATCAAATAGTATCTTCTTACCTTAATAACATTTCCTTTATTTTGTGACATCACATATGATTGATTACCCAATTTGCCCACTTTTCCAGATTTCCAGTAATATTCGCTTGACCTTTAATATATATAAACAAGACAAAATGTAATTACTAAATACATTTCTCCCTTTAATGAAAAGAAATATAGTTTTCCTGTTTCAGAAAATGGAAATTCAGTTGTTAGCATGCAAAAAAAAAAAAAAAA
>NW_016808380.1:208668-218330 GCF_001698545.2 Rhinopithecus bieti | reverse complement strand
TATATATATATATATGTGTGTGATAGCATTTATTTTTCAGATCTTCATTATGTATATATATATGACCTCTTGCTCCCAAAAGCCTTTGAATAAATAAAAATGACTCTAAACATAAACTGGTGTTTATTGGCTATTGATGGCAATTTTCTGAGAGCAAAAGTAAAGTGTGCACTGCTGTCGTAAACATTCCAGACCATAAATCAATGAGAACCAAAAAGTTAAATAAAAAGGAAATAAGAAAGGATAAGACTCAATAATGTTCAGAAGAAACAAAAGTAATGGTAATTTTAAAAAGCAACATGCCTCATCTAAGTGGCACAAAAACAAAAAAAATAGAAGGCCTTTGCTATTGCTCATTCATTAGTTAAAGTCAGAAACTATCCATCCATTAAATGCTTTTATTGGAATGACAACAGTATATAAAATAGTTCTTTAAATAATTTAGTTGATTCATCTAAAATTCTCTAAGAGTTTCACCCACTCTCTTTCTTCCTTTTCTTTGCTTCTTGTGGATCGGAATTCTTGCAGTTTCTTCTCCATCTCTTGGTTCTCAAACTCTAACTGTACTTTCTCCATTCGCAGTTCTTGAGCATTTCTGAAGACATAAGATTTAGATGGAGTAAGCAGAAAACAAGCAAAGCCAAAATTATTTTATATAATCTTTTCTGTTAAATTAGAATCATGAATAATAAATAAAATACTTTACCTATTTCTCTTGTACTACTCTGAAATCTGGTTTTTAAAATTAGCATTTGCCTTCCACCAAAATCCTGAAGCAAGTTATCTCTTCAAATCTTAGACTTTTGTTTTAATTATTACATTGCTAGGGGTTCAAAATTATAATTAACTTCATATATAAGGGACGTTTTTATATATGCACAAGTATCTATGACGCACAAACAGAAAACAAAATAAAAATATTTTCTAATTTTCATATTGTTTTGCCTCCAATGTAGTCAAGTAGTTTGAACCACAGTATTTAAAACAATAGACAAAACATACATTTTTGCTGAGCTGGTCATCTCCAAAATTTTAAATCTCTACCTTTATGTCATATATGTATGATGAGGGGGAAAAGGTAGTACCTGTTTGAGACCTATTAAGAAGAAAGCCCCGATTAATGGTTTTGGTACAGGAATTTCTGTACAAGAGATTTTTATAATATCTGAAACTCACTAAGCTTTTGACAAAAGACGTTTTCTTCATTTTATGAAGCCTGGTCATCAGTATTAGCCACTGACTCTTTCTTTCATAGATCTAACCAAACTAATTCTCTAGCTTTTACTATTATAAGTCCAAATCTCTTCCTTCAATATTACATTAGTGTTTTACTACAATCAAGCAGTGTGGGCACCCATGCATGCTATGGCACGGAACAAAATCAAGGCATAATGAAGCTCAGACAGGAGAAATCTTTCTAGAGGTAGCAAGCAATTACCAAAAAGCAAGTGGGCCAAGGATATGTCCCAAGCAGACACAATCCAGGAAGATATACAGAAAGTGATAGGAAGGGCTGTCCAGAGGGTTCAGAGAAACTGGCTAAGATACAGAAAGAGAGGCGTTTATTTTCATTGTATCTACTCCACAATGAGTAATGCAGCTACTATGACAAATAAACACTGCTAGGTAATAGGATGTGAAATACAATGGAGCTTCAAGTATTGAGAGGAATAGATAAGCATGAAAGTAATTGAAATATAGTGGAATAGGGCTGTCATTGGGGAAGTACAGGGGGCTACCTGGGCACAAAGAAAGAGCACATACCCCAGTCCTGTGAATGCAGAAACAGTTCCTAGAGAAGGCAAAGGATGAGTTGAGACCTAAAGGATGAAAGGACTTAGCCAGTCAAAGGGCAGTGGTGAGTGCAGTGTTCCAGAAAGAAAGGAGTGTGGACACAGGTAGGAAAGAGTAATGGGTGGGTCAAGAAACTAGAAGTTCTCTGTGACCAGATATTAAGTGCAGAACAGGAAAAGTAGCAAAAAATCAAACTGCTGAAGTGGACAGTATCATGAAGAGCCTTGTAAGCCATGATGAGAAATTGGGATTTATATTGCATGAACAATGAGGATCATTAAAGGGTTTTAAGAGAATTGATCAGACTTGCATTTAGAAAGATCACTCAGGCTGTATCAAAGGAAGTCAATTAGAGGGTACAAGGCTAGAAGCAAGACAACCAATTAGTAGACTATTCCAGTAATCTAACTAATAGAGAATTTGGGCTAGTCTGACTGAGCAGGCGCAATGGAGAGAAAAACTGAGCTTTTGCGAAATGTAAGAAAATAGAATTAACAAGTTGGAAACTGATCAGAAGTAGGTGACTGATTAGAGAGGGAACAAGGAAGAAATCTAAAATAATCCCATGTTTCTTATTTGAGCTATCAGGAGGACAATAGTGTCTTTTCCAGAAACAGACCATTCTGAAATGGGCTGCAGGTACAGTTCAGGATGAGTCCCACAGTTTATCTCCCTGCCTAAAGTCTTGACAGCCTACCACACTTCACAAACTGCTTACAGGAGAAGAATTGAAAGAACAAATATGATTGTGTCACTCATTTGCTTAGAAGACTTCTGATGTTTTTGAAGTCCCACTGTGGTAGAGGAAAAGGGTAAGGCTGAAGAAAAAGACTGGCCTACTGACCAAGTGGTCAAGTTTATGGTCAAGATTGGATTGTGTGGATCTCACACAAAACAGAGGATTCCTCATGGAGATAATGTTATACACAGAGTTATAAAGGGAAAGCAAGGCCACTGAGGGAAGCTAAGGTTGATCCTCAGCTTTTTAAATTTAATTTATTGTTTAAGAGATTTCTTTAAGATTTCCAAAATGATCAGTTCAGCAAAAATATGTATGTTGCCTATATAGAAAAAAAATTGCTGTTTTAAATATTATGCATCAAACTATTTTAATATATTCGAGTCAATACAGATGATGTGAAAACTAGAAAATAATTTCTAATCATCAGAACAAACCCAAGGACTAGAAAGATGATTGAAATGGTTTACGGGCTGGGAAAGAGGTCGAGAGGACTGGAAGAACACCAGAACGTCAGACAATGTAAAGACAAAGTCCAACAAGAACAGGCTTGGAACAAGGAAAAAGTGAGAAAGGGAACTCTATGGTAATTACCATGAGTGGGTATTCCTGTGCTGGCTTTTAATGGTTTGTGGATCAGCAAGATGGGCAGGCCAGGGAATAGTGATTCCAACTTATTTCCAAACTCTTTACTACGACATACAAGTTAGTTATCATCTAGACCCTGTTTTTTTCTCCACCTTTCTTCTTAGACAATTGGATATGTCTGAGAAGTCCCCAAAATCATGTGGTCTCTGTGCCTTTGCATAAGTTTCACCCAATAACTACCCAACTAACTGCATCTCTCACTCAGAACTTGGGTACTTCCTCGCTCCTGCTCTAGCAGTTTGAGCCATGTTCTCTCCTAGTCCCTTGCCTGTACACATCGCACCATGCTTCATTCTATATTGTCAATGTAACTGTACTCATTCATATTCTCTGTAAGCTTTTGGAGTGCCAGGACTACCACTTACTGCTTTTGTAGCCATCATTCCCTAGCACAGTATATAGAAAATGCACACTTAATAAATGTTTGTTGGTTGAATGTTTATGGGTATAGACATATGGCCTGAAATATGTCACTAAAATCAAATAATGTATGCCCCTTTTTCTTTTTCTATTAACAAAATTTGTAGTCCTGGCAATCAGATAGCACCTCTCCCCACCAAAAATACGGTATACTCACAATGATAATGCCATATATTTTTATAACATTTCCAGTTTACACAATGCTTTTATACTCAGTATCTCAAAGGTGAAGAGAGCATTAGAATAGCTTTGAAGATATCAAATAACCACAAAGCTATTAATCTGGATCAAAAAACTCAGAAACTCAAATTAAGAATGGTAGTCTGGCCCGGGTGCAGTGGCTCACACTTGTAATCCCAGCACTTTGGGAGGTAGAGGTGGGAGGATTACTTAAGGTCAGGAGTAAACCAACCTGGCCAACACGGCCAAGCACTGTCTCTATTAAAAATACAAACATTAGCCAGGTGTGGTAGCATGCGCCTGTAATACCAGCTACTTGGGCGGCTGAGGCAGGAGAATCGCCTGAGCCCGGGAGGCGGAGGTCGCAGTGAGCCGAGACCGTGCCAGTGCACTCCAGCCTAGGCAAGGGAGCAAGACTTCATCTAAAAACAAACAAACAAAAAAAAAAGTCTGTCCTCATCCCATGCTGGCTGCCTCTTACTGATATTTAAGAGAAAAATCCCTAAGTATTTCCAGTGACTGTAGGTGACATCGTAGACAAACAGGGAGCTATACTCTCCCATACCCCTGCAAGATCATAAAATTCCCAGGATGCCAGTAATTGTTTGGCTCTGGCTGAATGCATCTCCCTGTCATCTAGGACAGACCTCTCCTAGAAAAGGTCAATTCAACACAATGTCCTTTATGTAAAGGGCTAAAGTATGTAGTGCTTTCTATTTCCTGGTTAGGGGTCTCTCACCCCAATAGTCTCCCTAAATTTCAGGATAATCCTTACTTAACTTTGAATAAGGGCCATGAAAAATATGTTTAACATTCCGTTGCATTACTTTAATAGGTAATGAACCAAACTTTTATAACTTGTCACATTGGTTCTTGTGGAATAAGTATTTTAATCTTCATTTTAAACTATTATAGATTTATAGTATTTCAAAGCTATATTCTTATAGATAAAAGTACAGGAATGTGAAAAATGAAGATAAGAATTCACAAAATAGTCAAAATTACAATATACAGAAGCTTTGCAACTATTCCTATTAAGAAATAAATATATATTAACTCACCTATATTTTAGCTTTACAGAATTTCCAGGTTTTCCCCATGGAAGAACTACAAAATCCTTTGTGTTCATGATTAACACCTTAATGTTGTCTAAAAGTTATTCTGATTTGTAAACACTTCTGTAAAAGTAACAGAGACAAAAGAATTATGGCAGAGGTGAAGCAGTATAAGTTACAAATTCAAAACTCCATATAGTTCAGGAATGTTTTAAAACTTTATGAGGAAAAGGCTGAATCAAAGTTTAAACAGTAAAATTATACACTGTTAGCCTTTGTCCCCTGCAGCCACGTATCAACCAGAGAATCAAAAATATTAGAATAAAAAATTACAAAAATGTACAACTATTTACATTGTATTAAGTATTATAAGTAAGCAAGAACTGATTTAAAGTATATAGTAGGTTATGTGTAGGCTATATGCAAATACTATGCCATTTTATATAAGGAACCTGACCATTCTTAGATTTTGGTGTTTGCAAGGTGTGAAGGTGTTACTGGAACCAGTCTCCTGTGGAAACCTAGAAATTACTGGATTTTAAATATAAGTTATGTAAGTATTTATGTACTAATAAAGTTAGACATGTAATATGTCTGATGGAATTAAAATTTCACCAATATTTACGTACAGCTGACCCTTCAACATATAAAGGTTAGAGGCACCAATCTCCCAAAAATCTGTGCATAACTTCTAATTTCCCCAAAATTTTAGTATTAGCCTATTGTTCATCAGAAGCCTTACTGATAACATAATCAATGAATACATTATGTATGTTATATATATGTATATACTATATTCTTTTAAAAAGTAAGTTAGATAACAGAAAATGTTATTGAGAAAATCACAAAGAAGAGAAAATGTATTTACTATTTATTAAGTGGAAGTGAATCATGGTAAGGGGCTTCACACTGAGTAGGCTTAGGAAGACGAAGAAGAAGAGGAGTTGGTCTTGTCTCAGGAGTAGCAGAGATGGAAGAGGTAGAGGACATGGAAGGGGAAGCAAGAGTGACAAGCACATGAGTGTAACTATTATTTTTTTAAAATTATTTATAAGTGGATCTGTGCAGTTCAAACCTATGTTGTTCAAGGGTCAACTGTATAACAAAAGACTACGGAAATAGTCAACTAAAAGTGGAGGATGCATTCATTAAAACAAACTAAAGCACGTATTCTGGCTCTTTCTATCGCTAAGGCTATAAAAGCATACCAAGTATTTGTTCTATCTAAAAATAATATCCAAGGCCATGCAGACAGAAATGAAAAGAGTCTTTGAGATACAATCTAAACCCAATAATCTTTTTATATATATATATGGCAATATAAAATGAAAATTAAGGTACGTAATAATTACCCAAAGGCATTCTAATATCCTCATTTATCAAAGAAAATTTTAATGATACTCTTTGGCTAAGATCAGAAATTAGCATATTTTAGAAAGAATATTTCAACAAGAAATGAAACAAAAAGGACTTTCTGCTTAACTTGAATTAACCAGAAAATGAAATTATTCAGAACACCCTGTTTCCCAAGTATCCCAATTATTCATGGTTCTATAATAATTTACTCTGTAATGCTGAATTACTAAGTCACATGAACAACTATTAGATTTTTATAGGAATAAAAATTTCCAAGTTCTAAGAGCTTTTAAAGGAATATGAATCAATATTATAGTGACCATAGACTTAAATGCCCATACCATTTGATGTTGTCATTTATTTATTTGTTCCTATGTGTGTCCTCATAACCACAATAAACATGCATTAAGCTTCTGCTATATACAAGGCAGTGTGCTGAGAGGTATGGAGAGGAGTCAAGGCCCAAGGAGGTTTGTTTTCTGAGCTCAAATGGTTTAGAGTAAAATAGGGCATATAAGACCCTAAATATAAAAGCCATAAAACAAGGTAAAAAATATAAGGGCTATAAAATTTATACATGTGATAATATAGAAAGTGAAAGAAAAGAGAGAATTCAGCTGGCTAGCATTTAAGTAAAGCTTTGAAGGAGAAAGGAGGCTTACAGATAAAGATATGGATTAGATGAATATTCCATACTGTTGGAAAGAATAACTCTTGAATAAGGGACTAATGAGTAGTTACACTTGTTTGGTGTGCAGGTTACATGGAAGAAAAAAAAATAAACATGAATTTAGATATAGTGGCTGAGGCCCAATAATAAGTGGCTTTAAATGTCAAGTTTATAGCATTTGGAATTTATTCTGTAGCTAATAAGAGTCTAATAGGGATTTAGCAGGGAAAACGTAAGTCTAGAAGCTTTGCTCTAAGACTTAAGGAAGGAAAGCAACAAAATTGGAGTTACCTAATAAAAGGCTATTGCGACATCAAAGTCTACGTAACCAAATGAGTAATTCTTCATTGTTGTTCCTTTAGGAGACTATCTTATATTTCAACGATGCAACCACTGATTAAAAACATTTTTGCGACACCTCTTTTGAAACTGTCTACAGAATCCATTTTATGTCTGAGCGCGGTGGCTCATGCCTGTAATCCCAAAACTTTGGGAGGCTGAGGTGGGCAGATGACTTGAGGTCAGGAGTTCAAGACCAGCCTAACCAACATGGCAAAACCCCGTCTCTACTAAAAATACAAAAATTAGCCATGTGTGGTGGTGTATGCTTGTAATCCCAGCTACTCAGGAGTCTGAAGCATGAGAATCACTTGAACCTGGGAGGTTGAGGTTGCAGTGAGTCAAGATTGCACACCACTGTACTCTTCAGCCTGGGTGACAGAGTGAGACTCTGTCTCCAAAAAAAAAAAAAAAAAAAAAAAGAATCTGTTATCACCAACAAACACACAAATCCATTTTGTTGTGGGTCATTTGAAATTAAAAATGATTGTGCAATAGGAGCAACTATTTTTTTCACTCAAACCTACCTCCAAATTACTTGGACTATCTCCAAAAATTAAATCTAACCTGAAAGGGTAGATCTTCACAATTTTGGAGGAAATTCTCTAGGAATTTACTCTCTGAAGATAATTGCAAAATGGAATTACACAAAATAATTACTACATTTTAAATAAGGTAGTGGTTGCATCATGGGACTAAATTATGTTTGTACCTTCAATCCACAAACACGTACTTAACTGTTCCTTTGTGATCCCTATTAGTGGTCCCAGGTATTGAAGTCACGGTGGCAAATAAGCCATGGTGTCTTCCCTTGAGACCCTCACAATCAAGGGGAAATCCACACAAACAACCACAATATCATAGGGCGTTTTGATAGAAGAATCTATAGGAGGCGTCCCACTCAGACTCAATTTTCAACCACCAAGCCCTGTCTCTCAAAGCTAAATTAAGTGTCAAAGAGAAATAAAGATACCATAGGAATGGAAAACTAAGATTCGATTTGCTTTTTGGGAGGGAGGTGGTAGCATTTTCAAGTGTAATTCCCTTTTCCTCCTCATTTTGTAGGTAGTATTTTGTCCCCTTTTATCAAATAGCAGCTAGCAAAGGCACCTTTCAAAAACCTCCAGGAATAATCCTGATCCATAACATGGAATCTGTATTGCTTTCTGATCGTATTCAGGGAATCCAAATACTGGCCTCTTGCCTACAATTGATAACTTTGTCACAAAAACTTCCATAATGTTATTATTATCATTAAAGAGATAAAATAATCCCCAAAGTCAATCTGTCTGATTATTAAAATAATCTAAATTGCTATAATTTTGCTTACACATTGAGATATACAATATAATTTTATGTGTATGTCTATATATAAAGCTAAACTGATATATGATTGACTTTACCGATACAAAAAATGAACGAACATCTGTAAATCTCATTACAATAAGATGACTGAGATTTGTAGCTCTGCTGATGATGTTATTTAACCAATAAATGGTCTTATTCAAGGGAATTTCACTTCACTGAATGCAATTAGTAAGCCTTCTTCTCAATTACGTATTTTATCAAGTCACCTACATAAGCCAATTTCCTTGTATGAAGAAAAAGGGGAGATTATCATTCTGAGTTATGTTATTCTGCCTGTTTCCTTTTGTAAAGCCAACAGAGAATTTAGTCACCTTTCTTGGGATAGCAAGGATATAACAATGTCAGCAGCAAGAATAGTAAAGCACAAAATTTTAGGTACCTAATAAAACCAGAGGAATACAGATAAACTCCTTATTATGCAAAATTTATACTTCCTTGTGTCTTTTGGTCAAACTTTTATAACTAAATACCAAAATTTAGTAGTGATTTGGAAAATTTCTAGTTCCTGATTTGTTAGACTACATTATTTTTCTGTCTACAACCACATTTTTCCTCACACATAATACCCAATATAACCCAAAATTGTCCAGGATGGTTTGATGATCCTTCTACACGTGTTCCTATTTTGAGAAAGCAATCCCCACATCAAAACCTACTGCCACAGAGTGGAAACAAGGAATTTACAATGCTCTATACAGCTAGAAACTCAGAGCATTCAGCTAGAGGTGCAAGAGAACACCATTGGCAGAAAGGGAGGTTTAGGAAACCGCTGTTTACAAGAAGGGCCACTTTTTGTAACTGGAAACTTATCTAAGGTTAGTTAATTCTTCTAATGACTCGGATCATGTTAGGCTCAAAACTTAAAAACCATACTGTAAGTAGGGATTTTTCCTTACTGAAGCAATATTTTGAAAGGGTCTAATTAGCAAGCAACTTTGGGTGAATTAACATGTTTAGGCATTTAGTACCATAGTACTTAGAAATCACAGACCCAAGAAAGAAATGTTAAATAAGAATTTAAAATAGTTGCCTTTAATAATTAAAAGAATTTTAATTTTAACATTTCCTCTAATTATCCTTATTTTAAATATAT
>NW_016808380.1:203932-208338 GCF_001698545.2 Rhinopithecus bieti | reverse complement strand
ATTTTAAATATATATATTTTAAAATATTTAAAAAATTATAAGGCAAGAACTGATAATACATGATTCCTAGAATAGTATCTTGTGCTGGAGTGTCCTACTAAATAAATGTGTGCCACATTCTCATAGCAAAAATTCTAAAAGTAAAGCAGGTATTGATATGGTTTGGCTGTGTCCCCACCCAAATCTCATCTTGAATTGCAATCCCCATAATTCCCACATGTGGTGGGAGGGCCCTGGTGGGAGATAATTGAATCATGGGGACAGTTTCCTCCATGCTCTTTTAGTAAGTTCTCACGAGAACCCCCTTCACTTAGCTGTCATCCTTCTCTTTCCTGCCACCATGTGAAGGACGTGTTTGCTTTCCCTTCTGCCATGAGTGTAAGTTTCCTGAGGCCTCCCTAGCCCTGCAGAACTGTGAGTCAATTAAACCCCTTTCCTTTGTAAATTACCCAGTCTTGGGTATGTCGTCATAGCAGTGTGAGAACGGACTAAAATAGGTATTGACTTCAGGTTGCATTCAATCTTTCAGCCAAACAAGATATCTGATAATAAAATACTGCTTCAAGGCACTAAATGGTACCCAAGTCACCCATTTTTTACCCTCTATAGGCAGGTTACCTTGAGAACAACTGAGAAACTTTACCTTTAGATATCAAGGGACAAGATGTCATTTTAAAATACTTTCAATTAAAAATAATAAGCAATATTAAAAGGTGTTGAATTTAAGGTCAGAAAACCTAGGTATCCTAAATTCACTGGATTTAAAGTCAGAAGATCTTTGCACGATAGAAATTCTCTGAACTTCAGCTTATCTATGTAGAAAATGGTAAGGACCCTCTCCCCCTCTAATTTGCAGGATATTAAATAAAAGGCGTCTGATTTGTGACCTGACTTGTCTAGCTGTAGGCTCCTATAAGACCTCCGGAGAGCTCATGGTTCAGGGAAAGGGGCAGCCTTAGAAACTACCTAGAGAAGAAAGAGCCTTAGAAACTACCTAGAAAAGAAAATGGAGCATCAAGATTCTACTTTACCCTTAGCATCTCTGCTTTCATCTTTTTTACATAATGAGCTTTAGTGTTTACCTCTCTGCTCACCAAGTTTTATTCTATGCAATGCTCAATTCAAAGGCCGCCTGTATCATGAAGCTTCCCTCCATCGAAACCAAGCTTCTCCTCGTATACAAAGACCATGTCTATTAAACTCATTTGCTATTGTATGTTACCTTGTGTTATTTTTTGTATCTTTGTTTATATAGATTTTGTTTCCCTAAGTAGCCCGAATATTTGAGGGTAGTCCTACCATTGACTTTTGAAACCCCAGCAATCAGTACAGTCCCTACACATAATGTAGTGCCAATAATAATGTGCTAAGCAAGTAATTTTTTTCTACTGCTTTTAGTTTTTTGCACAACCTATCCTACGGAAAAAGATTAAACATAACCTCTTTCCCACTTCAACTAACCTTTCTGTTTTATTTTTTCAATGTTTCCTACCGATCTTGATGAGCAATCAACAAATATACACTGAACTCTCTTCCTGCCGGGTGTCAGGTTAAGCACTGAGGAACAAGGTCAACCAGACAGGTATAATACCAGTCTTCACTGAACTTACACTCTGGTGAGGGAAGTAGGTAAAAATGAAAAAGCAAATAAACTAATTGCAAGAATTGTTAAGTGTCTTGAAAGACATGAAGGAACTACTTTCAAACAATTTATTTGTAATACAATTGGTAAAATTATGGAAGGTCAGGGCAGGCCTCTGTGTAGACTATAAGATGAGCTAAATTGGAGAAAGGCAGAGGGAGTCGTTAGGTTCGCATAAACATACAGTTTGTATAATTTTAATCCTGTGTAGCTTCAACTTTACCATTTTTTTAAATGAGCTTTGCTAACTTTAGATTTTAAGTCAAGCTATAAAATATATATAACTGAACCTTATATACCCGAGTCTCTCTACTGCTGATTTTGGGAAGAAAAAAAGAAATATCCACAACTTCAGGTGTCTCAGGAATCGGGCATCTCGCACCATAGTCTACTTGTGAGTAAACTTCAAGGAAGTGGGTGCATGTGAACGCGCAGGCAGACTAAAGGCTACAAAAGGGGTTTCTCAAGGTGCCAAATTTTTCATAAGGTGCAAATGACTTCAAAGGATAAAAGGGGCTAGTATTTGAAAGGGTCGGGCTGCAGAAGGGGTACAACTGATGAAGTCCCCATGTCTGGGGTTCACTCTTGATTCATTTATCCATTAGCATCTTGGGCTGGGAAGTCTTTGGTGTATACCAAAGGCTTTCAACTCCAGAGGCCAGGGCCCCATCCTGCTGCCTGCAGGCCTGGCACTATGTCAGCATATGGCCAGGGCTCAGCAAACACCTGCTGGGCCGGTGCCTCCAGCTCCACCCGAGCTGAGTCCGCTTTCCAGCCGCTCTGCCAGCTTTGCTCGCCGCACCAACTAGTTCCGGCTTGCGGCCCGCTAGGCAGACTTAGAGACGCTCCTCTCCCTCATCCACCCGCAGCCAGACAACCCACCTGGAGACCCCAGCCTCTCGCATCACCACCGCCGGCAGGCCGCGGATAGCTGCAGGGAGTTTCGGTCTTGGTCTCCTTAGTTACCGCGTTACCTCGGTACCCATAGCAACCAGAAAGCTGGGTTCTGCCACTGTCCGCCGGCAGAGGGCGAAAAGGAGCCTGCGAAATGAGAGAGGAAGGGGCGATCACAGGAAGGAAAGGGCGGAAAAACTCAGCAGGCTCTGGAAGCCTTCTGCCAGAGATGATCTTGGAGATTAGGTATGTGCTAAACCTGAGCACGTGTCATATTCCAACTACGAGTGAGAGACTTATATGTCATATTTGATTCTTCCTCATAGCAAGCCACCTTAAATCTAAAAAAATTAAGGCACAAAAAATGTGACTATCTTAATCCAAAATTACAAAGCTAACAAATGGCAGACCCACAAATTAATTCAAGGAGTTTAGTCTCAGAACTCCCACATATATGCTATATTTAAATGATTTATCAAAGGCTACCATAGGCAAAGTCAATAGAGAATCCAGGTCTCTTCAAAAGTCTACAACTCTCTTTTCTTTGTACCGAATACATGACCCGTTGAGTCTAATATATATAAAACAAAAAGCAAAAGCAAATACATGTGTGTGTGTGTGCGCGCACACACACACACACATAATTAACCCACAATTCTCAACACAACTCTTCTGTTCCGAGCAAAGCTGCACCTGTAGTGAATTTATCTTAGGCTTCCTAAATATGCTGTTTTTTATCTCCCATTTTAAATATTGCAATTAGGATGCATGAATGGTACTGCACTGTATGCGCTTCTATGCTTAACCACATTGTATCTATCTTGGTACCAGACTAACAATCCTAACTATTATAGTTATGTACTAATCTTTGCACCATTATTTTTGACTTTACTATGTCTGCCAATATCCATTTAAAAGTATTAATGATTTAACTTGGCATATTCAATTATATAAGATTATAACCACTATGGATAAGAGAAGACAATGGTAGTCTTCTGGTTATGAGTCTGGGTTTCGGAGTCTGGCAGATTCGAGATTGAGTGCTGGTACTGCCACAACTTACCTGCTGTGTGACCACGAGCAAGTAACAAAGCTGAGTCTAACTGCTTAAATGAGATAACAGTACACTTAGTCCATACGTAATGTAGTATGGAAGAATAAATGAAACAATAAATGTTAAGTATTTAGCTCTAAGTCAGGCCCATATTGAGTGCTTAATAAACAGTAAGAAACAGTGGTGCTGGTGTGTCTATGATGGTTGCTATTATCGTGTTCATGGTATAACTTTACCAAGTCCTTCCTTTAATACAAGAACAAGTTTCAAGTGGATGTGCAATACTACTGATTTTCTTGCACAGACTATTTCCCATACAGGTGTGCTCTTCAAATTACCAAAGACATGTTCAGCTTTCATTCATTCACTGATCTATTCACTTATTTATTCCACAAGTATTTATTGAAAGTCCATTTTGTAGATCCCAAAAATACTGCAGTGAAGAAATCGTCAAAGCTCCTCCTATTTTCAAATATATTTTAATGGGAACAGAAAGGCATTAAACAAGTATAAATACATGTCGGCTACTATGAAGAAAACTAAAGCCAAATAAAGAAATAGAATATAATTGAGTTCTATTTTAGGGTAGATGGCCAGGGAAGTATCTGAATGCAAGGAAAGAGAAAGACATGGGCCATTAGAGCAAGAAACATTCCAGAGAGAACAGTAAACACACATCAATTATGTCCCAGTAAAGATTATTTTGCAAATAACCTCTCATCACTTCTACAGAGGACTTTCACTTCAAAAAATTATTCTTACAATGCATTTACTTACATATTAGTAAAATTAAACTTATAAAATAATGTATAGGCC
>NW_016808380.1:196764-200855 GCF_001698545.2 Rhinopithecus bieti | reverse complement strand
AAAAAAAAAAAAAAAAAAGCATAAAATATCCTTGCACTTTTTGAAAGCATTAAAAGAACATTATTTTATATTTAGAAAAATAGCTTATGCACAGTTATGAAAAGGCAAAGCAGAGACAAAAAAATAAGCCTATGCTAAGTCACATAGTAAAATAAAGTGTGACGTGCTTGTCTTTCAAAATGATGATTAGTGACAAAATGAAATGAAACATGTCAAAACAATTACAGCTCTAGAAAGATGATATTCTCTCCACTGAAGCAAAATGCATTTAACTGGCACACCAGCAATGTTGCACACAGTTTACCACAACTATGTCAAGAGTACAGTATTCCTGAGGGTTTTTCCAAACTCCTGCTTCATTGTGCCACTGTGAAGACAAGGTTTGAATACAAGTTTTCTGAACTGGAGATATTCAATTTAAAGAGATAAAAATTACCAGCAATGCAGAAATTAAGAGCATGGATTTACATGATCATTTTACTAAGCTTGAAATGAGAGTCAGAGACTGTAAACAAGTATTATCCAAAACTTAGAAATAAGGTAAAGTCAAAAACGGCAAGTCTTTTCAATGCCACACTAGAATACTGTTTATGATAATCTGAGCATTACACGATTTTCTTTAAAAAGTGTTGCTTTTCTTATCATTAACTATTGATAAAGTCTCTGTGTAATGTTATATGTTTATTTGAAGATTTTTTCACCTGCATTTTTCATATCATTTGTATCTAGATATGTAAATAATGTCTTTCCTTTAGATAAAATACTTTCAAAACTAATGGTTTTATTGCACTATACAACTTTAACCAGTTTTGTATCTAACCTAGAAATCTCGCACTAATACTTCCTCTCAATTCCTGTATACAGTCAGCTACCAAATTTTCTTTGAACCAGCTTTACCATTCTAATAATTCCTTCCTTAATGAATTAAACTGTGTCACATGTACATTCTCTACTTAAAGAATATCTTGTTTTTGAGTATTGTAATTATATTTTAATAATACCAAAGCCTTTGGAAGAAAATGGAACATATATCATATCTGCAACTTTCCAGAAGTATTCTCTCAATTTCCATTTGCTCCTTGGCCCTTCACATTCTTTTATAGGCAAAAGTTTGTGGGCATTTCAAGCTAGCAAAACCAAATTCTTACCATCTCCTTTTTTACAAGCCCTGAAATGTGGTCTTACGTTTACATGAAGCATCTACTTTCTTTTGCCTTGGTAGATACTAATTATAACATCCTATTACATATGTATGGAGTTTTCAACTTGTCAAGAAAACTGAGCTTTAGAGGCAACATTAAATTACAAAAAAGCCTTAGACAAACCCTAAATTAGTATGATATAAATATTTTTAAATACATCCAAATGGCTAAACTTAAGGACGAAAAAAAGAAACTTAGAGTTAAGAGGTGCCATTGGCCTTTTATAATTTTTCTTGGCTTTGTAATTTCTGCCTATCATCCATGACACAGAATTTCTCAGCAAATACATTTTCATAACACAAGACAATTATTACTGATGCTTCACAAGTGGAGGAGAATCATCAGGGCCTATGATAAATTTTCGATTCCTGCAATATGCAGCATCTTCCAAATTGAAAAATAAATATATAGCCTTGTTGAATGAGCATAGTTAAATTTAATCAACATTTACTCAACACCTGTTCTATTCCAGGTATGGCCCTAAGATGGGTACAAAGGTGAACAAAGACACCATCTCTGTCCTTGAGTAATTCAAGTGAGAGTTTACAAATAATTAATATGTAATGTATTAAGTACTATGTTCAAAAAGAATGGGAGCATTGCATGTCTGTGGCATGGCCAGAATTTCTGGTCGGTTCAAACATAGTATATGTGGCAAAAAGATAAGAATGAAAAGTTGTGTTAGGAGCACATTAAAAAGCACTTTGAATGTTACGCTTTCACAGTGGAAACTGTGAAATTTTCTTTTCTTCTCTCCTTCTCTTGATACCCTCAGATAAGTTTTAAGCAGATTTTTAAGCATTTTGGTATGTGTATAGCAGCATCTTTCAAGAGTAATTCTGGTGGCAATGTAAAAATAGAGCAAATGGAGAAGAGGAAGACAAAAGACACATTTAAAATGTGGTTATATTAGTCCAAGATAGAAATAATAAGTCTTGAATAAATCAGGGCAGAGGGCAGAGGCCAAGTGAAACAGATTCAAAGCATTTTGTAAACTCCCAATAGGACTTGGAAACCACGGATATGTGGTTAGCTAGGAATATGAAACAGAGCTGCTGGTCCCTACATTTGATAGCTTGGTTAAATAAATAGATGATACTGATAACCAGCCCTGGAAGAGCAAGAGAATAAATAAGCTCACAGAGAGTGGGGTCAAGAAGGCAGGGCAGACTGAGTTTTCATTTTACTACAGCAGTAAGGAGGAATACCAAAATATAATGTAGCTGTAGTTATTTAGGAGATAATCATGTACATTAGGTTACCATCGGCATGTAATCAGATAGCAACCAGAGCTAAAGGAAAAGTTTAAATTGTCCAAGGAGTCCTCAGAGAAACTACAGAAGACATGGTATTGAGAGAGGAATTCATTCAGCATTTCTAAAATAGACCAATATAAAACCTATGCACGACCTTCTATATCCAGCAGTGTTTACTGCAGGGTCTCTGCAAATGAGGTTGGGAACCTGAATGAATTTATTACTGTAATCATCAATTCTTCTCGGTGTTCTCATGCATTTACTGCAGACAAGAATGCACTACATCAGCTGGTAAAAAAGAAGAGCTGGCACTGTTCATTGAAGCTTGCATTGCCAATATCAACATTCTTAATACAAAACTTCTTAAATTGTTTACGTATATATGGGTCCAGAGAAGGTGAAGATACAATTCACATGATGGAGTCTTTAGAAAGTCAATTTCAAGAAACAGAACACTTTATTTGAAAATAAATAACATTGTTTTCACTATAACCTCAATTTAATACAATCATACGTCCCTTAATGATGAGGGTATGTTCTAAGAAATGCGTGATTAGGTGATTTTGTCATTATGCAAACATCAAAGAGTGAAATGACACAAACCTAAATGTTATACACCTAGGTTATTTGGTACAGCCTATTGCTTCTAGACCATAAGCCCCTACATCATGCCACTGTACTAAATACTATACACAATTATAACATAATGGTCAGTTTTTGTGTATCAAAACATATGTAAACACAGAAAAATGACTGTCAAAATGTAGTATAAAAGACAAAAAATGGAATACCTATATAGGGCACTTACTATGATTGGAGCTGGCAGAACTGGAAGTTGCTTTGGGTGAATGAGTAGGTACTATAGACTTTATAAACACTGTAAACTTAGGCTACACTATTTTTTTTAAGCATTTTCTTTTTTTAAATATAAATTAGCCTTACCTTCCTGTAACTTCTTTACTCTATAAACTTGTATTTTTTTTAAACTTTTTGATCCTTTTGTAATGACAATTCAAAACAAAGACATTGTACAGATGTACATAAAATTTTCATTATATCCTTATCTATAAGCCTTTTTCTATTTATTCCTTTTAATTTTAAAACTGGTTTTGTTAAAAACTAAGACACAAACACATATATTACCCAAGCCCTACACAGAGTCAGGATCATCAAGACATCCCCAGGTGATAAGGAATTTTTCAGCTCCATTATAATCGGATGGGGCTACCATTGTGTATGTCGTCTATCATTGACTGAAACTTACTTGGTGCATAACTGTATAATGTTAGTATTTCCTAGTTACACTCAAGGATCAATAAGCAGCTATGGTGGACAACAATAATCTGCCACTCTTCCTCCTGCCTTTGCCTGGCAACAATCCGTCAGTCTTGGCAGCTGTGTTTCATTATGTGATCCAACCCATCCTTGTAATGGTTTATTGGACAGGAGTTCAAACTGAACCAGTCAGATACTCTCCTGTGAGAATAAGAGATTGAGATTGAGAGAGAAAATCATGGGGGAACAATATTCTGACATTTGGACAGGAGAAAGGAAGGAAGGGAAGGGAAGGGAAGGGAAGTGAAAAAGAAGAAAGAAGAAAGAAGAAATTTAAAAGGAAGGAAGGAAGGAAAGA
>NW_016808380.1:156723-196436 GCF_001698545.2 Rhinopithecus bieti | reverse complement strand
GAAAGAAAGAAAGAAAGAAAGAAAGAAAGAAAGAAAGAAAGAAAGAAAGAAAGAGAAAGAAAGAAGAAAGAAAGAAAGAAAGAAAGAAAGAAAGAGAAAGAAAGAAAGAAAGAAAGAAAGAAAGAAAGAAAGAAAGAAAGAAAGAAAGAAAGAAAGAAAGGAAGGAAGGAAGGAAGGAAGAAAAAAAGGTAAAAAAAAAAAAAAGGAGGGAAGGAGAGGCAGGGAGAGAAGGAAGCCAAGATGAGAGACAGATTTCAGATTTTCTGGAAATTTTCCCCTTCCTGTGGACTAGCTACGTTCAAAATGACACACTCCTGCATCTTTAAAATACAGTTCCCTTAATTACTTAAACTAGGATGGATTGTTTTGGTTGTGCAGAACAGAAAACTTGATTTAAATGACTACCAGCAGAATCATAAAGTAAAACTAAAGTAACTTTCTTTATAAGTCAACTCCGAAGTATAGATTCCCAGAGGATTCTTTTAAACAGCAGTAGAGCATTGATCTGTAACTCCCATAATTGCAAATTAATATTCTCACATAGGCATATATAGGGGAGTTGTTCTAGCATGCTTTTGAAGTCATCTCAAACAAAGCTAAAAATCTCTTATTTTTTAATCAGTTAAGTTTCTTAGTTTATTCGCTTTAAGTTTGGCTGTGCCAGTTTTGCTAGCAAACAATTATTTATAATTGATATAGCTTTAGGGAAAAGCTAATCTTAAAAAGAAAAAAGCTGGCGTTTCAGAGAAAAAGTCATTTATTTCTGGTTCTTGCTACGTTTCAATAAGTGTATCATACTGTCTTCTTGAGATTTATGCACTGTTTGCTGTACTTCATTTGGAAAATTTGCATTTTTCTCTTATGCACTCAAGCCGGGAGGCACAAAACAAGAGTTACAAGGTTTGTTTGACATGAGATGTCTAACAGTAATTTTCTTTCATCAATTTTATTCTCTTCCAGTTCCAATTCCCAAGGGCAGATTTTTCATTGGATTTTGTGAAATATTTTATAACTGCCTTACCTTTGTGAAAGTTACTCCCATAATATTTCAAAAGATTTGTCACAACTTTGTCCATAAGAAAGGTGTCATTCTTATGCCCATTGTGAGTTAATATTACCCATGTACCCATTTTCACATTAATTCAGAAAATTATAATACATCTATCATGGCTAGCTTTGGTGAGGGTGATGCTTATTCAGACATTCACCAAACACTATTCAGGACCTACTATGCTTTAGGCATTCTTTCAGATAATGAGTATAACTATGAACAAGAAATATTTGTATTCTGTACATATGAGAAATATAGGCTACATGAGGGACACAGGAATTCAGAATAATAACTGCTAGAACTGTGAGAATATTATCAGAGAAAGGATACTTGCTCAATCGTTGGTGCTCAAGAAAGACTTGTTAGCATAATCTATAATGATGTTCAATGTAGCATAATGATTTTCAGTCACAATGATGTTCAATGTTGGCCTAGTCTGTTGCATAGGAACATTATACTGGTATGGAACGTGGGTGAAATTAGTGTTCTGGATAGAAAGAAAAAAGCATATACAAATTTCCCCGCAGTGAGTTAGAATATAAGCATGGAGAATCTAAAAATTTCTAGCATTACTGAAACATTCAAGGAACTCAAGAGAAGTGGAGAAAGAGAGAAGAGGCAGAAGGAAATCATACAATTCTGTAAAGGGGAGATTAATTAAGAGGTCATCGCTGTTGTGTAGGAGATACTAATGGACTAGGCCAAAGCAGAGGAAGCAAAGCTGAAGGAGAGTGAGAGGAGCTATTAGTTATCAATAACTTATCAATGGACTTGGAATTAACTAGATGAGAGGCTGAGGAGTGAAGGATGACCCACTGGTATTTATGGGTCTGAAGATACAATTTAAAATGATTAAAACTACACTGAATTAAGGAACATTCATTTATTAATTTAAACATGCCATTGGATACCTACCATATGCCAGGTATTGTTCTGGAGGCTGACACCTTGAACACAAGTAACAACCTGTTTGTTTTCATTAAGTTTCTATTTTATTGGAAAGAAAAATATACACCAGTTTTAGTTTATTTCACTAAGAGAATAAAACAGATCAACAGACACTTTTCTAGGATGGGATCCTATTTTAGGTAGAATAGTCAGAGAAAATCTCTCTGAGGAAGCGACATTCGCAAAAAGCCATGCTAAACAAGGAGCTAGCCATGGGAAAGTCTGGAATGTTTCTAGAAGAAGAACATCAATATCCTAGGGTGGAAAGAATGAGAGTGTGGTTTAAATGTGGTGAAAATGTTAGGAGATAAGACTACATGGAGAGATAGGCAGTAAGGTAGGAGATGAAGGACAAAATAAGGGGTTTGTGTCCTATGCCAACTAATATAGGGAGTCATGAACAGGCTTTAAACAGAGGAGTGACAACTGAATCATATATTTATAAGAACATTGGCAACCAGAGGAGATTGGCTATAGAAAGTCAAAAGACAGAGAGACCAGTGAGAATGCTAATGCAATCTTCCAGAAAAGGCAATCACTAAGTTATGGTATTAAGGACTCAATCACTGCATTAGAAGGCAGGATGGCTACTATGACAAGATCCAACATAGCAATAGGTTAAACAAAATAAACATTGACCTCTCTCTCACTTACCATGTAAGTGAACACAATCCAGAATTTAGTTGTGTCCAGAGGGTAAAAGGGACCTAGGCTCCTTCCATTGTGCTGCTCTGCCTTTCTCAACATGTCACTTTGCATTTACTGGTCTAAGATAAATTACTCAGCTCCTGCCATCAAGCTAGTGCTAAGCCAATGAGACTCAAAGAAGAAAGACAGTGAAGGCACGCGCTTGTTTGTTTATTTAATAATTGATATGTGAAAATCATGTCTTAAATTTGCATTTACTTTATAATAAGCTTTAACATTTTCTAATGACCATTTGTGTATCTACTTTTGAGAATTGCTTCTTTTCTTTTTCTTTTTTTAATTTTACTTTATGTTCTGGAATACATGTGCAGAACGTGCAAGTTTGTTACATAGGTATACATGTGCCATGGTAGTTTGCTGCACCTTTCAACCCATCATCAAGGTTTTAAGCCCCACATTCATTAGGTATTGGTCCTAATGCTCTCCCTCCCCTTGCCCCCGACTGCTTGACAGGCCTCAGTGTGTGACGTTCACCTCCCTGTGCCCATGTGTTCTCATCGTTCAACTCCCATTTACGAGTGAGAACATGTGGTGTGTGGTTTTCTGTTCCTATGTTACTTTGCTGAAAATGATCGTTTCCAGCTTCATCCATGTTCCTGAAAAGGACATGAATTCATTCTTTATTATGGCTGCATAGTATTCCATGGTGTGTATGCGCCACATTTTCTTTATCCAGTCTATCATTGATGGGCATTTGGGTGGGTTCCAAGTTTTTGCTATTGTAAATTGTGCTGCAATAGCATACATGTGCATGTGCCTTTATAGTAGAATGATTTATAATCTTTTGGGTATATACCCAGTAATGGGATTGCTGGGTCAAATGGTATTTCTGGTTCTAGATCCTTGAGGAATCACCACACTATCTTCCACAATGGTTGAACTAATTTACACCTCCATGAACAGTGTAAAAGTGTTCCTATTTCCCCACAGCCTTGGCAGCATCTGTCATTTCCTGACTTTTTAATGATTGTCATTCTAACTGGTGAGAGATGGTATCTCATTGTGGTTTTGATTTCCATTTCTCTAATGACCAGTGATGATGAGCTTTTTTTTCATATGTTTGTTGGCCACACAAATATCTTCTGTTGAGAATTGTCTGTTCATTCACTTTTTGATGGTTTCTTTTTTTCTCGTAAATTTGTTTAAATTCCTTGTAGATACTGGATATTAGACTTTTGTCAGATGGGTAGATTGCAAAAATTTTCTCACATTCTGTAGGTTGCCTGTTCACTCTGATGATAGTTTCTTTTGTTTTGCAGAAGTTCTTTAGTTTAATTAGATCCCATTAGTCAATTTTGGCTTTTGTTGCTATTCCTTTTGGTGTTTCAGTCATGAAGTCTTTGTCCATGCTTATGTCCTGAATGGTATTCCCTAGGTTTTGTCTAGGGCTTTTATGGTTTGGGGTCTTATGTTTAAGTCTTTAATCCATCTTGAGTTAATTTTTGTATAACATGTAAGGAAGGAGTCCAGTTTCAGCTTCTGCATATGGCTAGCCAGTTTTCCCAGCACCATTTATTAAGTAGGGAATTATTTCCCCATTGCTTGTTTTTGTCAGGTTTGTTGAAGATCATATGGTTGTACAAGTGTGGCGTTATTTCTGAGGCTTCTGTTCTGTTCCATTGGTCTATAAATCTGTTTTGGTACCTGTGCCATGCTGTTTTGGTTACCATAGCCTTGTAGTATAGTTTGAAGTCAGGTACCCTGATGCCTCCAGTTTTGTTCTTTTTGCTAGGATTGTCTTGGCTATATGGGCTCTTTTTTGGTTCCATATGAAATTTAAAGTAGCTTTTGTTTTTTTGTTTTTTTTCTAATTCTGTGAAGAAAGTCAATGGTAGCTTGATGGGAATAGCATTGAATCTATAAATTTATTTGGGTGGTATGGCCATTTTCATGATATTGATTCTTCCTATCCATGAGCATGGAATGTTTTTCCATTTGTTATATCCTTTCTTATTTCCTTGAGCAGTGGTTTGTAGTTCTCATTGAAGAGCTCCTTCAACCTTGTAAGTTGTATTCCTAGGTATTTTTTCTCTTTGTAGCAACTGTGAATTGAGAGGTTCACTCATGATACGGCTCTCTGTTATTTTGGTGTATAGATGCTTGTGATTTTTGCACACTGATTTTGCGATCTGGGACTTTGTTGAAGTTGCTTATCAGCTTAAGCAGTTTTATGCTGAGATGATGGGGCTTTCTAAAATTATACTCAAAATGTCACTGCCAAATAAAGATAATTTGACTCCTCTCTTTCTGATTTGAAATACCCTTTATTTCTTCTCTTTGCCTGATGACCCTGCCAGACTCGAATACTATGTATGAATAGGAGTGGGTGAAGAGGGCATTCTTGTCTTGTGCAGTTTTAAAGGGGCAATGCTTCCAGTTTTGCCATTTATTATGATATGGGCTGTGGGTTTGCATAAATAGCTCTTATTATTTTGAATACATTCACTCAATACCTAAGTTTATAAGTTTTTAATCATGAAGGGGTTTGAATTTTATGGAAGGCGCTGTTCTACGATCTATTGAGATATCATGCGAGGTTTTGTTATTGGTTTTGTTTTATGTGTCGTGGATCACTGTTTATTGATTTCGCATTATGTGAACCAGGCTTGCATCCCAGAGATGAGCAAACTTGATCAGTGGTGAGATAAACTCTTGATGTGCGCTGGATTTGGTTCCAGTATTTTATTGAGGTTTTTTTCATCAATGTTACAGAAATATGGCCTGAATTTTCTTTTTGTTGTGCCTATGTCCAGATTTTGTCATCGTAGGTGATGCTGGTATCATAACATAAGATGGGGGAGGAGTCCTCTCTTATTACTGTTGTTGCAATAGTTTCAGAAGAATGGCCTAGCTCCTTTTTGTACCTATGAGTAGAGCTTGGCTGTGAATCCCTTTATCCTGGTTTTTTTTTTTTTTTTTTTTTGGTTGGTAGCTGAGAATTCCTTTTGGAACATGTTGATTTTTATTGTTTACCATTGGCTTGCTATAAAAATATGTCTTTTAATCAAATTTAATTCAGATAATATATACTTTACATTACAATAAATCACCAAATTCTTATATTTATATTTCAATGATTTGGCAAATTATACTGGGTCTAATTCTGTGTAGTCTACTACTAGAATGAAAAATATATAGGATGTTTCAGTACCTATAGATAAATTAAGTGTATAATAAATATATAAATATATATATATAAATCAAGATTTATCTATATATAAAATCCTATAAAGTTTCTCCCTATCCCATTCACTTGCAATCAATACTCTCACCTATGTGAAACTCCAAGACAAATATACATATATTTATTTATATATAAAATTCCCAAAATGTTTCTGCCTACCCTGTGCACTTGCAATCAATACCCTCCCCTTCCTGAAGCTCCAAGAAACCACTGATCTGCTTTTTGCCACTACAGAATAATTTTTCCTGTTTCAGAATTCATTATAAATGGAATCACACAATTTGTATTCTTCCATGTAAGTCTTCTTTAATTCGGCATAATGCTTTTGAGATTTACCCACGTTGATGTGGGTATGACCGGTTTGTCACCTGTCATTACTGAGGACTTTTCCATTGGATAAATATAACATAATTTATTTATATAATTACTCTTTAATGAACATTTAATTGTATCCAGTTTGTGTCTATTGTTAATAAATATGCTGCAAACATTTATGTGCAAGTCTTTGTGTGGAAACATTGTCATTTCTTTTGGATGAATTGTTGATTTCTCTTGAGCAAACATCTAGTAACAGAATTGCTGAGTACTATGGTAAGTTTATATTTAACTTCATAAGAAATTGTCAAACTGTTTTCAAAAGCATTTCCCCCAGCAATGTATAAAGTTCTAGTTGCTGCTCGACTTTTTTAGTAAGCATGAGTTGAAAGTTGCATGATGACTTCAGCCTACATCCCATTGACAAGAGATTAGTCATTGATCCCCATCTGCCTCCTGCAAAAGAAGCTAGAGATATGGTCTGTAGCTGAGATGCCAGGTGCTTATCTAAAACTCATGTTTTCTATTACACAGAAAGAAAGACAAAAAGAACGTATCAGTGATTAACTTCATTTGAAGCAGAGGAATTAAAAATGGCTTCTAGATTTTAGGTGGACGTTAGTGCCATTAACTGATTTGACATGTTAAATTTGAGATGTTAGACATCCAAGTGAATGGATAAGTAAACTGTTTAGTGTACCAATCTGAAGTTCAAGGCAGAGATTAAAGCTGGAAATATAAACTTGGAAATAATCATCATATGAAAGGAATTTAAAGCCATAGGATGGAACGAGGAGTAAATGTAGGATATTGTTTCCATCCAATGATGCAATGATTTCATGACCTATTTTCAGAGACCAAGATATAAACATAACTAGAAGAATGTTAGCTCGCCTAAAACAAAACAAAACAAAAACCTTTTTTGCCCCTCTTCCCCTGGGCAATAGAGTAGACCACTTAGGGATTACATTTTTCAGCCTCCCTTGCAGCAAAGTCTAGCTATATGAATAAATTCTTACCAGTGAAATTTGAATGACATAGTCTCCCTGTCAGTCTGGATGCTTATTTTCAGAGAAACCCTATTTAAAAGGAAAAATTAACTTCTATGTTATTTAAGCCACTATATTTAGATTTTGTTTAGCAGTTTAAGCCCTTTTTACCATCTTAACCAATTCATGGGGCATATCAAATAATTTCTTATGCTCAAGTAACAAATTTCCATTGCTACATATTTTATTCATTTCTGTTGGTTTTATCACAATCTTGCTTTTTTACAAAAATTGCTTATTTGGGCTTATTTTTCAAGTAGTGTTAAGTTGCTAGTATTTATAAACTGCTCCAAGAAATAAAGTAATCATATTATCTTGCAGAATGTTAATAAATATTTTCTTCATGTACTTGTGATTCTTTCCAGTCGTTGCCTCAGTTAGTTCTTGATGCTAGAGTGAAAATAAAAGTTAATGTAGTTGTTTGTGTTTCACTGAAGAAGAAGCTAGAGATATTAAATTATTTGCCCATAATACCAAACCAAGTCAATGGAAAAGGTGGAAATGAAATGCAATGATCTCACTTCTATTTTATTGAACTATAAGATTACAAGTCACAACTAATTAAAACATGATACAAGAGCTAAAGCTGCATAACCTTTTATGGTGAAGATAGCCTAAAATTGCCCTTCCACATTTTCGCATTTTACATTTGTAAAATGTTTCTTTTAAAATGATGTTTATTGAACTTTTCACTAAGTTTAAATAGATGAAAATAGATATAGATAGATAAATGAAAATGTAGAAAGTATTTTAAAAGTAGAATATATATTTTATCCAGATTTTCCACACATACCAATATCTGTTTATATCTAGATGTATTTTTTTCCAGTCGTTTCTCTATTTATATAACTAATACTTTACTTTTTACATAACTATAATTAATTAAGTATAAATTCAGATGGCATTTAGTATATACAGTGTTTCTTAACACAAGTGAAATTCAGCAGAAATCCATTGGGTGGAGTTGTACTATAACTTAACATTTCAAAGGGTTTTTCAGTGTTCTTTTTTTTATTTTTTCTTCAATCTTTACATAGCTAATGGCTAAGCAACATTTGCTATTTGAAGACTTTAAAAATGTTTTATCCCCACTGGAAATAGTTGGAGATTGTTGGTTTAGGTGTTATTTTCTTTTTGATTGTATCAAGAAGAAGCCACATGCATGTGGATACAATTTATGCTTTAATAATCTTGACAAAGAATACATTTGCTTATTTTCCCCCAAAATATGCAGATTAGAGAGGTTACGTAGAAAATAACAATTGACTTGATAAAAAATGCTGTTCTGAAAACCAAACACCGCATGTTCTCACTCATAGGTGGGAACTGAACAATGAGATCACTGGGGCTCAGGAAGGGGAACATCACACACCGGGACCTATCATGGGGAGGGGGAGGGGGGAGGGATTGCACTGGGAGTTATACCTGATATAAATGACGAATTGATGGGTGCTGACGAGTTGATGGGTGCAGCACAACAACATGGCACAAGTATACATATGTAACAAACCTGCACATTATGCACATGTACTCCAGAACTTAAAGTATAATAATAAAAAATAAAAAAAATGCTGTTCTGTCCTTTCAACTCTCAAATTCGTTTTTTTTTTTTTTTTCTGCCATTGGGAAGAGAGGTAAGAATCTAATATTCCAAATCCTCTGAGACAAAAGGTTATACATCCCAAAGAAGCAAGTTTTCATTAATGTTGATCCATTCTAATAGATGCTACAGAAAGCTGCCAAAAACTTGACATGTGCTTGAGAGATTAGTTCCAAAATAAAAGGTTTATTCCTGCAGGCAAAATCAGGTTAATCTGTCTCTAGCAGCATTTCTGACTTAAGGGTTCATAAATATCAAGGTCCCAATCATGGAAATTCTGATTTAGTCGATCCGAGGTGGACCTCAAGAATCTGTACATTTCAGGAACACTTGCAATGGTCCAATGATCATATACGGAAGCACCACCCTGGTGAAAGGACAAAGTAGATGAGTGAGTTAGTTCTGTCTTGTGAGCCGTGAGTTAGCTCTGTCTTGAGAGCCATGGAAGGAAATAAAGTCATATTAAAACCAGCCTCTGGTTCAAGTATCCCAATTAACTCTAATACACTTATCCTCTGAGAGGAAACCTAACATTTTCTCTTTTACTTTCTAAAGCTCGTTCTCTAACCCTCTCAGAAATGCTCCAGTTATTTATGCCACTAGAAGAATGAAGGCCAAGACTGAGATGGAAAAAATTAGTATGGGGATTTATAGATCAAACTAGATGGATGTTTTCTTTGGCTTTTTAATAATGACTACAGTTATTTTTTAGAAGGAAATAATGTTCTTGAATATCCCATGCTTTGATTTCAAGCTTTTTTTTTTTTTTTTTTTTAATTATACTTTAAGTTCTAGGGTACATGTGCATAACGTGCAAGTTTGTTACATATGTATACTTATGCCATGTTGGTGTGCTGCACCCACCAACTCGTCAGCACCCATCAATTCATCATTTATATCATGTATAACTCCCCAATGCAATCCCTCCCTCCTCCCCCTCCCCATGATAGGCCCCAGTGTGTGATGATCCCCTTCCCGAGTCCAAGTGATCTCATTGTTCAGTTCCCACCTATGAGTGAGAACATGCGGTGTTTGGTTTTCTCTTCTTCAAGTTT
Source organism: Rhinopithecus bieti (assembly GCF_001698545.2). Taxonomy (NCBI): domain Eukaryota; kingdom Metazoa; phylum Chordata; class Mammalia; order Primates; family Cercopithecidae; genus Rhinopithecus; species Rhinopithecus bieti. The sequence goes on along the minus strand of NW_016808380.1, from coordinate 186,526 downwards.
TATAAGTAACAGTTATCAGTTTTGGTACTCACTGGTTTTACTTGCAATACTGGTCTTTTTATGCAGAAATGAGGGAGTGAATACTCTTTTACTGGGTGTACAATAACAGGCATGAGTGCCAGAGTTAGAAAAGCAGCCTAGTCCCATGGAAAAATTATAGAGAAAATAATTCTGACATCTGAAGTGGAATCCTAACTCCTCATGCAGCAGTTAAGTAAACAATGGACAGATTCTTAGCATTCATTTATAAAATATCAGTAATAGTGATATCTAAACTCATCAGGTTGTGATGAGGTTCACAAGAGTGCACATAATAAAAATACTTTGAAGTGTTTTGAAAATCACAATAACCTTGTTTCTAGTGATGCATTCTCACTTCCAAGTCACTATCAAAAGTACCACCCACAAAAAACTGTGCATATGGATTGAAGGCTGAGGGCTCCCTTCAACTCTAGCTTATTTTGCCTTTTTTTCTATGCATATCATAAATTGCAAATTTGGAAGAGCTAATGCAAGAATAGGGAATTAAGAGAGAAAGCCATGTCGCCCACTTTGGTCTGAGGAATTGGCTTACCTGGAATATAAGGAACCTTCTACATGACATATATGGAACCTTCTCCCTCTAGCTTCCTGGAGTCTAAGGCTTGGGTACAAACCTCAGTGAAAGTATTTCTGTGTTTTGTTTTGCCTCCATTGTACCTTACTCAAAAACCACTTGAGGAAGAAGACCGTTGTCATGGCATGATTGTGGAATTCATTGTTTCCCTGGGAAAATTTCTCCTTACTAGTGCTCAGTCTAATCCATGCAAAACTACAGTTCCTGAATAGATCTAAGTTATGCTGATTGTATATTTGTTTGCCCTCATAACCATCTTTAGTCTTTATCTGCCCTACGGTCTTACAGTGGAGCTGACTGCTGCAGGATACATTTCCCTGGCTCTGTGTCAGCTACTCCTACCTGGGTTCTGTTGTTGAATGTACAAATGAGTGACAATGGAAACCTCTTTGTGTAGTTGTAAGCCTGGGTGATTGAGAGAATCAGGATTTCTATGCTGTGCAACCCCAAGGGGCAACATTGACCTTGTAGCACACTTGAGTGGCACATAGAATGGCACAGAAGGTAGCTCCTGTAGCCATGTGTAGCAACAAGACATGAGGCAGAAGGCTGCTGACATTAGATTGGGTACTAGTAAGGAGAAATTAGCAGTAAAAACTGGTATTTCTTTTACCCAGATTGAGCTTATTTTTAAGTAGCAGCACTTCATTTTTTATTGGTTTGTTTTGTTAAAACTAAGCATGAATGCTTTGGCATGTGATAAATGTTTATGGTTTATGAATGAGAGTATGTAATAGATAGAATAAAAATAAACTTCTAAACTAGACTTGATGATAATGATACCCTAATGTCTTTAAAGTTTTGTTAATGAACATTTGAATTGAACAAAGTTACTTCCGAAAATTTTCTTGCCCTTTTCTTCCTAAGAGCAAAAATGTGAGGAAGACAGAGATAGGGAAAAATTACTTCAGGCATATTTTATTTAAGTCCTGTGAAAAGCAGAGACCATTTGTGTCTCCTTTAAAATATGCTGCTGTATGTGTTTTTGCCTTTCACAGGTATTATATTAAATAAAATGTTGCCACAATGTCATATCTGGTTATTGTTATTGTAAAAGAAAGACCAGGGAGTAATGCCCAATGCTCTTGTCTGACATGGAAAGCATGGCATTGTTCACTTTTTTCCCTTTTTTTATTATTGAAACCTTGAGTATTTAATTTATAAACATAAAGAACTCAACTACCCACCTTAAGAATTGCTAAGATATTAGTCATGAAGAAGAGGTTCTTGGTGGAAAAAAAAAACAAAAAAAAAATTGACTCCTTTCTACAAAATGCTTTCTCGTACATCTCATTTGTCTTCCCTGACTGCATTTTCTTTGCATTTTTCTGGGTTTTTCTTACAGCCATCAATTGACTTGCTAAGTTTTGTTTGAATTAAGAACCCCACCCTGAGTTTGTAAATGTTCGCAAGTCACCTCACACATACTGTATGGATGGCTCATGATGTTCTTTTAAAAATAACTAAAATTTGGCTGAGGGCGGTGGCTCACGCCTGTAATCCCAGCACTTTGGGAGGCCAAGTCGGGCAGATCACGAGGTCAGGAGATTGAGACCATCCTGGCTAACACGGTGGAACCCCGTCTCTACTAAAAAAAATACAAAAAGAATTAGCTGGGCGTGGTGCGGGGCCTGTAGTTCCAGCTACTTGGGAAGCTGAGGCAGGAGAATGGCCTGAACCAGGGAAGAGGAGCTTGCAGTGAGCCGAGATCGCACTGCACTCCGCCTGACAGGCGAGCTCTGTCTCAAAATAAATAAATAAACAAATAATAAATAATAAAAATTATTTCTATCCATTCCAACATATGCACATCCACAAAAACACACTTTTTTCTTTTCAATGTCATGAAAAGAATTATCAGAATGGATTATTTCATCTTTATCTTCCTTGAAAGATTGGCCTGTGTTCGATTATTAATATTTTCATTCCCAAATGTAACATGTCAAAGTAGATGAGTTGAGTTGACCAGCAAGAAGTCAGAGGTAAGAAATTTTTCTGCTTCCAGGAAAACTATTGTTAGTACGTAGTCCATAAATAAGAGAGAAAGGCAGGAGAGGAGCTTTTATGCTGAGAGAAATGCACGACGACAAACTTAAGGCAATGAAAAACTATCATCTTTAGTTGAGATACTTTCAATTGAATGGTTTTTGGCCTTTCAAAGGAAAAATGTCTGCTGAATCCAGCAGCATTGGAGATTAAAAAAGAAAAAAAAATACGTGGATTTCAATGTACTAAACACACTCACTCGCAAAAAAAAAAAAAAAAAAAAATAAGTATACATGTGTTTGCTTATAAAAATAAGTTTAAGTTCAGCAAATTGCAAATGAAGGAGACAACAATCAAGCAGAGAGGATGGGGGTAAAGAAACAAAGCATGTTTGGGCTGGCAGCATCCTGATATCTAAAAGAAAAATGCACGCAGTTGGTAGTGTGCCTATTTTGTTCTGGCACTTTGTTTCATGAATGTGCTACAAGAAGAGAAAAAAAAAATGAATGAGCTTCAATTCTTGTTCGGTCATAGAGCTGTTCAGTCAAGCAAGATTACAGATAATGAATCTCTACAATGGAAAATTGATTTGTGGGCTCTCAAATTTTTCATTTTGTTTATGTTTCAGAAATGTGTAGCTGTGTCAGAATGTCTTACCCATTTTTAAGAATATTTTATCACAGCAAAAAAGGGATAACTTGACTTTAACTGTGAAATGCAAATTCATTTTATCTTGAAGTGTCAGATATAGTATTGTTTAGTCTACAACAAATATAAAAAGGCACATGATTCTTTAAAGGGCCCGATAACATAGTCAATAATATGCTTTTACTATGGAAAATAAAATATCTGCAGCACTTCAGAAAATTATTCAGTCTGGATTTTTATGAACTTTAGAATTACAGGCCTTAAATTATGATATGTATGTTCTATTAGCTAGAAAATATTTTCTATACCTAGTGAACTTTATTATGTAATATATATAAATGTACTGTATAAATATTTAATGAGCATTTATTATCACTAATGGGTTGGATTTATTACCTAAAGGGTTATGATAACACATGAAAAAAATTCTTAGATATCTGATATTTGCACCCTCTTAGCAGGATTTTAGGACATGTGTTATACTAGAAGTAAATGTTCATAAGTAGGCAGAGCATTATCACAAAATGCTACGATTTGAATATTTGTCCCCTCCAAAACTCATGTTAAATATTAATCCCCTATGTGACAGTATTGAGGGATAGGGCCAGATTTTTAAGAGGTGAATGGGTTATTAAGGCTCTGCCCTCATGAATGGGTTAATCTATTCATGGATTAATAGGTTAATGAAATACTGTATTAATGGATTATCATGAGAGTGGAACTGGTGGCTTTATAAAAAGAGTAAGAAAGAACTGAGCTAACAATTAGCATGCTCACCCCCCCTCACCATGTGATGCCCTATGCTATCTGGAGACTCTTCAGAGTCCCTACCAGCAAGAAGGCTCTCATCAGATGCAGACACTGAACCTTAAACTTCTCAGCCTCTATTTTATATGAAAAACATTTTTTTCTCACTTACTCATGTACTCACTCATTCATTCACTAAATATTTTGTGAATACTTTGTAGCAATAAATTTCTAATACTACACAATAATAACTCCCATTTATAGAGTACCAATTTTATGTCAGGGATTGTACCTTTTCGTTTCAGAAAATTTAATAAACTTGCTAAAGATTTCAGAACTACTAAGTACAAGCCCAGTCCATTTAAATCCCAGTACATCTACAACTGAAACTAATGGTCTTTCAACCACTCTAACCTGCTTGCCTTCTACTATTGTCTACTATTGTCGGTAGCTTGCACTCTGGTGCTAGAGATAGGGGACATAATTAAAATTAGCATATGCTGTTAATGTGATAGGTACTCTGAAAGAGCATTAAGAAAATCTGAGTGTAAAAAGATCGACTGAACTGGGTGCTGGAGTATAAGCCAGAGTTTCACAGGTAAAGGAAGGATGGGAATATTATGCCATGGGGGGAGACTTTAGCAGTACAAGGCCATGGAGGCATGAGAAAATATGGTATACTCAACAAGATTTATTATGTATTTATAGTGACACAGAATCTACACCATTTTTTAACTTTTATTTTAGACTCATGGGATACACATGCTTGTTTTTTCCAAGGGTATATTGCATGATGCTGAGTCTTGAGGTGTGATTAAACCTACCACCCAGGTAGTGAACATAGTACCCAGTAGGTAGTTTCTAAAGCCCTATTCCCCACCCCTCCCTTTCTCCTCCAGTAGTCCTCAGCATCTACTGTTCCCTTGTGTCCGCGTGTACTCAATGTTGAGCTCTCACTTATAACTGTGAATATTCAGTATTTGGTATTCTGTTTCTGCATTAATTTGTTTAGGATAATTGTCTCCAGCTACAACCACGTTGCTGCAAAAGAAATGATTTCATTCTTCATGACCGCATAGTAGTCCATAATGTATATGTACTACATTTTCTTTATTCAATACACCATTGATGGGACCCTAAGTTGATTCCATGTCTTTTTTTTTTTATTGTGAATAATGCTGCAGTGAATATACACATGCATGTCTTTTTGGTAAAATGATTTGTTTTTCTTTGGGGATATACCCAGTAGTGAGATTTCTGGGTCAAATAGGAATTATCTTTGTAGTTTTTTGAGAAATCTCCAAACTGCTTTCTAGAGTGGCTAAACTAATTTACATTTCCACCAACAGTATATAAGCATTCCCTTTTCTCCACAGCCCCACCAACATCTGTAATTTTTTGACTTTTTAATAATAGGCATTCTAACTGATGTGAGATGACATCTCATTGTGGTTTTGGTTTACATTTCTCTGATGATTGGTGGTGATAAACATTTTTTCATATGTTGGTTGGCCACTTGTATGTCTTTTGAAGTGTCTCTTCATGTCCTTTGCTCACTTTTTAATGGAGTTATTTGGTTTTACTTGTTGATTTCTTATTGTTTAAATTCCTTATAGTACTGTGAACTTCAAATATCTAAGACAGGTCTCAGTAATTTAGAAAGTTTATTTTGCCAAGGTTAAGGGTCCGTACCCATAACATAGCCTCAGGAGGTCCTGACGACACATGCACCAAAGCACAGCTTGGTTTTATACATTTTAGAGAGACATGAGACATCAGTCAACATATGTAAGATGAACATTGATTGGTCCAGAAAAGCAGGCCAACTCCAAGCAAGGAAGGGGCTTCCAGGTATAGGTAAGTAAGAGACAAATGGTTGCGTTCTTTTGAGTTTCTGATTAGCCTCTCCAAAGAAGGCAATAACGTATGCATTTATCTCAGTGAGCAGAGGGGTGACTTCCAATAGAATGGGAGGCAGGTTTGCCCTAAGCAATTCCCAGCTTGACTTTTCCCTTTAGCTTAGTGATTTTGGGATCTCCAAGATTTATTTTCGTTTCACAGCACAATCTGCCACTACTTAATGACACTAAATGGATGAATAAAATGTGGTCCTTGGACGCAAATATTGTATTGTCTTTTAGAAAATAAATCCAATAAACAACTAGTTATTTTAACCTAACATAGATAATATTCTAAGATTGTATATCAGGGCCACAACAGAAGAATTAGTTTCAAATGAGAATTTTAATAAAAAACTTCTAAGAAGTAACATTTGAAATGAGTCTCAAAAGATGTTTGAAAGTTCACTAGGCACTTTCTGCTTCCAATTAGGACACAAAAGACCTTAGCTGTTATTGTTACAGGAAAGGGGTCTAGACCCAGACCTCAAGAGAGGGCTCTTGGATCTCATGTAAGAAGGAATTCAGGGTGAGTCCATAGAGTAAAGTGGAAGCAAATTTATTAGGAAAGTAAAGGAACAAAAATGGCTATCCTATAAACAGAGCAGCCCCGAGGGCTGTTGGTTGCTCATTTTTATGGCCATTTCTTGATTATATGCTAAACAAGGGGTGGATTATTTATGCCTCCCCTTTTTAGACCATATAGGGTAACTTCCTGATGTTGCCATGGCATTTGTACACTGTCATGGCACTGGTGAGAGTGTAGCAGTGAGGACAACCAGTGGTCACTCATCACTATCTTGGTTTTGGTTGGTTTTAGCTGGCATCCTTACCGAAAACTGTTTTATCAGCAAGGTCTTTATGACCTATATCTTCTGCCAACTTCCTATAGTTAGAATGCCTTGACTGTCTGGGAATTTAGCCCCATAGGTCACAGCCTCATTTTACCCAGCTCCTACTCTAGATGGAGTCACGCTGGTTCACACACCTCTGATGTTATGAGAACATCAAAAGATAAAGTAAAAATCCTACTTACATACGGGACTGTCAATGAACCATGAAAGGCTTGATGAACTGATTTCCAGAGAAAGGTGCCCTTTATGAGTAAGCAGTGAGATCTGGCAGGTCTGGATGCAGGGCAAGCAGAAGGATGCTCAAGATCCAGGACTTTACTGGGGGAAATGAAACCATCTGAGCTATTGGCAGCAGTGGAGATCGTGGGCTACATTACAGTCTGAAAGACTACCAAGCACAGTAATAATTTGCTCAGCACAGTAATTCTCTCTACCTCATCCCGAGTTTGCCAAAAACAATGAAATTGAAGTTAGAACTGATAAGCAGACAGAAATCATCCGATCTTCTGCATCTCCCATATTCTCCCAATACCTGAAATTTAAAAATTCAAAGGTATTACAAGGAATCCCAAATAAAATCCTGATAAGATCCGTGAGACTAGCCCTTCCCTGAAAAACTGAATGTTAGCGGTTGGGTTAACAAGAGAGAAGCTTCAGCTCAGTCCCAGATCAAATAAACCCTTGGTGAGATCTGAATAATCAACTCCCATTTTAGCCAACAGATGAAAAAAGAACTTGCAGTTTCTTGGCAAAAAGAAAATAAAAACCTACTGTTAATCCTCTATCCCTACTTTTCTTCTATACTTAATTTCTACTATGCAATAACAAATTAGAAGACCTATGTAGAGGCAGAAATAGGACTCACACGCCAGGAAAAAAAATAACCAAAAGAAAACCACAGATGATCCAGATACTGGAATTAGCGGAAAATAATTTAAAACATCTATCTTCTATAGGAAAATATGAGAAGAATAGGTGTATAGGTGGGTAATCTCAACAGAGAATAAAATAAAATAAGTAAGAAAAAATAGTTAAAGACTTATATATATGTAAACCACAATATGTAAAAAAAAAAAAAAAAAAAAAAAAAAAAAAGATATACTATACAGAAAAATCACAAAACAATCAAATGGTTAGTAACCTTGAAGACAGGTCAAGAGAACTTATCCAAAGTAAAGCGTAGAAAAAAAGACAAAACGAACAAACAAACAAAAACAGAGCATTAGTTGAACTGTTAAACATCAAGCAGTCAAATATACCTGTAATTGGGAGAACAGAAGGCTAAGAGAGGGAATAAGTCAGGGGACAAAGATCTTAAAGAAACAATGACTGAAAAGTTTCCTTATATGTTTGAAAATACATACACCTACAAATGCAGGAAGGTCAGTGAATCTCCAGTGGAATAAATTTATACAAAATGAACATTAAGTATATTATTGTCAAACTGAAATCCAAAGGGAAAGAAAAAGTTCTAACGAGTACCAGAGTAAAGAATGCATCGCATAAGAGGGAATAACAATCTCATTAACCCAACACATTGACATTTTAAAGTACTAAAAGAAAACAACTAAAAAATGATTTTCAACTTAGAATCCTACATCCAGCAAAAATCACCTTCAAAACGAAAGGTAAAACACATACTTTTTCAGATAAATGAACAAAAAATAAATCAAAGCTGAGAGAATTGGTTGCCATCATATCTGCACTATAAGAGATGTCAAAAGTTCTTCAATCTGAAGAGAAATGATACCAGTAGGAAATTCAGATCTGCAAAAATAATTGAAGAATGCCAAAAATGGTAAGTAATAAGATAAATATGCATTTTTTCTCCTAATTTCTTTGAAAGACATTTGACTATTTAAAACAAAACATTTATATTGTGAGGGTAATAATATATGAAAAAGTAAAGTGCTTAGGGGCATTTAAAAGCATGAAATGGGAATAAATAAAATTATAATTTGATGAGTGTCTTATGTTATGTGTGAGGTGGAATATATTAATTCAATATAGAATATGGTAGGTTAAATGTGCACACTTTAGTCCCTAAAGCAACTACTTAAAAATAAAATGAAGAAGTATAATAAAAATCTAACAGGTTATATAAAATAGAATGCTACTTTAATACTACTTTAAACTAATACTAGATTAAAAGAAGGCAGGAAATGAAGATCAAGGAAACAAAAGAAGAGCAAAAAATTAAAAATATAAATAAGATGTTAAACTTCAAGCAAATCATATCAATAATTGCGTTATGTGTAAAATGACTACACATTCTGAAGAAAAAGCAATATTTTCAGAGGGGAAAAAGTAAGTCAGTATACTAACAGTATACAGTATACCCTCTACAGAAATTGCATTTTAAATGCAACATGAATAGGTTAAAAGCAAACCCCCAATCATAAGAGACCTGGTTAAGCTATATGAATAGCCAACAAAGTAAACTTCAAAACAAGTAGCACTACCAAAGATAAAGAGATATTTCATAATGATAAATGGAATTCATTAAAAGAATACATAATATTTCTAAGTGTGCATGGTACTTATAATAGAGCTTAAAAGTAGGCAAAGCAAAACTTTACAGAACCAAAAAAATAAACAAACCTACAGAATACATTAACATTTCTGCAAGTAGAAATAGACAAATTCACAATTATAGTAGGAAATTGTATTACGAATAACCAGGGGTTTGCTCTAGGTCCCATTGCTCACCACACAGAAAACCAATCACTGAGACAATGAGTATTGTCAGAGAAGAAGCTTTTATTTGGGTGATGTCAGCTGGAGACGTGGGAGACAAACCCTACATCCACTCTTTACTCTCCCACTCTCCCTCTTTCTCCACTCCCACTCAAGGGTTTATATAGCTGGGAAGGACAACAGAAGGGACATGGAAAAGAAGTTGGTCAACAGACAGCAGGTGCGTTTCATTATACAAATTAAGTTTCTCAAGCTTCAGTTCTTTAGACACCTGGCTTGTTGGAAAATTGGACTGATTTCAATTTCAGCATTCCTCCTTCAATAATTAATAGAACAATCATTTAACATGGAAATAATATGACCAAATTTGCCTTTTTTCCCCCTCTGGTGGTATTGTCAAAAAGATATTGAAGAACGGAGAGAGAGACAGAGAGAGGGTCTACAAATTAGCAGCCATAGCAATAATCTAGTGAAACAAGATGATAGCCTTAATTAATGCAGAAACTGGGTGGGGGGTGGTGGTAGAATGAAGCTAATAAACTGAAGATATATTTGATGTTTAAAAATAATAGAAAGTGGTCAGTTAGATGTTTGACACGGGAGAGGTGGCAATAGGAAGACATCTGAAATTTTTAAGGGTTCTTGCTAGGAGACTGGATGGATGTTTTTTATTAAAAACATTGTGAAGAAGAAGAAGCACATTTGAGAGGAAAGGGAATGAGCTCTTTTTTGGACACCTTTGAAATGTCTGTGAGACATTGTTGAAAATGTCTGCAAGGCAAGTCAATACGTGAGTATGACATCAGGAAAGAGGTCAGGTTAGAGGTAATTGCAGTGGTTGAAATCACTGAAATGGTAGGTATACTCCAATGAGGATAGACAGAAGGTCAAATATAGAACTCTTGACCTCTGACATAAACAGTGCAGACAGCGTAAGAAGAAACTGCAATGAAGACAAAGAAGAAAAGGATGAGATAATGAGACAGGAACCAGAAAAAGTGTGTCATAAAAAGCAAAGAGAGATAGGAATTTAAGAAGATAATGTCGAAGCGAGGTAAGTGGTACAGAAAAGGTGAAAACTGAAGCACAGTCATTGCATTTGGTGAATAAAAGGTTACTCCTGACTCCAATAGTTTTCATGAAGAAGTGTGATAGGAACATGGCTGCATTAAATTGAAAACAATAAAAATATGAAAGTGAAGAAAAACTTAGTATAGGTTATTCTTTCAGGGAGCTTGGTATTTAAGCTAAATAGAAACTCTTAATCTGAAATTAGTAATTGAAGAAGGTATTCGTGGTAAGTTGGTATCACCAATAATTTAAAAGCCTACTGCTTGAGTTGTAAGAAAGAAGCAATAGGTATTCTCTTCAGCTTAAGAAACCAATAGGCCAAATGTGGTGACTGACGCCTGTAATCCCAGCACTTTGTGAGGCCGAGGGGTGGATCACTTGAGGTCAGGAGTTCAAGGCCAGCCTTGCCAACATGGTGAAACCCCGTCTCTACCAAAAATACAAAGCCCTAGCTTGGTGGCAGGTGCCTGTAATCTCAGCTACTTGGGAGGCTAAGGCAGGAGAATCACTTGAATTCGGGAGGCAGAGGTTGCAGTGAGCCGAGATAGCACCATTGCTCTCCAGCCTGGGTTGCAAGAGCAAGACTCAGTCTAAAAAAGAAAAAAAAATTAATAAATTCTTCTCAAATAGATTATTGTAGTGTCTTTCATTATTGTAGTTCGGTTGATTTTCAACCTAAGCTGCATCTTCAGAGATAATAGTCTTCAATAACATTTTTTATAAGCAGTACTGTCTGTGTGAATGGTACAGGTAAAACATAAATTTATAAAGAAGAATGTGATAAGCACTTAACGGCAATTAGGACAAAAGCCTACTTATATTTTTCACCACAAACAGTGGTAAGGTTTGGCACAGAGTTCTTAGTAATTTATATAATTGGAGACACTCCCCAGGGAACTCATGAGATTAAACAGTGTGTGGAAAAAATGTAAATGGTAGAGAAATTTAAATCACAGTGTTGTAAGATATTTCCAGCTGGGTACAGTGGCTCATGCCTGTGATCCCAACACTTTGGGAGGCAAAGTCAGGTGGATCACCTGAGCCTGAGTTCAAGACCAGCCTCGGCGACATGGTGAAATCCCATCTCTACCCAAAATACAAAAATAATTAGCCAGTCACATAACTCAGTCTCAAATAAATACATAGATACAAGTTAAAAATAAAATACATTTCAAAAATATTTTCTCCTTAGAGTAATTCCCTGTTTGAGCACCATGGACACAGCAAGGAAAGTAGTTTACAATTCAAATTTGATCACAAGTGAGTAAGCCCTCTCAGTTCTCTACCATGATCTCCAGAAATGTAGGTGAAGGGATTGGAAGGGATCAGGGAAGTTGCAAACAAAGAGCCAAATCCTAATTCTCTTCTTGAAAATGGGGGAAGAAATGGAAATAAGGCAAATTGGGAAACATTTTTAATTTGTATGTAAGATTTGGCATCTGAAAAAATAATCTAACTTGAAAGATCAGTTTTATCCAAGTAGTTCCTGAATAGCCTGACTGCCTCCTGACATAGGAACTGGGAGAACAGTCTGTTGTTTGGGAAGACTGACTCACTACTGTGAAAGCCACTCTCAGCCCGTATTTTTCAAGTGGCCACAAAGTGAATGCTCACCCAGTCTGCTGGGTGGCGCCAGATCATCATATAACTAAAGAATCCCAGCTGCATCCAGCATTTCAAAAACCTCAAATAAATAAATATAAATATGTTCTTATCATCCTCACTATGCATTTTAAATTTATCTAACAAAATCCAAATAAGGATGTGAAAAATTTAAAAGCATAAAATATCTCAAGGGCAAATATATTAATTTAAAATGATTTTTTGATATTAATGCTAAAATATTTTGTATGTAGAAATGTCCAATGCTAATGTCCATACCGCTATGTCTTTTCCAGTTGGAGAAACAAAAATAGGTGCAATACTGTTTGCAAAAACTGAATATGTAAGTACAGTTGCCCCTTGAACAATGTGGGGATTAGGGCTGCCAATCCCCTGCACAGTCAAAATTTTTTGTGTAATTTTTGACTCCCCCAAAACTTAAGTACTAATAGCCTACTGTTGAATGGAAGTCTTACTGATAGCAAAATGTCAATTAACACATTTTTTATTACAAATTACAGTATACACTGTATTCTTACCCACAAAAAAATCGTTAGGAAAAAGAAAGTGTTATTAAGAAAATCATGAGGAAGAAAAAATACATTTATTATTCATCAAGTAAAGTAGGTAATTATAAGGGTCTTCATTTTCGTCTCTACCTTGAGTAGGCTAAGGGGGAAGAGGAAGAGGAGGGGTTGGTCTTGCTGACTCAGGGGTGGCAGAGGTGAAAGAAAATCTGCCTGTAAGTGGACTCATGCAGTCAACCTGTGTTGCTCGGGGGTCATCTGTATTCTAATTATTGATGTGCTCACAGCTCTGAGATGATTTTGACTTTGTTATATCACCAGCTCAGTATAATATCTCCATTGTGTTCCAAGATGATTCCTCATTGTGCCTTTGAGTTTATCTTTAGCTACCAAATTCTTCTCCAAGTTTATTTTAGGTGACTACTTTTTCAATTCTGCACCCAACTCACAATCAGGTCCAACTATCCTGCAGAGTGCCTACCAACTCTCCCCCTTTTAAGAATATTCCGTTGTATGTCTTATAACCTTGAGATTTTACTAGAACAAAGCTAATTTATTAAATGGACTATGCAGAAAATGCTGAAGTTTCGAGTGATTCTTTGGTGGAGACTGCTAGTTGGTTTTCTATCGAAATCCATACTGCTATTCTCTCAGAATAACAGAGTTCAAACAAGTATGTGGCCACCCAGCTGGAGCCTACATTTTCCAGACTCCTTTGCAGCTGTCTCTGGAATGTGACCTAGTTATCACCAAGGGAATATGAATGGAAATGATAAGTGCAATTTCTGCTTCATTGGTTTAAAAGCAAATTTCTTACCCTCAACATCTGTTCTTTTCCCCTGCTGTAAGCCAGAACATGGGCCTACCTGCAATTCAGCTTTGATCATGCAGATGAAAAGATTTGCTAAGAAATTAAATATCTTTTAAAGTCACTGTATTTGGGATCTACTTTTTTTCTTAAAGAGCAGCTTAACTTTTACCTGACTAATATAGATTTTAATAGACCAGTGAGCTTCCTCTCCCATGTTTGCATTTTTAACATGGGTAGCATGGAGACCTAGTTACTTAATGACAAGGAGCTCCTCCACTATGAGAATTCTCCACACTGTAGCAAGCCAATCATGTCTGCCACTCTCATCGCTCTGATGACTTGGAAGGCCAACCCTATGTCTTTCTAGCAGTAGCATTTAGCACAGGTTTTAGTACAATGGTAGATGCAGAATAGATGTTTAAAAATATTAGGAATAGGAAAGCTTTGCAAGCTCTGAAATCAGGTCACAGAAATAGCCACCTAACCTGCTTACACAGAGGGTGAGCCCGGGAAACATTAAGCTTTATGAGCACTAATGTTGCTGTGTAGCAAGATATAATATCAAACTTGAAAGCAGACCACTTGGATAATGCTTATATCTGCCTTCGACATTTTGGCCTGCTGGAAAATACGGCAGTCATTAAAAGATCAGTAGTGAGTAATACTGACTTTGCTAACTTTATTGACATCTGAACTGTGCCTTAATATTGGATGTCACAATATTGCAGAATGGTGAGATATCTCAAGGGTCAGTTTTTTTAAAAAAAGAAGACTATGGAATTAATTTACCAGATGAAGACCAATAAATTTGAATATGTAGTATTCATGTTGCTGCTCGAATGCTGTGCAAAAGCAAACCTAGCTCTCCCTGTGGCATCATCTCAGACTGTGTTTGTGTAAGTTAGGGCACATCTGGGTTGACACTGACTTCATTGAAGCATTATTTTGTAAAGGACACTGCTTGAGAACATTTCTTGGCCTGCTCTATGCATAATAATCTTAGTTGTAGTTGAATGTTTTCTGCCAAATGTAGATACCCATGTAGAAGAAGGAATTCAACCTATAGCTTTTTAAACCAAATATCCAAGAAATACAAATAATACCTCAGTGATAATATTTAATGCCTCTTCACTAAGAAATCATAGTCAAGTGTAGACAGATAAAATGTCTATCAGGAACCAGGGTAGTTCACAGATAAGAAATCCTAGAATAGTTGGGTTTTATCTCCTGTTCTCTAAGTCTTAAAGTGAAACTTTTCTCCACCACACTTGTTTGGCAGGCATCTCTTTAGATTTGCCTCCCCTTGCTTTTGAAGATTGAATACAAAGGGATAAAATGTGGGTCTGGGCTTGAGAGAGACGTAAGCAAACTGCCCTGCTTGATTTCACTCCAGTTTAGGCTGTCCTATCACAGGCTGGAAAATGTTTCTATCTCTTTCTGTCCAGCTCTGCCTATGACACAAATACTTTAGAGTCGGGACAAAAGTTATATATTAATAAAGCATTTGAATTTTCCTGGAAATTGTTAAGAATCTGGGTGTGCTGACCTCAAACATTTGTGGGTTACTGGGCAAGAGTACAAATGGAGGCCCACATATCATATATCTAAGTATTTAAAAGTTATAAGTCAAGCAAAAAATGTAAAAGAAATATGTCTATTCTTCTACTTCAATAAATAAATCTTTATAACATCTGGAAGGCCAAGTTTGCATTTAGAACTCTTGTATTAGTTGGGTTTCTGCAAAAAAAAAAAAAAAAAAAATTGGTAGCATAATAAGAACCAATTCTTAATCCTCAGTAAGGTGTAACTTACCTCTTTGTCTTCCATCCCTACCTCCATCCCACACAAGAAAAGGCCTGGTTGCATGCTCACCCTTTACTGCAAGTCCAAGTTCTATCTCTGCCCCTGTAAACGTTAGTCCTTTGGCTATTTCTTGAATCTTGGGATGGGTCCTCTCATAGTACAGTATTTCCTAAAGAGGATGCCCTCTAGGAAATGCCCTACATAAACCTTGGAAGTGGTTTGGGGCTGTTTGGGAAGCAAATTTCAGGGTTCCAGGTATTCAAAGAATGGTTATAGAGAGAGAGTCCCAAATTCTGAATAGACATAATACCCTTGACTTTGCAGACTTTTAGCTCTTTGGAGAGAGGACATGGCTGTAGGAGGGCCTGCAGAGGTTTACAATCGGAACACAGACTCACTTGCTTTGGTCTGAGGGCGACACTGAATCCAGAGCAGCAGTAGGCAGCCAGAAGAAGATTTAAGAGATTTGAGTTCTTGTCCTATTTTCTATTACCACCACCTGATGTCAACATTTGAAATAGTATTCTTTTAGGAACACCACTTGTTAGCTGTGTTATACAATGGTATGGAGGTTATTCCCATCAGACCAAGTCCCTAGATCTCTGAAAGACCACAAAGATATGATTTCTGTGCACAGCTATGATAAGCATTGAGAATGGGGATTTTCAATGAATTTTTTATAAAAAGAACTATCACTGCAGCATATGTCATATTGCCCTAGTTACTAAGTTAGTCTGATTAAGATCAATTTTCCAGTTTCAAAAGTGGAGCTATAGAAATGATTATTTCCCTTTAACTAAGTGAATATTCACATGGAGACACATATGCACAGATGTTGGTGAGATATAGGCAAGCTTTAATGCCACTTCTAATTTCTCCCATTAACTATGAGGACAAAAGACATGGTTCATGACCAAAAAAGAAGAAATGTTACATTTTCTCAGCATTTTCTAATCAAGGTTGATGGAGAGCAGATTGCATTTCCTAGAAAATAGGTCCATCTTTTGACTGTTCCAGGAAAGTCCTGTTATTGCATGTGAGAACTGGTGGTGTATGTCTCATGAACTCAGGCTATCGGGGAGGGATAGCATTTAGGCCTTCCATTGTGTGGATGCAGTTGGATATGGTTGTAACATACCAGTAGTGATCAGGTCTTCAAGGAACACTCCAGACACAGTACTTCAATATTAATCTCAATTCTAAGCCAACTGGGAGATTCCATTACAGACCTATGCATATCCACGTTATTTTCTCAGGTCGTATCAGCTCCCATTTATATACAGGTTAATTTAGGTGAGTCTATTGCCCAGAGAAATACAGTTCATTACAATGTAGCAATGGCTTCGGAGCCCCAAACTTCATAAAGAGAATTGTCCGGGGGGACTTCTATCAAGACAGTTACCTAGCGTTATATGTAAAGAGAGTGTTTACACCAATCACTAAAGCTGTGGTGATTACGTGTTGAAATTAGGTTGGCTGAGACACTGAGTAGGGTAACTAAATTATCTAGAGATAAGTAGAAATTTGTTGGATATACTTACATATCTTTTATTGCTGCTGAAATGCAATGTTTGTCTAGCTCACAAGTCATTTCTTTGAGAGCTAACACAGTCCTTCATAAGCTTCAGTGCCCAAACACTTCTAGGCAATAACTAACTTTATCAAAGTTGAACATATACCCTAAATTGGGCCAGTCTGACTATTGTAACCATTTGCAGTCAGAATTTAATGATATTAGCCAACCTCTGCTGGTGGCTTGCCTTGTAAACATGAGAACTTACATGGGTCATATTCAGCCATACGCATGAAGTAGCAAAATAGGCAATCTACAGAAGCAAATGAATTTATCAGGATCCCAGAGAGAAACTAAGATGTTTTTTAAAACGTAGTTTCCCAAAAAGAAGGATAATAACTTAATAACCTTCTGAGGACTTGATGTTGGTCACCTCCAGGTTCTGATCCCTCCTGAAGCTTGGTTGTACTTTCTCCCTTGGTAATCAAACACCCCTGTATCCTCAAATAAATGTTTCTTTCTTGTTTAGGTGTGAGTGAGTTTCTGTAACCAAAAAGCCTTCACCAAACATTACTTGAACTTCTTATTTACTCTGTAAAGATTTTTGTAAACACTGGGAAAATGAAATACGTCTTGCTCTTCTCTTAATTTATGTTCTCTAAAAGCAATTTCTATGATTTTATATTCCCTAAAAAAATTTTGTTTTCAAATGTGCATTGATTCTCTGTGGACCGTCCTATGGCTATATTCTGCTTTCACCCATCTGTCTGTAGTCATACAAAGAATTTTATAGTTATTCTGTCTTCTTTTCTGGTGTGAGGGAAAAAAAAAGGTTTTGATGCTGTTGTGTCTGATATAGTTATTCACATTGCACAGATATCTTCTGTGATGTGCCTGTTTCAGTGTCATACACGCTCAGTTTTGCAGAAGTGTGCTTCCACTTTCCCCCCCATTACTCATTAAGATTATTCTTTTAATGTTTAACTATTTAATGTCAATGAGGCAGATATATATATAAAATCAGGGTTCCACCAACTTTTTGGTATCAGGATACCTTTCCACACTTAAAAATTACTGGGCATGCCAATGAGTTAAATATTTCTCATATTAGATAATAAAACTGAGCAATTAATATTTATATTAATCCATTTCAAAATAACAGCAATAAATTCAATGTATGTTAACATAAGTAATATATTTTAAACTGTGTTTTCAAATAAAATCGCAAAGAGTAGTATTTCTTAATATTTTCATATCTCTTTAATGTCATGTGTAGTAGAAATAGCTATGGAGTCCTGTCTGTCTCTGCATTCAGTCTGTTGCAATTTTACACATCTTGTAGCCCATGGAAACTGCACTGTGCATTCATGAAAGACTGAAGGTGAAATAGGCAAAAAAAGCTTTTAATAATATTATATAAATAGTTTGACCTCAGAGAGTCTCAGGCACCCCCTAGAAATCCTCGAGCTATACTTCAACAAGTGCTGTACATTATACAATCACAACTTTAACCTAACAATTGAAAAGTAAATAATATTTTTACCAAAAGAAAATATTTTTTGTTGTGACATTTAACTGAATTGACCAAATTTAGATATTTTGGGCATCTTGTGCCAAAAAAAAAATTTGAAGAGGAAATCACAGTCTTATTTTAAGATTGCTAGTGTGTAAAACACTGTGGTGAAATTTAAACTGAATCTGAAAGTATCTATGAACCATGCAGTAGACTGGTTTAATTTTTCATCATATTATATATCATTATACATCTACTTATAGTGTAGACATACTTAATAAATTAGTAACTGACTTTACTTAAATGCCTTATATTACTAACATTACATTTTCCTTTGAATGCCCACATATACAATTGGACTATTCTAGCATTTTTCAGTTTTAATATTTTTTATCTTAACTGACTGGTCTGATAAAATCTAGTCAAAATCAAATTACAGGATTCTACATATCTATAAAAGAAAAAGAAGGTATGCCATAATTTGGTATATTTGAGATAGCTCATATACTCCAACTTACAAATTGTGTTTCTTCAATAATCTCTAGATGGTTTGATCAAGTAAAAATTTCTTTTATAATCTCTTGAAAATGCACCAGAATAGCACTCATTTAATCATATCCTATCTGCTCTTAGATTATTAGCTCCATGTCAAATTCAGTATTTCCCATGATATTTAAAGTTATCTCCTTGTTCTTTTCTCCACTACGGCCATTCACAAACTTCCAAGGTAATGCTAAATGTAGGAAAAGCAACTCAAGAAAGAGTTTGCCTGAATCGCACAGGGTGCTGGGAGAGAATATGTAGATACATTTTCCTGGTTGGGGTGTAGATTTTTGCTGTTTTCTGCCAAGGAATGATGCTAATATGAAGACATAATGAAAAAAAAATGTGTATGTAAAACTAAGGGGCTATTTATATTGACTTTAATAATCAGTTGGAAAAGAAATCGATCAGTAGTTCCCAGAAGTTCTCTCAAGACTTTACCCTTTTACATATAAATCATATCCTTTCCTTTCATGTTATCATTTTTTGTACATAGGTGAATTTTTTATCTTTGGCCTTGAAAAGATCAAGTTGATCTGAAAGTAATTTCACTAGCTACTTAAATAAAACTCAACTTTCTTTAAAGGCAATCAATAAAATTCAGAATCACAACATAATAATAATAGTAATAATGTCCAGTATCCAGACAAAATTCCTACATATACAAAGAAGTAAAACATGTGATCCACAAATAAAAGAGAAATAAGTAAATAGGAAGACAAACCTCAAAATGACATTGATAGTAGATTTAGCTGATAAGAACTTAAAATAGATATTGTAAATATATTCAAAAATTTAAAGGATAACCTTAATAAAAATTGAAGAAAAGGGAAATATATTTTTTAAAATAAACCTTCTATAACTCAAAACTACAATATCTAAAGTGAAAATTTTACTGGATGAAACTAAACAGAAATTAGAACCTATTAAGTTAAGATAAATGAACTTAAAGGCACTACGAAAGAAACTATACTAACTCATACACAGAGAAAAACACAAACAAACTACAGTGTTCTGTGGAGGAATGCAATATAATTTATCATACAAGTAATTGAAGACCAGAGGGATGGAGAGAGAAGAAAATATTTGGAAAATAAAGATCAAAATACTCCAAATTTTGTTTTAACTATTTACACAAATTTTATTTTAACCGTTTACTATTTGTAAATCCAATAAAGACAATGAACCCCAAGCAGAGTAAACACAATGAAAATAACCCTGCAGCACATTGTAATCAAACTGACAAAAAGCAGGTAGAAAGTGAGACACACTACTTAAAGGGGAATAAAGAATACTACCACACAGAACATAGTGAAGCAATATCTTTAAAGTGCTAAATTATCAACTAAGAATTCTATATCCAGCAAAATAAAATTTCAAAAATTTAGGCAAAAAAGAAAAGATATTTTAAGACATAAAAGCTGAATCTGTCATCAGTAAACCTTCACTATAAGAAAATTGTTTTAAGTTTAGGTGGAAGAAATGTTATACCAAAATGTAAATACACATCTAAATAAATAAATAAAAGAGCCTTGGAAATGGTAAATACGTGAGTAAACATAAGAGATTTTCTTATTTTTTAATTTTTGACAAAGTTAATTGACAGCTTAAGGCAAACATTTAACCATATATTATATGATTCATATTATGTGTGGAAGTAAAATGTATTAGCACTATCCACAAATAATGGTGAGAGTGAATGGAAGTATACCGTGGTTAAGTTGTTACATTATACATCAAGAAAGAATATTGGTAAGTGACAGATGAATGTTGTAAAGTAGACTAACCACAGAAAAAATAAAGAGGTATAGCTAATTAATCTACACAATAATGTCTGCACAGGCACGCATGCATCTAACCAATATGCTATACCTAGTGTTCTTTGCTCTTGCTATGTGCTGGTCTGGATTCTTCTGGTCTCAGGTAATGAAAAAAAAAGAAAAAAAGAAAAAGAAAGAGAAATGACTGTCTCTTAACTAAAAAAAAAAGATACTGGGTCCTCCACACAGTCAACATTTTTTTCTCCAACAATCTCATATCTGTACTTGGCTCTGTTTTACAGAGGTGCCTTTAGTGGATAGAAATGGCCATTATGGAATCTCAGCCTCACATCCTGTCTATTTAGAAATCTCAGAAGAATGATATTATTTCTTGTTCAACATCCATATAGCAATCTAAAGGAAGGAATTTGTTTGGTCCTGCCTATAATTATTATTTCCACTGAACCAATTTCTGTGTTTAGGAAACTATGACTGGCTGGGCCTTTTTTTAACTTTTGTTTTAGGTTTAGGGGTACATGTAAAGGTTTGTTACATAGGTAAACACATGTCAAGGAGGTTTGTTGTACATACTATTTCATCACTCAGGTAGTAAGCCCAGAGCCCAACAGTTATCTTTTCTGTTCCTCTGCCTCCTTCATCCTCCCACCCTCCCTTCTCAAGTAGACTTATTTTAAAAAGTCAAAAAATAACGGATAGATGCTGGCAAGGTTGTGAAGAAAAGGGAACTAGTGTCTGTTATTTCCTTCTTTGTGTCCACAAGTTCTTATCATTTGGCTCCTACTTATAAGTGAGAAATGCAGCATTTGGTTTTCTGTTCCTGCATTAGTTTGCTAACGAAAATAGCCTTCAACTCCATCCATGTTCCCACAAAAGACATGATCTCATTCTTTTTTATGGCTGCATAGTGTTCTCTGGTATATATGTATCACGTTTTCTTTATCCAATCTGTCATTTTTGGGCATTTAGGTTGATTCCATGTCTTTGCTATTGTGATACTGCTGCAATGAACATTCACGTGCATGTGTCTTTATGGTAGAATGATTTCTATTCCTCTGAGTATATAACCAGTAATGGGATTGATGGGTTGAATGGTAGTTCTGTTTTTAGCTCTTTAAGGAATTGCCATACTGCTTTCCACAATGTTTGAACTGAAGTGTTCCCTTTTCTTCACAACCCCACCAGCATCTGCTATTTTTTGACTTTTTAAGAATAGCCATTCAGACTGGTGTGAGATGGTATCTCATTGTGGTTTTGATTTTCATTTTTCTAATGATCAGTGATATTGAACTGTGAACAGTGATATTTCATCTGCTTGCTGGCCATACATATGTCTTCTTTTGAGAAGTGTCCGTTTAGGTCCTCTGCCCAATTTTTAATGTTTTTTTTCCCCCTCATAAATTTGTTTAAGTTCTTTATAGATGCTGAATATGACACTTTTCTCAGATGAGTAGTTTGCAAATATTTTCTCACATTCTGTAGGTTGTCTGTTTACTCTGTTGATAGCTCCTTTTGCTGTGCAGAAGCTCTCAAGTTTAGTTAGTTTACACTTGTCAAGTTTTGCTCTTGTTGTGATTGCTTTTGGTGTCTTCGTCATGAAATCTTTGCTCCTTCCTGTGTCCAGGACAGTATTACATTTTGACAGCTTTGTCAATCAGATGGTTGTAGATGTTAGTCTTATTTCTGGGCTCTTTATTCTGAATTTTAGTAAGTACCTTCTAGCCTTACAACACTCACCAAATTTGAAGAGCATTGTCTTAAAGTAGTAAAACTCTTTAAGAAATAATGCTTTTCCCATTATTACAATTAAACTGTAAGAAAAAGGGTAGGAGAGATCAAGAATAAAAAGTCTTGATGAATTGTGCTATGCTAAAGATAGAATATGATTTTGTTGAAGAAAATTCGAATACATTAAATTGTGACTTTCTAAATATTTCCTAAATACTGACAAATAGGTAGAACGTTAACTTTAAACCACAGAAATATAGACCATGACTAGAATTTTGATGATATCATGGCATATTATACTCCAAGGTTGAAATACAAAAATCATTTTTATGGTTATATCTTGAAAAGAATGTTAGAAAATGTCTTCTATTCTTTATTTTGGTAAAGTATGGATTTGAATATTGTAGCAGAGATTATTTGGCATGTTGCCTATCAAATCCCCATTCTTGCATTCTCTCAAGTTAATTAAACTCTGATTATTTTCAGCTTTGTACATTGCCTAGCATTCCCCACACCCCTCCAAATTTAGGAGTAATGATGTGACTAGGAACTGCCAATGTGTTGTAAGGACAGGTTTTGTATGGAATATTTTTAAATCTCCTAAAGGAAGGGTATGAACCTTTCTCTTCTGCTTCCATCTTGCTTCTTAGAATATTGATTTGATGACTGGTGCTCCAAAGACCACCTCAGATCATGAACGTAAAAGCAACACCACAGGGATAGTGTTACCAAAGGGGATTGAGTCTCTGATAACTGCTAAACCACTGTACTGAGACTTCTTTTACTTGACAAAGTAAACTTTTGTCATTTTTAAGTCATTTTGGGGGTCGCTTTTTGGAGTCACTGTTACAGTTGAAAGATACCCTAACTTATACAGTGATTTATAACTTTTGGGCCCTTATACAGACTAATAAGGCAAACATGTACCTGAATTGGTAAACAAAGTTTTCTATTTACATTTTTTAAATTTTACTTTAAGTTCTGGAATACATGTGCTGAACATGCAGGTTATATAGGTATAAATGTGCCATGGTTGTTTGCTGCACCTATCAACCCGTCATCTAGGTTTTAAGCTCCACATGCATTAGGTATTTGTTCTAATGCTCTCCCTCCCCTTGCTCCCCAACCCCAACAGGCCCTGGTGTGCGATGTTTCCCTCCCTGTGTCCATGTGTTCTCATTTTTCAGCTCTCACTTATGAGTGAGAACATGTGCTGTTTGGTTTTCTGCTCCTGTGTTAGTTTGCTGAGGATGATGGTTTCCAGCTTCATCCATGTCCCTGCAAAGGATATGAACTCAATTCTTTTTTATGGCTGCATAGTATTCCATGGTGTATATGTGCCACATTTTCTTTATTTACTTTGTTAAAGAAAAATAAAAATGGAAGCCACAGTTTTGATATACCCCAAGGTCAACTTCCTATAACCACATAGCCAAAATTTAAGTCAATCTGATTCCCCAAAATGCTATCTTAAATTATAAACACAAAACATAAACTTTGCATCCTTATCAGCATGATTCACTGAAACTAAACAGCTCTGTTTGCTTTAAAAAAATGTTAATGTATAGCAGTCTATCACAAAAGTCAAAATAGTTTTCCTTTATGCTATAAAAACTGTGTTGTAATTGCTGTAAGGCAAGCCTCTTATCAAGTCATTTGAAATCTCCCAGATCATGATATATACTTTCTGTTTGACAATAAACTAAATTTCTCCTAACTTGATCTGATTTTGTTTTTGACAACTTCAATTTGGTAACCCACTGCTGAACAGTGTTTCCAGGATGCATCAGAGTCCTAGATCTTATGGGAAATGTAAAGATGATAAGATCTCATTATAATTCAGTTAAAAAGAAGATATTATTCATTCTTGTCTCATTGTGATATGAGCAGCTCAAAAAATAACTATTATGAAATAGAAGGAAGTGTTAGAAGAAGTAAAGCTGACAACACCTTGGATGGCTTATTTGGAAAGGAAATATTTAAATTAGGTCTTGAACCCAAATTAGAGTTTTTTCAGAAAAATTTTGCAGAACGGGAAAGACAAGCATCCCAAGGCAGAGGAAGCAGCTTAAACAATCACCCAATGTGGGAGATTGTGGGTGTGTTCTATACCAATCACAGATGAGTGAAGATGAGGTCTAGAAATGTGGGATAAAATTGTAGAAGGCTTTGGATATTGGCTAAAGATTCTTGCTTTTATTCTTCATGCAATGAGTAATCATCATCTTTATCATTTGTTTATATGCTTTCATATGGATTTCTTTTTGAGACAAGATGTCACTCTATTGCTCTGACTAGAGTGCAGTGGTACAAACATGGCTCATTGCAGGCTCAACTTACCAGGATCAAGCAATCTTCTCACCTCAGATTCCCAAACAGCTGGAATTATACATGTGAAACACCACAACTGGATAATTTTGGGGTTTTTTTTAGTAGAGACAAAGTCTCACTATGTTGCACAGGCTGGTTTCAAACTCCCAGATTCAAGCAATCCTCTCACCTAGGCCTCCCAAAATGCTGGGATTACAGGCGTGAGCAACTATGCCTGGCCTCATATACATTTTTAATGCAATCTTTTCTAATTAAATTTGTTTTCATTAAATTTTGTATTCTGGTGGCTTTTTTCTATCACTGATTGTTAGCTCATTTGGAGTATAGCAAATATATATACATATATATATATACACATATATATAATCAGATAAAAGAAGCAGTATACCTCATTTCAGTTGTTCCCAAAGTGTGGTTCCCAAACCAGTAGCATAAGCATCTCCTAGAAACTTTTAGAAATGCAGATTTTAGGACACATCCCAGACATGCCAAATGAGAAATGTGGGGATTGGGGAACAGTAATCTGTAGGCTTTTGGATTTTTTTGTTTTGATGGAGTCTTGCTCTGTGGCCCAGGCTGGAGTGCAGTGGTGTCATCTCCAGTCTCTGCAACCTCCGCCTCCCGGGTTCAAGCAATTCTCCCTGCCTCAGCCTCCTGAGTAGCTGGGATTACAGGTGCCCACCACCACGCCCAGCTAAATTTTGTATTTTTTAGTAGAGACGGGGTTTTGCCATGTTGCAAGCCCACCAAGTGACTCTGATACACAGCAAAGGGTGAGAACTACTGGCTTAGTGATTGGAGATGAGATCTTGAGACAAATAACCAGAGTTCAACAACCGATTCTAAAACTTGTCCTGAAGCAAAGTTCCTTAGCCTTGTGGAAAATCAATCTCCTCATTGTATAAAGGATGAGAGAGATGTGAGGTTTATGTAAGACACTGTATGTATTACTCAGAAATGGTAAGTCTCTCTAAATATTAGCTATTGTTAATTACTAAAAAGGAAGCTTATTGCAGAAAATGTACTCTGTATGTTTTCATGGATATAAGAATATGTATAATGTGATACAAACCATGACACATCAAATGATTCAAATCTAATATGTGAATATAATCTAACAGAAAATCTGTTTTGGTCTCCACAGATCCCAGCTGAGAAATTGCTCAGATCAGCTTTTATTCTGTAATTTTCTGTGGAGCACTAAGCACATGATTTTAAATATCACTGGCAAATCAATGTCTTCATTCCTTGCAAAATTTTTTATATTAGTCAAAAATTTGTTCAAGATAAATATTTTTAAAAGATGCCACTTCACTTTCACCACCACACACACACACACACACACACACACACACACACACACACAGGAGGGAGAGAGAGAGAGAGAGAGAGAGAGAGAGAGAGAGAGAGAGAGAGACAAATGAGAAGGTAAATGTTGCTTTTTTCTTATGGAAAGAATTTCAACCAAGAGACCCGTATGGGTGTAGCCAGCAAATCACCACATTAGTGGGGTTTTTTGTGTTCTGTTCTTTCTTCTCTTTTGATGCAGATACATTATTATTATGGATCTGATCAATTTTCATAGGCAAATATGCTGAAATATCACTCCTGACCTTCTTTCACAGAATTAGGCCAATTTAATAAGCATTCCAGAACTTTGTTTTACCATGTCCAGAACTACATGCTAATATATTTAAAACATGTATAAAGAATATAACTGTATTACTTATATGAGTACTAGCTATCTAGTTCCTATAGCCTAACACCATCTGGTGTATTTCTTGCTGGGATCCTTGGTCAGTGGTGGTGACACAGGGGATAGGATGGATGTCATCCACACACTCATTCAGGGACCATGGCTAGTGCAGCCTCTGCCATCTTCCATACAGGGCTTCCATCATCACCGTTAATGCTGAAATTCAGCTAATGGAATGGACAAAAGACAAAGAAGAGTAGGCAACTTCTCTTCCTAACCACTACAACCAGAAGTAACAAATATCATTTCTGTTTATACTTCACTGGTGAGAACTGATCAAGCAGTCCACCAGGTTCAAGGGGAATGGGAAATGCAGTCTCTGGCTGGATACTGGGTCAGTAGTCACATGGTGTGTTTCCAAATGATCACAGGCAAAAATTTTACCAAATATCTCCACAGCTAAATTAGCTTTCCTACCTTCTAGCCTGCTATTTCTTTGTTTTTGTTCTTGTCATGGCTGTCCAACTTCAAATTATGCCACATATTTTGCATTTGGGTATAGAAGCCCCTATTTAAAATATCAAATTACCATCCACTACTGTCACCAAAACAGCCCCCAAAATACCAATGAAAATATAACTTTCTCAGATTAAAGTCCAATGCAGGTGTGATTGATTTGTTTTAGCCAAAGCTGCAGAGGGGCTTTGTGACACACAGAACTAGTAGAAGATCTGTCATCTTCTAAATATGGCTTACAGGGTCACCTTGAGCACTGGCATCAAGCTGGTGCCAGAGAATGGAACAGTTAGGAATGCACACTTGTTTCTTAGTCATTTGGGCTCACAGGTGACACATTCATCTCTACTACATTCCATTGATGAGAACAAATTATAAGGCTTCACTTGTGTAAAGGCAAGTATAGATGAATAGAATTTCCTGGTGAGCCCACCACTGCCCAGCAACAACTCTATATTGCAAAATGGCAGTCAAAAAGTTTTACTAGATATAGGTCTCTGACACAAAAGTAAAATTGTGTATACGTATATATGTCTGTGTGTGTATACATATACATATACACACACAGACATATATACGTATACACACACACACACACACATATATATGTAAGGTCTCTGTGCCCAAGCGAAGCCATATCCCCTGTGACCTGCACGTATATGTCCAGATGGCCTGAAGCAAGTGAATAATCACAAAAGAAGTGGAAATGGCCAGTTCCTGCCTTAACTGATGACATTACCTTGTGAAATTCCTTCTCATGGCTCAACCTGGCTCAAAAGTTCTCCCACTGAGCACCTTGTGACCCGTACCCCTGCCAGCCAGGGAACAACCCCCTTTGACTGTAGTTTTCCACTACCCACCCAAATCTTATAAAATGCCCTACCCCATCTCCCTTCGCTGACTCTTTTCAGACTCAACCCGCCTGCACC
The DNA here is from genome assembly GCF_001698545.2 of Rhinopithecus bieti. Taxonomy (NCBI): domain Eukaryota; kingdom Metazoa; phylum Chordata; class Mammalia; order Primates; family Cercopithecidae; genus Rhinopithecus; species Rhinopithecus bieti. The sequence goes on along the minus strand of NW_016808380.1, from coordinate 158,719 downwards.
CAGGTGATTAAAGAGGTTTATTGCTCACACAAAGCCTGTTTGTTGGTCTCTTCCCACGGATGTAAGTGAAATTTGGTGCCGTGACTTGGATCGGGGGACCTCCCTTGGGAGATCAATCCCCTGTCTTCTTGCTCTTTGCTCCATGAGAAAGATGTACCTATGACCTCGGCTCCTCAGACCAACCAGCCTAAGGAATATCTCACCAATTTTAAATTGGGTAAGCGGCCCCTTTTTACTCTCTTCTCCAACCTCTCTCACTATCCCTTAACTTCTTTCTCGTTCAATCTTGGCATCATCTTTCAATCTCTCCCTTCTCTTAATTTCAGTTCCTTTCCTTTTGTGGTAGAGATAGAGGAGACACGTTTTATCCGTGAACCCAAAACTCCGACTCCGGTCACAGACTTGGGAAGACAGTCTTCCCTTGTTGTTTAATCACTGTGGGGAAGCCTGCTTGATTATTCACCCATGTTTCAGAGGTGTCTGATCACCATGGGGACACCTGCCTTGGTCTTTCACCTTTAGTGGCAAGTACCACTTTTTTGGGGGACGAGCACCCCCTGCCCCTTCTCTCTGTGTCTCTACCCTCTCTTTTCTCTCCACTTTCCTTGGGGGGACAAGCACACACCACCCCTTCTCCACTTTCCTGGTGGCAAGTACCCCCCACCCCTTCTCTCCATGTCTCTACTTTCTCTTTTCTATTCACTTTTCTGGGGGGCAAGCATCCTCCACCCCTTCTCTCCATGTCTCTACCTTCTCTTTTCTCTGGGCTTGCCTCCTTCACTATGGGCAACATTCCACCCTCTATTCTTCCCTCTTCTTCCTTAGCCTATGTTCTCAAAAACTTAAAACCTTTTCAACTCACACCTGACCTAAAACCTAAATGCCTTATTTTCTTCTGCAATACTGCTTGGCCCCAATACAAACTTGACAACGTCTCTGAATGACCAGAAAATGGCACTTTCGATTTCTCCATCCTACAAGTCCTAGATAATTTTTGTTGAAAAATGGGCAAATGGTCTGAGGTGCCTTACTTTCAGGCATTTTTCACACTTCATTCCCTCCCTAGTCTCTGTTCCCAATGCGATTCCTCCCAAATTCTCCTTCTTTCCCTCCCACCTGTCCCCTCAGTCCCAACCCCAAGCATCGCTGAGTCTTTCCAATCTTCCTTTTCTACAGACCCATCTGATCTGTCTCCTCCTCTCCAGGCTGCTCCTCACCAGGCCAAGTCAAGTCCCAATTCTTCCTCAGTCTCTGCCCCTCCACTCTATAATCCTTCTCTCACCTCCCCTCCTCACATCCGGTCTGGCTTACAGTTTAGTTCCGTGACTAGCTCTCCCCTACCTGCCCAACAATTTCCTCTTAGAGAGATGGCCAGTGCTGAAGGCATAGTCAGGGTACCTGTGCCTTTTTCTCTATCAGACCTCTCTCAGATCAGTCAGCGTTTAGGTTCTTTCTCATCAGACCCCACTAAATATATATGGGAATTCAAATATCTAACTCTGTCCTACAATTTAACCTGGAGTGACTTAAATGTCATCCTAACTTCTACCCTCTCCCCAGAAGAACGGTAAAGTTTTTTCTCTGGCCCAATTGCATGCTGACAATCACCAGCTCCATGAGTCAGACCTCCAGGAAGGCATTAGAGCAGTTCCCCGAGAGGATCCCCCATGGAACTATCAGGCAGATTCCCCAGGTATAGCTAGGTGAGATTACATGATTTCCTGCCTAGTTGAAGGGCTTAAAAAGGCAGCTTACAAAACTGTTATTATGACAAGCTTAAAGAAACTACCCAAGGTAAAGATGAAAACCCAGCCCAGTTCATGTTTCATTTGGTAGCAACCCCGACACGCTTTACAGCCCTAGACCCTGAAGGGTCAGAAGGCCATCTCATTCTAAACATGAATTTTATCACCCAGTCAGCTCCTGACATTAGAAAAAAAAGCTTCAAAAATTAGAATCTGGCCCTCAAATCCCACAACAGGAATTAATCAACCAC
>NW_016808380.1:153583-156017 GCF_001698545.2 Rhinopithecus bieti | reverse complement strand
CTCCCCTCCTCACATCCGGTCTGGCTTACAGTTTAGTTCCGTGACTAGCTCTCCCCTACCTGCCCAACAATTTCCTCTTAGAGAGATGGCCAGTGCTGAAGGCATAGTCAGGGTACCTGTGCCTTTTCTCTATCAGACCTCTCTCAGATCAGTCAGCGTTTAGGTTCTTTCTCATCAGACCCCACTAAATATATATGGGAATTCCAATATCTAACTCTGTCCTACAATTTAACCTGGAGTGACTTAAATGTCATCCTAACTTCTACCCTCTCCCCAGAAGAACGGTAAAGTTTTTTCTCTGGCCCAATTGCATGCTGACAATCACCAGCTCCATGAGTCAGACCTCCAGGAAGGCATTAGAGCAGTTCCCCGAGAGGATCCCCATGGAACTATCAGGCAGATTCCCCAGGTATAGCTAGGTGAGATTACATGATTTCCTGCCTAGTTGAAGGGCTTAAAAGGCAGCTTACAAAACTGTTATTATGACAAGCTTAAAGAAACTACCCAAGGTAAAGATGAAAACCCAGCCCAGTTCATGTTTCATTTGGTAGCAACCCCGACACGCTTTACAGCCCTAGACCCTGAAGGGTCAGAAGGCCATCTCATTCTAAACATGAATTTTATCACCCAGTCAGCTCCTGACATTAGAAAAAAAAGCTTCAAAAATTAGAATCTGGCCCTCAAATCCCACAACAGGAATTAATCAACCACGCCTTTAAGGTGTTCAATAATAGAGAGGAGGCTGCCAGACAGCAACACATTTCTGAGTTATAATTACTTGGGAGACAAAACCCAGCTGCACCTCCAGCACACAAGAACTTCAAAAAGGCCTAAGTCACACACAACTAAGCTGTAGCAGTCAAGCATTCCTACAGGACTTCCTCCATCAGGATCTTGCTGCAAGTGTCAGAAAACTGGCCACTGGGCCAAGGAATGCCCACAGCCCAGGATTCCTCCCAAGCCATGTCCCATCTGTGCAGGAACCCACTGGAAATCAGACTGCCCAGCTCTCCCGGCAGCCACTCCTAGAGCCCCTAAAGCTCTAGTCGAGGGCTCTCTGACTGACTCCTTCCCAGATCTTCTCGGCTTAGCAGCTGAAGACTGACGCTGCCCGATTTCCTTGGAAGCCCCCTGGACTATCATGGACGCCGAGCTTTGGGTAACTCTCACAGTGGAGGGTACGTCCATCCCCATTTTAATCTATATGGGGGCTACCCACTCCACATTACCTTCTTTTCAAGGGCCTGTTTCCCTTGCCCCCATAACTGTTGTGGGTATTGATGGTCAAGCTTCAAAAACCCCAAAAACTCTCCCACTCTAGTGCCAACTTGGACAACATTCTTTTATGCACTCTTTTTTAGTTATCCCCACCTGCCCAGTTCCTTATTAGGCTAAGACTTCTTAACCAAATTATCTGTTTCCCTGACTATTCCTGGACTACAGCCACTTCTCATTGCCACCCTTCTTCCCAACCCAAAGCCTCCTTTGTGTCTTCCTCTCATATCCCCCCACCTTAACCCACAAGTATAAGACACCTATACTCCCTCCCGGGCAACCAATCACATGCCCATTACTATGCCATTAAAACCTAATCACCCTTATTCCACTCAATGTCAATATCCCATCCCACAGCACACTTTAGAAGGATTAAAGCCTGTTATCACTCGCCTGCTAGAGCATGCGCTTCTAAAACCTATAAACTCCCTTTACAATTCCCCCATTTCACCTGTCCAAAAACTGGACAAGTCTTACAGGTTAGTTCAGGATCTGTGCCTTATCAACCAAATTGTTTTGCCTATCCACCCTGTAGTGCCTAACCTGTATACTCTTTTGTCCTCAATACCTTCCTCCACAACTCACTATTCTGTTCTTGATCTTAAAGATGCTTTTTTCACTATTCTTCTGCACCCCTCATCCCAGCCTCTCTTTGCTTCTACCTGGACTGACCCTGACACCCATCAGTCCCAGCAGTTTACCTGGGCTGTGCTGCCACAAGCCTTCAGGGACAGCCTTCATTACTTCATCCAAGCTCTTTCGCATGATTTACTTTCTTTCCACTCCTCCACTTCTCATCTTATCCAAATATTGATGACCTTCTACTTTGTAGCCCCTCCTGTGAATCTTCCCAACGAGACATCCTCCTGCTCCTTCAATATTTATTCCTCAAAGGATATCAGGTATCCCCCTCCAAAGCTCAAATTTCTTCTCCATCCGTTACCTACCTTGGCATAATTCTTCATAAAAATACAGATGCTCTCCCTGCTGATTGAGTATGACTGATCTCTCAAACCCCAACACCTTCTATAAAACAACTTCTTTCCTTCCTAGGCATGGTTGGATACTTTTGCCTTTGGATACCTGGTTTTGTCATCCTAACAAAACCATTATATAAACTCACAAAAGGAAATCTAGCTGACCCCACAGATCCTAAATC
>NW_016808380.1:114302-152573 GCF_001698545.2 Rhinopithecus bieti | reverse complement strand
TTTCCCCACTTCTCTTTCCATTCCTTGAAGACAGCTTTAGAGACTACTCCCACACTAGTTCTCCCTGACTCATCCAAACCTTTTCATTACACACAGCCTAAGTGCAGGGCTGTGTAGTCGGAATTCTTACACAAGGACCGGGACCGTGCCCTGTAGCCTTTCTGTCCAAACAACTTGACCTTCCTGTTTTAGGCTGGCCATCATGTCTCTGTGCAGTGGCTGCTGCCGCCCTAATACTTTTAGAGGACCTCAAAAGCATAAACTATGCTCAACTCACTCTCTACAGCTCTCGTAACTTCCAAAATTCATTTTCTTCCTCACACCTGATGCAGATACTTTCTGCTCCCCGGCTCCTTCAGCTATACTCACTCTTTGTTGAGTCTCCCACAATTATCATTGTTCCTGGCCCGAACTTCAATCCGGACTCCCACATTATTCTGGATACCACACCTGACCCCCATGACTGCATCTCTCTGATCCACCTGACATTCACTCCATTTCTCCATATTTCCTTCTTTCCTGTTCCTCACCCTGATCACATTTGGTTTATCGATGACAGCTCCACCAGGCCTAATCGCCACTCACCAGCAAAGGTAGGCTATGCTGTAGTATCTTCCACATCTATCACTGAGGCTACTGCTCTGCCTCCCTCCACTACCTCTCAGCAAGCCAAACTCATTGCCTTAACTTGGGCCCTCACTCTTGCAAAGGGACTATGCATCAATATTTATACTGACTCTAAACACACTTCCATATCCTGCACCACTGTGCTGTTATATGGGCAGAAAGAGGTTTCCTCACTACACAAGGGTCCTCCATTATTAATGCCTCTTTAACAAACACTCTTCTCAAGGCTGCTTTACTTCCAAAGGAAACTGGAGTCATTCACTGCAAGGGCCATCAAAAGGCATCAAATCCCATTTCTCTAGGCAATGCTTATGCTGATAAGGTAGCTAAAGAAACAGCTAGCGTTCCAACTTCTGTCCTTCATGGCCAGTTTTTCTCCTTCTCATTGGTCACTCCCACCTACTCCCCACTGAAACTTCCACCTATCAATCTCTTCCCACACAAGGCAAATGGTTCTTGGATCAAGGAAAATATCTCCTTCCAGTCTCACAGACTCATTCTATTCTGTTGTCATTTCATAACCTCTTCCATGTAGGTTACAAGCCACTAGCCCATCTCTTAGAACCTCTAATTTCCTTTCCTTCGTGGAAATCTATCCTTAAGGAAATCACTTCACAGTGTTCCATCTGTTATTCTACTGCCCCTCAGGGATTGTTCAGGCCCCCTTCCATCCCTACACATCAACTCGGGGATTTGCCCCTGCCCAGGACTGGCAAATTGACTTTACTCACATGCCCTGAGTCAGTAAACTAAAATACCTCTTGGCCTGGGTAGACACTTTCATTGGATGGGTAGAGGCCTTTCCCACAGGGTCTGAGAAGGCCACCACATTTATTCCATTCTGTCAGACATAACTCCTTGGTGTGGCCTTCCCACCTCTATACAGTCTGATAACAGAGCAGCCTTTACTAGTCAAATCACCCAAGCAGTTTCTCAGACTCTTGGTATTCAGTGGAAACTTCATACACCCTACTATCCTCAGTCTTCAGGAAAGGTAGAACAGACTAATGGTCTTTTAAAGATACACCTCACCAAGCTCAGCCTCCAAATTAAAAAGGACTGGACAGGACTTTTACCTCTTGCCCTTCTTAGAATTAGAGCCTGTACTCGAGATGCTACAGGGTACAGTCCATTTGAACTTTTATATGGATGCACTTTCTTGCTTGGCCCCAACCTCATCTGAGACACCAGCCCTCTAGGCAACTATTTTCCAGTCCTCCAGCAGGCTAGACAGGAAATTTGCCAGACTGCTAATCTTCTCTTGACTACTCCAGATTCTCAGCCATATGAAGACACCCTAGCTGGACGATCAGTTCTTATTAAGAATCTGACCACTCAAACTCTACAACCTCAATGGATCAGACCCTACTTAATCATCTTTAGTACCCCACTGCCTTCTGCCTGCAGGATCCTCCCCACTGGGTTCCACATTCCAGAATAAAGCTATGTCCATCTGACAGACAACCTAATTTCTCCTCTTCCTCCTGGACGTCACAAGCACTCTCCCTTACTTCCCTTAAATTCACTCACATTTTGAAGAACAGTAATCACCCTCATAAGCCTAATAAATCCCTTCATTCTATTAGGTCTGTTCATCCTTACCCTACTTTTACAACAGGGCTTTATGCAGCCACCCCACTACTTGAACTGAGGNCCAAATTAAAAAGGACTGGACAGGACTTTTACCTCTTGCCCTTCTTAGAATTAGAGCCTGTACTCGAGATGCTACAGGGTACAGTCCATTTGAACTTTTATATGGATGCACTTTCTTGCTTGGCCCCAACCTCATCTGAGACACCAGCCCTCTAGGCAACTATTTTCCAGTCCTCCAGCAGGCTAGACAGGAAATTTGCCAGACTGCTAATCTTCTCTTGACTACTCCAGATTCTCAGCCATATGAAGACACCCTAGCTGGACGATCAGTTCTTATTAAGAATCTGACCACTCAAACTCTACAACCTCAATGGATCAGACCCTACTTAATCATCTTTAGTACCCCCACTGCCTTCTGCCTGCAGGATCCTCCCCACTGGGTTCCACATTCCAGAATAAAGCTATGTCCATCTGACAGACAACCTAATTTCTCCTCTTCCTCCTGGACGTCACAAGCACTCTCCCTTACTTCCCTTAAATTCACTCACATTTTTGAAGAACAGTAATCACCCTCATAAGCCTAATAAATCCCTTCATTCTATTAGGTCTGTTCATCCTTACCCTACTTTTTACAACAGGGCTTTATGCAGCCACCCCCACTACTTGAACTGAGGCCCCAAAACTAGTCATCCCTACTATCTTCTGTCTGGTCATACTCCTATTCACCCTTCTCAACTACTCATAAATGCCCTACTCTTGTTTACACTGCCAGTTTACACTGTTTCTCCAAGCCATCACAGTTGATATCTCCTGGTGCTATCGCCAAACCACCACTCTTAACTCCCTCTTAGAGTGGATAGATGATCTTTGCTGGTAGGGCACCCTCCAATACTTTCACCCTGATGAAGTTCTATTCTTTACTTTTATACTCATTCTTATTCTCATTCCCATTCTTAAGCCACCCTCTACCTCTCCCCAGCTATCTCCACCACACTATCAACCTTATTCACTCTCTCCTTTGCTGTTTCTAATGCCTCCTGAGTGAACAATTGCTGGCTTTGCATTTCCTTTTCTACCAGCACCTACACAGCTGTCCCTGCCTTACATACAGACTGGGCAATATCTCCTGTCTCCCTATACCTCTGAACTTCCTTTAACAGCCCTCACCTTTACCCTCCTGAGGAACTCATTTACTTTCTAGACAGGTCCAGCAAGACCTCCCCAGACATTTCACATCAGCAAGCTGCTGCCCTTCTCTGCACTTATTTAAAAACGTTTCTCCTTATATCAACTCTACTCCCCCAATATTTGGATCCCTCACAACACAAACTACTATTCCTGTGGTGACTCCTTATGTATCTCTTGGCAAAGACCCACTGGAATTCCCCTGGGTAACCTTTCACCTTCTTGATGTTCCTTCACTCTTCATCTCCAAAGTCCAACAACACACGTCACTGAAACAATTGGAGCCTTCCAGCTCTGTAATACAGATAAACCCTCTATCAATACTGACAACTTTAAAACATTAGCAGTAATTATTGCTAAGGAAGGTACTTTTTCACTCCATCCTTGGTTACTTTCCCCTTGCTCATCAGACTCTCCTCCCAGGCTCTCTTCTTGTTTACTTATACCCAGCCCCATAAATAACAGTGAAAGGTTGCTCATAGACACTCATACACCATGAAAATCAAACCTCCCCCTCTACACAGTTACCCCATCAGTCCCCATTACAACCTCTGATGGCTGCCACCCCAGCTGGATCCCTAGGAGTCTGGGTACAAGACACCCCTTTCAGCACTCCTTCTCATCATTTTACTTTGTATTTCCAGTTTCGCCTCGCACAAGGTCTCTTCTTCCTCTGTGGATCCTCTACCTACATGTGTCTACCTGCTAACTGGACAAGCACATGCACACTAGTTTTCCTTACTCCCAAAATTCAATTTGAAAATGGGACTGAAGAGCTCCCTGTTCCCCTCATGACACCAATACAACAAAAAAGAGTTATTTCACTAATTCCCTTGCTTGTCAGTTTAGGACTTTCTGCCTCTGCTATTGCCCTCGATACTGGAATAGCAGGCATTTCAACCTCTGTCACGACCTTCTGTAGCCTCTCTAATGAATTCTCTGCTAGCACCACAGACATATCACAAACTTTATCAGTCCTCCAGGCCCAAGTTGACTCTTTAACTGCAGTTGTCCTCCAAAACCACTGAGGCCTTGACTTACTCACTGCTGAAAAAGGAGGACTTTGTATATTGTTAAATGAAGAGTGTTGTTTTTACCTAAATCAATCTGGTCTGGTGTATGACAACATAAAAAAACTCAAGGATAGAGCCCAAAACCTCACCAACCAAGCAAGTAATTACACTGAACCCCCTTGGGCAGTCTCTAACTGGATGTCCTGGGTCCTCCCAATTCTTAATCCTTTAGTACCTATTTTTCTCCTTCTTTTATTCAGACCTTGTATCTTCCATTTAGTTTCTCAATTCATCCAAAACCGTATCTAGGTCATCACCAATCATTTTATATGACAAATGCTCCTTCTAACAACCCCACAATATCACCCCTTACCACAAAATCCTCCCTCAACTTGACCTGTCCCACACTAGGTTCCCACGCCACTCCTAACCCCATTCGAAGCAGCCCTAAGAAACATCACCCATTATCTCTCCATGCCACCTGCACCAAAAAGATGTTTCACTGCCCCAACACTTCAATACTATTTTATGTTATTTTTCTTATTAATATAAGAAGGCAGGAATGTTAGGCCTCTGAGACCAAGCTAAGCCATCGTATCCCCTGTGACCTGCACGTATATGTCCAGATGGCCCAAAGCAAGTGAAGAATCACAAAAGAAGTGAAAATGGCTGGTCCCTGCCTTTCCTGATGACATTACCTTGTGAAATTCCTTCTCCTGGTTCATCCTGGCTCAAAAGCTTCCCCATTGAGCACCTGTGACCCCCCACCCCTGCCAGCCAGAGAACAACCCTCTTTGACTGTAATTTCCCACTACCTACCCAAATCTTATAAAATGGCCCCAACCCATCTCCCTTTACTGACTCTCTCTTCAGACTCAGTTTGCCTGCACCCAGATGATTAAAAAGCTTTATTGATCACACAACACCTGTTTGGTGGTCTCTTCACATGGACATGAGTGAAAATATATATATTCTGTTCTTAAAAAATAAATCTCAAACCTATAAAGAGACAACTATTAATAAATAATGTAAAAGATCAAGATCCTTGTGAGAAATAAATCTGGAATGTACTTTTGTTTTGTGCAAAACAACTGCTTATAGACAATAAAAACTCAAAAGACATTATTTCAAAGATGTGTCTTTGAGGAGAAGCCCAAGGTTTGCCAAGATAGAACTTTGGAATAAAGACTTGAAATAGGATTAGTCCAACCAACCCTTCATTTTATAGGTGAGGGCATTGAAGCTCCAGAGAATTGATGTGACAAGCCAAAAATTATAATGTTGGACAGTGAAAAATATCTCAACTTTTGATTCCTTTTTTATCATCAGAGCGATCAGTTGAGGAACTGAAAGGAGAAAGAAACCAGATTATTGATATTTAGAATTTTAGGCTTCAGATTTAGAGATTATCATATGAGGAACTATGAAAATAAGGGGAGAAGGGAATCACAAAATCAAATGCTCTTGCAAGCAAACAAATTAAATAGGCCCACACTTCTACCATGTGCATGTAGTCAGACTCAGGCCAGTCCATGGCTCGAGGGTTAGTCCTTCATAGAGTATGCTTCAGTGGTATAAGGCTACACAGTGAGGAAGTATCTTATTTCCAGAGGTCCAAGGCAGAGACTTTTAATGAAACCTGCCTAAAGTTTTCTCTGTACCTTTGAAGGTTTCCATCTCATCATTACCCAATTCAGGAGATTTTATAAGTCTCTCCAAAGAAAGAAATTGTTTCCTTTTCTCAGGTCTTTGGCCTTTCAGTTGTACTGCGTGATGTGGCAGACTCTGAGATGAAGCAGGGATCCCTCCTACGGGCCTGCCACCCACAAAGCATGGAAATAAAGGAAAATTTTGAGTTCTTTCTGGGGAAATTCCAGTCACCAACCTAGCTCTGAGAAGTAAATGAGCAACCTGATAAGTAAGAATACAGTAATATCTGAAAACAATAGCCAAGGACGCTAGAGCCACAGTGTTTGCTTCTCTATAGAAAGTAAAGGTAAAGTCTTCACATATGTCCCTGAGTTGTTTTTCAGAAACCTGGACCCCTCACCACATGGAAAAGCCATCTGCTGGCACATAGATCTCAGATGGGGGGAACTGAGGACTAAACTCTGTCATTCTTTGTTCTTAATTTCTTCCTGAGGGCCCTGAAGGAAATTATGCTCACAGGCCAGAGCTCAACTCTCCTTTCTGCTGGCCCACACTTTTAGTCAAAGCCAAACCAATCACAAATCAGAAAATATTTGAATCCACCTGTGATCTGTGGGCCATGCCATCCTCCCCACTCACCTGCCTTGAGATGTCCCACCTTTTTAGGCCAAATAAACCTATAGCCTCCATGTATTGATTTATAGTTTTGCCTGTAACCTCTGCCTCCCTGCCTTTAAAAACTCTTACAGTTAAGCCACTGGGAAGTTCAGATCTTAAGCATGAGCTGCCTGATTCTCTTTGCTTGTTGCCCTGCAATAAATGCCCCCACTTTTTCTTCTTGCAAATCCCAATGTCATTGTTTGATCTTGCTGTCCCAGGCAGGCAGACCCAAGTTCAGTCTGGTAACCACTCCTCTAGAATATGCCATGAGTTATAGCTATGTGAAGTCAATAAAACCCGAAGTTTCCAAAAGAAATATTACTATTTTAATAATTATTTTGTCTCCATGAGGAATAAAAATATTTCCTATATATGATGTACTGGACTTTTACAAGGGGTATTAATTTGACAGCAATTTTATCCCATATTGATTATGGACTGTGGTGAATTCTACAGACTTCATATAGTTTAGCAAAGAAAATTATTTCATACTTATTTTCCTTCATAAATAGATGTATGTTTTGTAAATGTATTCTAAGCACTTGTAACCTTTATGATACAAACTTGCAATAACTACTGAGTTACTTTCAATTGAAGGTAAAAATTAAATATTTTAATTTTGGAAGTGGTTTGGCAACAGTATTTCCAAAACGTGGTAGAAAATGGTGTTTTTTAGCTTGAATCCACACCAGAAGGCTACTCATTCTTCCCATTTTTAAGCCAAATGGAAGAAGAACATGAAATCAGAAAGAAAATTACCCAACTTCTGTATAACTCTTTCAGGATCCTCAGTAGGGAACTTGAGGCAGACTTTCAGCAAATCTTATTAAAGAAAACAAATATATTAGGAACACATTGTAAGAATATGTGCTTAAAGTGAAACTTGGATAGTGATCTTATTACATTATCTCAATTATTGAACTCCTCTTAGTTTCTTATTCTGTTTTATTAATGTCATCAGTTATTATCATTTGAAATTAACTTGTTTTTGAATTTGTTCACTGGTTTATTGCTACCAGTAAAATGTCAGCTCCATGAAGAAAAGGACCTTGTCAGATTTGCTCACTAATATACCCCTTGTGCTTAGAAAACTACCTGGAACATAGTGGAAGCTCAATATTTGTAGAATGAATGAATGAATCCCCAGAGCATGACATCTAATGCATGAAAGAGGATCAGAAGAATTCAGCCAACCCAAGAGAAACAGGAATCTGGACCAAACCTGAATAAAACTACTATCCTCTTAATTCATTATTCTCTCCTTCCTGAATCAAAGACTCATATTTTTAAAACAGATATGTTGTGAGGAATTTACGCCACAAATGTGTGTCACTAACATATAGATTAGTATTTACTGTGTTATATCTTAAGTACGCTCAAATTGAAAGTAATGAACATTGCTTTCAACTATGTTATGATTTTTCAGCAATCACAATTCATTCTAAAGTTGGCTTCATAATGTCTTGAGTATTACTACAGATTTTTCTGTAGATGGATACCTAGACTTTGAAAATTAAAGTAGAAGATGAAGGGCAGCAGAATATGCCACCCCAAAAGATGCCACTTTTGTATAAGGATTATTTTGAGCTAAAGGCAACTGAGAAGAAGTAGATACAGGAAAAGTTATTTGCCTTGCCTAAACAATTTGCCTAAAAACAGGATACAAATTCACAAAGTTATCCCTCCTCCTCTCTCTACCAAGTGGGACAGAATTTGATCACTGAAGATGACTTAAGATGCTTATCATCCTGGAGATATCACCACAGGAATCTACACAACAAATTTTACAAAATAGCCTTTATCTACCATATATTTGCCTTCCTACAATTTACTGCCATTAAAAATCCAAGGTCCTTCTCCTTTGTCATTTCTTCAACAATGTATTATTCGTTGTCAAAGATGCTATGTAAGCCAGAGTTCTAAGCCACTTCTTTGAGATTGACTCATTTTTTTCCTGGGTATCTTCTATGTGTACATGTGGTATATGTGTTAACAAATGTCTGTTTTTCTCTTGTAAATCTTTTGTTTTTTGAGATGAGGACTCACTCTGTTGTCCAGGCTACAGTACAGTAGCATAATCATAGTTCACTGCAGCCTCAACCTCCTAAACTCAAGTGATCTTCCTGCCTTATCCTCTCGAGTAGCTGGGACCACAGGCATGTGCCACCACACCTGGCTATTATTTTTAACTTTTTTTTGGACAGGATCTCACTATGTGGCCCAGGCTGGTCTTGAACTCCTGGCCTTAAGTGATTCTCCCACCTAAGCCTCTCAAAGGGCTGAGATTACAGATGTGAACCACCACACCTGGCTATCCTGTCTTTTATTACAATGGATACTAGCTCAAAGCTATGAGAAGTAGAGAGAAAATTACTTTTTCCTTCCCTGCAAAGGGAATATAATTCAGTAATTAAGGTCATAGACTTCTAGCTCGAGTAGTTCTGAGTTCGAATCTACCTACCATATTTATCACTTATGTGTCTTTGACTAATTTTATAACATTTTTGAATCTCAGTTTCTTTATCAGGAATTTAGGTAATGCTGTTTCATAAAAATTTTAGTACATTTAACATAATGTAAAAAGTACTTACTTCAGTGAGCCCAACACAAAATTAGGGCTCAGTGAGGTGTAGCCATTATCATTAAGCTCTCTGCCAAAATTCCCAAGACAAACAAACAAAAAGGCATTTTACAACATTAGCTTGAACATCGAAAAACTGTGAAACATGCTACATGAAGTAATATTGGAATGTAGTTTTAGCTTTTGATATTTAGATGTGATGTTTCAGAGTATTCAAGGGAAGGGATCTGCATTTAATCTTTATAGTGCACAATCTTGACTCTAACACTTCCTTGGCTCAGTATTGTAAAATTGTGGAACTGCAGCTTCCTAAGTCACACTAATTATGCTGCCACTTTCACCTACAAAACGAGGAATGCTTTACAAAAGTGCTCGGTATTTCTATGTTGTATACATTTTAAAACCATAAATCAGTAGGAAAAAAACTGGTATGTTTCAAAATTATTAAATGTAACATGTCAAACAACAAGTTAAGATTAGCGAAATGCCCAAAGCTCCTCTACTGCAAGGAATACTGGATCTCTGTGTCTTAAGTGACACCCCCGAGAGGCATGTACCATGGCCACGGTCTCTTGACCTTACCTCCCCATAGCCAGATAATGGTGCTATGCGTGAGTTTAATAGTCCAGTATTTTATGATATAATAAATTTGATATATAAGACAAGAATTTGATATTTAAGATATTATAGACAGGATTATTCTAACATGTGAATGGTAATATTTTATGTATGCTCAAGGTTTTAGATGCACATAGATTTTCTAAAACATAGAAAAAGAACAGAAACAAATGCATACCTAACTTTACTGATTCATCAAGACAGATATCTATTAACACAGGCACAGTTTAAAACAGAAAATATATAAGATATAGAGCAAATATTGTCAAGATGATGATACTTAGCCAATCAACTATTTTCGAGAAATCATCTTTTATTCTGAGGCTGTGTTTTCATTCACAGTGAATCTAAATCTCTTCCTTTTATCTCTTGGGTGTCAGGATTTGTCACTCTTCCCATAAACAAAATTGATTCTAGGGAAACAAACAAACAAACATATTTTAGGAATTTCGGGAGAAAACAACTGACAATAATTAGTTTTTCTTAATATTTAACATATTATTTGGTCTTTTTTCTCTGTAAGATAAATAGGCGGTGTCTAATAGCAAAGCCTCCTTTGTCTCAAATTCATAATTATATCATTATTTATCATTTTCTGGTAATTCATGAAGTAAATTAATATCCACTACAGTTTGTCATGGAAAAGCATTAATCCTGTTTTCATAGAGGGAAGCAAAATAAAATAAAATGACAGAGAGGTGTTCTTCTAAATATAGAGACCCAGTCTGGAGAACATAGCATAATAAAATGGTGATGAGCATGGTAGAGTTTTAAATTTAAAGCATTAGCAGTCATCATTTTATGCATGTAATATTAGTAAGCCTTCAGGGTTAAAAGTGCAACTTCTCAGTTCTCCTTTTTCAGTGCTGAATCAAAGCTTACTTTACTGCCAAAGACAATATTTTTATATCTCTAGTATTTTCAAATCCTCACCAAAGTGATATAGTATACAGCATAAATGCAAATACCTGTTTTCAACCATTCTGTGTTTGCAAGTGAAAAGGAACTAAGAACTGAAGGCCAAAACAGAAAGAATGATGTACCAAAATTTATTCACCGTTCTTTTCAACTGGGTTAAGAGAAGTGACCTAAATCAATCAATGTCAAATGTTGCCTTAAGTCCCTTACGCTCAGATGTAATAAAGGTTAATTTCCAAGGCGATCAATTTTGCATAATTTTAAAGCTAATGAAAATGATATTTAAATGTATTTGAAATAATAGTAGCATGGCCCTTTTTTATTAACTCTACTATTCAGTTCAAAGACACACTCTTTGAAGAACCAATAACATGAAAATAGATATAAACTCTAGCAGATTTTATATATTTTGTTTGTTTGTTTTGTTTTTGTTGTTGTTGTTGTTTTTGCTTTTGAGACAGAGTCTCGCTCTGTCACCCAGGCTGGAGTGCAATGGCGCGATCTTGGCTCACTGCAAGCTCCGCCTCCTGGGTTCACACCATTCTCCTGCCTCAGCCTCCCAAGTAGCTGGGACTACAGGCGCCCGCCACTACGTCTGGCTAATTTGTTGTATTTTTAGTAGAGACAGGGTTTCACCATGTTAGCCAGGATGGTCTCGATTTCCTGACCTCGTGATCTGCCCTCCTCGGCCTCCCAAAGTGCTGGGATTACAGGCGTGAGTGAGCCACTGCTCCCAACCCAGATTTTACTTTTTATTATGAATAATTATAGTCAACAATGTTTTGTTTCAAAATATTAAAATAATTATGGGAAAAAGAAAACAAATACCCCAATATTTCAGATAGATAAAGATACATAAATACATCTCCCAGAATAGATATTACATTTAGTCACAATAGGAATAAGCAGTGACTCTTTTACCTTCATAATACTGATGCCATAGTGCTATCTCATTAAAATGCTCATCAGAATAGTTTGCGTGGAAACATTTTAAAGTAAATTCTATAAACACTAACTTATAATTGAACACAGTATCTTAAAATTTTAAATATCTAGAAGTATAGAATGTTACATAAAAGCCATTAGTACCAGCCTTTTCAATCTGTTTCTTCAGGAAGAATCACATTTTGAATTGAGTCTTCATGTCATCATCAGTCTACTCACTACTAAATTGGGCAGATTAACGAAATCTCCCTTGACATAATAGCAAAGAATTTAGAGGCAGACTGCAGCAAAAGTGATTATTATTTTTTATCTTCATGCTTCCTTTCTAAATAGGTATCCCCATATTTAATCAACACATTTATACAACATCTTCATCAGATGGAAGCAACTTTTACCTCCTAATATTACAATACAATAGCATTACCAAGCTAATGGCTAGAAAAAAAATTCTTAATGGATATTCTGCAGTCTGCTTCTCCCCTCAACACATGACCCAAAAGAGTTCTAAATGCAATAACTTTCATTATGTCTGGAGTCCTGTCAATTTCAAAATCATAATTGACTATTTTTTCAGGAATGGTACCTTTCATGAGTATCTTTCACAATTTTCTTCTCAAAGCCTATAAAGTGGGCCTATATTTTCAACCTTAAAAAGGTGTTTTATTGTTCTAGATGTTTAGCTTAGTAAGGGCTTTAGATGAATATACTGCAGTATAAAACTCATCTGATAGGAAAATCCAAATAATGTATAGATTTTACACAAAAGGACTGTTTGGATAAAAGAAAATTTCCAGGCTACATAAAAATTGGTTGTACTAAACCTAAAATCATTCATCCTCATACTTCAGAAATCATCAACAGAGTACATTTTATGCATACTATGAAGCCATTTAATAGTTCACTATGGTCATGCTAAATCACTATCTTCGTTAATCTCAATGATTTCTTGAGTTCATTTGCAAGAGAAAAATTGATAAATCACTAAATATGTATTATCTTAAGATAACAGCCCTTTCTACATTTTATTAGGTAACAATGAACAGTCCATGATAAATGAGTGTCCATTTATTTTAAACAATACTTTAAAGGAGCAACCCTAGTTTAGAAAGTCTCATTAGAATAAAGAACATAAAACAGTTCAAACTATCATTAAGATCTGCTAGTTAAGCATTATCACAAATAAACAGATAAGTGGGTTTTGAATTTTTGCTGCTGTTTTACTGATAACTGTTACTTGGCCTTCGCATATAACAAGTCATCAACTTGGAAAATAGAGTAAAACATAATTATTCTAAATGCCATTATTTACTTGTGCATTGATGCTCAATGAAGCTCCATACTACATAATTATATATTAATTCTAAAAAATTAGAATTATCTAAAGGTTAGACATAGAGATCAAATGACATACTTAGAATACATTTGAACACTGACATGTCCATTACTAGAATTGAAGTTGTGTTAATGCAGTCTCATCAATTCTAAAACTTTCATTGTTTTTAAAATATGACTTTCAGAAGGGTCACTCAGCATGAGTTCCATGGAGCCAGAAAAAGAGTGATGTATCCCTTACTGGGCCAATAATATCAGTATCCCTAGTTAATCTAACAGATTCAGATTCTGCAATTAACTATGTCTCTTCTCCCTGTAAATGACTTTATACTTTTTCACTTGCGTTTCTTCTTTTATTCATTCACTCATTCATATTAATTTATTCACAATGAACACTTACTATGTGCCAGGCACAGTGTTACAGGCTTCAAAAATTCTTTTATGTAACTCTATGAGATGAGTACGACTATTATGTTCAAATAAGATACAGGGGAAATGTGGCTTAGAAAGGACAAGCAACTTGTTTCACAACTCTTAGTGAATTCAGCTGGAACTTGAGCCCTACCCAATTTCACACCCTGTGTCTATAGGGAAACTGATATTATGTGCAAGGCGTTTTGCCAAATATTGGCCTGAATACAGAGATGAGTAAAATGTAATTTCTACTATCCTGTGGCTTATAACTCTCACATGAGCGTTATGACTGCTGAAGGATCCTAAACATAAACTTGACAGTTTTCCCACTGTATTCACATTTCTGGCTTCTCTTATTCCCAGGAGAAAGTGCTGAAGCATCCATCCAGACAATCTGCATTTCCCTGTGTTGGCATTGTGTCCAATGCCAATCCAATCCACTACTTCCACACTCCCTTTTTTACCTAACTGCATCATCTTTCACCAGTTGACCAAGTTGGAGATTTGACTCCTTCCTTCCCCTCAGAACCTACACTAGTCACTTACTGTTTTGGCATCCACATCTGAGTTCTTTCACAACTCCACACCTCTCAATTTCCACCCCCAATGTGGCATCATACACAGACAGTTGACCAGCATTCCCACTCTGACACTTTCTAGTTACGTAACCTGAGACAAACTATACAATCTTTCTCTGAGTTTTTGTGTCTTTACTAGTCAAATATCTAATCTTTTGGAGTGGTTTCAGCTTTAGTGATCGTTATATGAAATGGCTACCACATATGGTAGCCATGATGGCAGTTATTATTACCACTGCCCTATTTTAGGCCTCTGTCTTCTCTTAAAATACAATACCTGGTATATAAAATGCACTTAACAAATATCCATTGAAAGAACAAATGACTTCAGATATGTACATTGCAGTTAGAAACTGGAACTAGTTCTGCCTAACATAATCAGTTCCCCCAAAGAATTCTCAAAAAAGGTACCTGTTGGGTTATGCTTCATAATAAACAGAAATGGATGATTTGCTACAAATTGGTTTTGAGCCAGACTCATGATCACAGGGATGTGTATACCTATAAAATAGAGACAACAGTTATTTAGATACTTGCATTAAAAGATCAGTAAAGAAAGTATATTCATAATACATTTTGTAGATAGGAAAAGTAATCTTGCGTAAGGAGTTAACATGTGGAAAATAACCATTTTCTACATACAGAGGAATTTGCAATAAATTTAAAACCAAAGTACTGAAGAATAAATATTAGGTCACTCACAGAATAATTCTAACTTTATATTTATGCTCAGTGAAGAAGAAAGCCAGATACCAGATTCAATTTAGTGAAAGCAGTTGAAAAAATTTATCTTTTAAACAGTAATTTTCTGTTCACTTTTTATTTGCATTATAGGATTTATTTCTACAATGTTTGTAATTCCTAATTCCTATTTAGGTATGTTTGCACTTTGTTTTTATACTTCGGGTTTGTGGTAATCACATCTGAGCTCAAATTATTTTTTTTTTTACTTACTCTTTCAAAATTATTCTGTGAGCTCAGAGTTTTTAGGATTTGGCAGTGAATGTGTGTGAGATCTTTATTATGAGATTTGAAGCAGAAATTTGCTGCCTTAAAAATTACTTTCTGTGATAATTGATATTATGCTGCTCCATTATATCATTTGTCAATATTTAGAATGGGAAAATATAAAAGTTACATATTTTCCTATCTAGATTAAATGTTTTATGCCTAATTCAGATACTGTCTTTACCAATAATATAATTACTTTGTACTGTTATTTTCAGATCCCAGGAAAAATAAAATCACTACATATCATTAGAATTGTAAAACAGTCAAATATAATCTTAGTATGATAACATGATTGGCACTCTCCTATCCAGAATATCAAGGGTATGCTACCCAAATAACCAGTGAATATAGGCTCATGTATGAATTATTAGGATGCAGCTGGAAACCATCATTCTCAGAAAACTATCGCAAGAACAGAAAACCAAACACCTTATGTTCTCACTCATAGGTGGGAACTGAGCAATGAGATCACTTGGACTCCGGAAGGGAAACATCACACACCAGGGCCTATCATGGGGAGGGGGGAGGAGGGAGGGATTGCATTGGGAGTTATACCTGATGTAAATGACTAGTTGATGGGTGCTGACAAGTTGATGGGTGCAGCACACCAACATGGCACAAGTATACATATGTAACAAACCTGCACGTTATGCACATGTACCCTAGAACTTAAAGTATAATAATAATAATAATAATAATAAAAGATAAATCCAAAAGCAAGGTCAGTTTTACTCCCATTCCCATTCACAGTGAATACTTGGACTTTTTCTGCTTTTGAGCAGTCCCTGAGTGGATTTCTGAAAGTCAAAATATCCAGGCTGACAATTCTGAGGAGTTTTACTATTGATTCATCTGTTTTCTCTTAGTGATTGTTACAGAATCCTAGAAAAGTTTAGACTTAAAATGAGAGACAGTGGGCAATAACATAAAGAGCTCCGAACTTAAAGTCAGGGAACATGAGTTGTGTTCAAATGCTGCTGTCAATCAATAGTATGACTTCAGGTAAGCCACTTTACATTGCTGGGACTGTTTCCTCACCAATATAATGAGATCAAACAAAAATCTATGAGGACTTTCTCAGTACTGTTTGAAAGCAGCTGGAAAATTTGTCTACATGATCCAGCAATTTCATCCAAATAGAACCTTTTGACTTCTCCAAAGATTAATATAGCTCATCCCCTACAATTCAAGTTCCTTGAGCATAGCAATGCAAAATCTTTCAGATGACAAAATCATAATGGAGTCCAGTGTGTTTCATCCAGATGTCAAAATCCATTGGCCCAATGCAGCATTGCAAATTAATCAAGAAATTAATAAATGAATATCAATTTTTATATATCAGTAAGACATTTTAAATGATAAATAGCTTTTAAATATTGATTAAAATCCAAAGAGTATGAGGAATTAAAATAGACTTATGAGGAATTCATTAAAGTTGCTTGTCCATTTCTAATTGATTTTAGGGCTTTTTTCTAATTATTTTTCAAGCATTATTTACATGCAGCACAGATGCTATTTAAAATGTCATTTGTTCAAGGAAATATGGCCTAGAAGAGTGGTTCTCAAACTAGAATGTACATGCAAATTTCCTAGTGATCTTGCAAAATGCAGATTCTGATTCAGTCGGTCTAGGTTTTGGACCTGAGATTTTACATTTCTAACAAGCTCCCAAGTGGTGCTGTTGTTGGTCTATGCACCACATTTGTAATAAAAAGGGCAAGCTGCAAACCACTATGGAGCACTGGTTCTTCAATGCACATTGGTATCGCTTAGGAAAACCTAAGAAAATATTGGAGTCTGGATTTCACTTCCAGAAATACCGATTTAATTATTTTGGGGTGTAGACTGGGCATAGGAGTTTTTAAAGCTTCCCAGGTGATTTTTATGTGCAGGTTAAGTTTGAGAGCCACTGCCACAGAAACAATAGCAAGAATCAAATTAGCAAAGTGGGGACTAACTTGGTGTAGTGAAAGAATGAAATAAAATACAATTATGTAAGGGTGAGCGTTCCTAAAAAATAATGATTTTATATTTGAACTCCAAAATTTTCTCCACAGGTCCTATCTGCTAATTTGCAGGTAATCCAATTCACAAGTGAGCAAATATCAGTAGACAAGCCTCAACTCCTACCCTTTCCCTTCCTTTTTGTATCATGCTGTGACTGAAGAGAAATATGAACAGTGTATACAACCATTTCCTTTTTTTCCTCCTGAAGTGTATTAGATAGTAGAAGAAAAAGATTACAATACTTCAAAAGGGTCAGCACAGTAATGTTCATCCTCTCCCCATCTTTCCTTCTAGCTTGGCCAGAAATCATTGACCCTACCAGTTGATGTTGCAGCTTCACTGCCATCTTCATTTATCTCAAAGAAAACTTTCTGCATGACTTGGGAAACATACACTTCAGATGAATCTGGTTAAAAAAAAATACACAAAAGTGTATTTAAGAGTTAAAATCAAAGCCATTACCTATTAGGTCCCAGATTAATTGCTTTTTTTGGAGATGGAGTCTTGCTCTGTCACCCAGGTTGAAGTGCAGTGGCACGATCTCAGTTCACTGCAACCTCTGCCTCCCAGATTCAAACCATTCTACCATCTCAGCCTCCCAAGCAGCTGGGATTATAGGCGCCTGCCACCACACCCACACTCGGTTAATTTTTGTATTTTTAGTAGAGATGGGGTTTTGGCATGTTGGCCAGGCTGGTCTCGAACTCCTGACTTCAGGTGATCTGCCCGCCTTGGCCTCACAAATTTCTGGGATTACAGGCATGAGCCACCACGCCCAGCATCATTACATTTTCAAATGATCAAAGGCAAGGAAACAAATAAATGAACTTTTTCCTATTTAGTCAATTTGCTACAGATAAAGGTGATTTAGACTTAGCTCTTCCAGACATGACATATATACACAGAGAGAGAGAGAGATCAAGTTTTTCTGTGATATAAAAGGTAAATGATGTAAGCCTCAAATCATGTATCCAACTAAGTGAAATATTTGAAGGGACAGAGAGCTTTTCCTCCCTTAGCCATTGTCTATAGACAGAATGAAAGAGGCTTTCCAGATTTGAATTAATCTCACCCCATATATTTAACCTCAAAGCCAAAGTGCCTTTTATATTCTGTATTTAGTTTTGATCTTAGTTTAAAATAAAATGTACTAACTTCAAATCTGGAGAAGCTATGAAATTCTAAGGAACTTCTGTGTCACCTGTTACAAAATCACTTCAGAGATACACTTCAAAACCTGTTAAAATTTTCAGCATAAGAGCGTGTCTTATAACGTTTTGTTCTGGTGTGGATACAAGCTGAGAATGAATGCTCCTTTTTATCCCCTTGGTGGAACCGATGTGTAGGTGAAGCACTTCTGGTAGAGTGACTTGCAAGTATAATCTCCTCAAGAAGGAAGAAGTGAAACTGGGAGCCCAGAAGGCATGTCAAGCTTGCCTTGCAAGACAAGATAGATCTAACAATGTTCCTCAGAGGACAAAGGAAGCGTGCTCTAGAAAACTGCCTGGCTCATAATTGGCTTGCTATAAATATTTGTCATATATAAGCCAATAATAAATAAGTCAATGCATCTGAGTATGTCTAGTGATAGAAACCTGCAAAGTGGAGAGAGATGGGCATCTACTCTATTAGTGTGAATTAACTGAAATGCAAGAGAATGTTCTCTCAAGGTCCCGCATATAAGCACCTTCTTCTCCCAGGATTGCCTGGAATAAGACAAATAAACACAGAGGGAATGACCTAGTGACCCACACCAAGAATAAAGACCACAAAGCAGCTTAGGAAGGAGTAAAGAATTTCACCCAGTTTAGCAATGGCACGAGCCCAAATGACTCCCTGGCTATTAGACTAAACCATTTAGTCTCCTTTGTTCCATCTCACTGCAGACAAAACCCAGTCTTAGGAAAAGAACAGGCCCTGAAATATGATAGGTTAGAAGAACGTGAACTCTATAAACTCATTCATTGTACCTTCATAATAATTATTTCTTTTAATTTTTAAATGAAAATTCTAAGTACATTGTTATTAAATTAAGAGAACAAGAAAACAATATATTTGCTAGATGTGCAAGTAATATTAATGTGATACTTTTCCCACTTGCTGTTTCGTATTTAACTATGTGCCAAATGTTAAAGTAGATGATTTACATACATTCTTTTATTTATTTCCCCAGTCCCTATATTGTCTCACTTAACAGATTAGAATGCTTACACTCAGAAAGGTTAAATATTTTACTACAGGTTACACACGGAGTAGTAACTGAGTGAAAAGTCAAATATTTTTCTCAAAGTTTCCAAAGTAACTCTATATAATCATTTCATTCAAAACTTGTGAACTATATAAATATAAGGTAGTGTCCCTTTCACACAGATGGCCCATAAGACTAGTATTGGGCTGTTTCATAGTAACCTTTAGTGAGTGTTTATTGTACAAATGATAAGTAGAGATAGCAGAGAATTTACTGTGCTCCTAGATACCAGTAGAGGTATCAGCATTGGCTATGACTATTCTATTCTAGGCAATAAGACAGAACCAAAATGGTTAAAACAGCTCAAATAAGTAACTCAAGAGGGAAAGAACAGAAAATGCTGGACATTTATTCTTTTCTGCACTGGGTTATTTTCTTGAATAAAGTCTTTTATGAAACATTTTGGAAGTATTTTCTTTAAAAATCTGCTTGTAACAGGAGATTTTTTAGAAGTCACAAATTGCTGGGAATTTGCAGAACAAGTGGCTATTTGAAGTGTCTGAGGCAAATTGAGTGATCTCCCTATGGCTGGAAAGAAGTTTAAGAAAAGGAAGTGCATGAAAAATAGTTTGGATTATTGAAGGTTGAAGAGGTGGTTGTGTCTCAGGGCACACAGAGCATCCTGTTGCAGTATTTAATGTTGACCATCTCATACCTAGTGCAGATAATATTGTCAGAGAAGTCAGATCTATCTGTCAGTGTGAGAATGAGTAGCCACATCATGTGTGAAGGTGATAATGAACATTTTGATATTTGTGACCTCATTCACCTCCTCCATCAGGAAAGTTTTTCATTCTACTCATTTGCCCACACAATTGATGAATGATGACTAAATTAACAACATGTTTCCAAAGCCCAGATAGCTATATAGAAATAGATACATAAAACATTTCTGCAATATTTCATGTTATGGTTTACAACCTCATCAGACAGACAAGCTTAGGCCCCTTTTTATAGAACAGAAGACTGAATTTAAAAGAGGGTAAGTAACTTGGGACAAATTGCCTCTCTTCATCCATTTTTTTTTTTAGCTAGTTATTTTTGAACTACTGAGTACCACTGAAACTCGAAGAGTTCATAGACTGTGTTGGCTTTGTTGTGCAAGTGAATGTGTTAACCATGCAGGATTCCCCCAGTGCAAGTGAGCATAAAAGCTCCATCTTCTCAGGTTTGTTGTCAGCCCAAAAGACACCGTTGCTAAATCTGCAAACTGTAGCGTTACAATTTCTTGATTGCGCTCATCATCCAGCAGCTTATGGATGACTATTGCATATGTTCTCATATTAGTGAATTAACATTTGCAAATTGGTTTCTAAGAGTTGTATTAGCTCTGCTTAGATGAGAGACTCAAAGTTGTAATTCCCATTATTCAGATGAGGAAATCCAAACAGGGCAGAAATAAAAACCCATATAATACTTTTATGTAGTTTTATTAGAAGTATAGCCAGAGTGCTTATCTAACATTCCAAAATGCTTTTTGACTTTCATTAAGAAAAGCTACTTAAACATAAAATACTTGTTTACAGATAGCTCAACATGACTATGACATTTATTCACTGTGTGTATATTTATCAGAGCTGAATGCTCTTTCAGTTTTAAGCTCAGTTAGTTAATGTAGTCTTAACAAAACAAATTAACATGATAATATAAGAATTATTTATCATACTACCTGTTATTCCAGAAAGGTCGCAGCCACCACTAAATATCTCGGTTATGTTCAAAGAATATAAAACATCTTTGAAGTCTACTTTTTGTTCTACTTTAAATCTGTTATTTAAAAGAAAAGAAAAGAAAAGTCTTGAAACACTGCACATTTTGCTATCAATTTTTTTAATAGATGTCTTGGAGGATAATATATTGTAAAATCTTTTGTTTGTATTATCTGTTACATTTTCTTACATCTCACACCATTTTCCCCAGCTCCAACAATCAGTTCTGGGTTGCCAATAACTTGCTTCCCAGATAAATGGTTGGAGGAAAGAGAGAACAGAAATTGCATTTTTTTGAAGTAACAATTACCCAACAAAACTAGGTGAGAATTCTAAGTTCTATCTAAGGTCTCAATTGCTTGGTTCCTTTCTAACAAGTCTAAAATTTCCGTCTTAGGTATTCAAGATTTTCACACCATCAAAGATGGTTCCTGGCAGATGTCCATGACATGATGAGCAGGGAACAGGAATCTACAGTCCTTGGAGAAGATTGCTAGCTATTAAGCAATAGAGAAATATTTATAACCTATCATTCATCTCGCCCATTGTCACAGTCAATGAGATGTTCTTCAGTTTATGGACAGGCATAATATCTTCAGAATAGGTCCTGTAAAAGGATAAAGGAAGGGGAACCAGATTTCTGTCAAAGGAAATAAAAGACAAAAATTACAGGAGAGGAAAAAAAAAAAGCAGCTAGCCAGTGCTTCCAACGCCGAACCATAAGTTAGGAGGCTAGTGTCTGGCTCACCTGTCTGTGCCTTAATTTGCCTCACCTGTGAAAAGGGAACTTAACCAGATAATCCCAAAAGATTTTCTCAGCCACTGATCTTCTACGATTCCAAATCAAAAGCAATCACTGAACCTCACTTTCCCATTTAAATAAAAGTGGGTGGGGGGCAGGGGGAAGCTAGTACTTATTGACTTCATAGGTGCTTAAAGCATTAATTTGCATTTTAAATACAGATTGGAAACTTGGTTTATGAAAGAAAAGACATGTGGAATAATCTTAAACAGGGAGCTATATATATTTCCAACATCAGCAAAATTCCAGGCAATTTCTACTGAGGAGCTTTGTCTATGCCCTCTGGGCATTGGCCCCTGTGCTCTCGTTAGAAGCATACACTAGTGCTCAAGGATATGTGTTCATTCAGTAGGAGGCCCATATCTGGAGCTAGAAATTAGGTGGGGCGATCAGTCTAACTAGATCATTGTTTGAACTGGCAAATACTGAATGAGCTTCTTAATTATAATTCTCCAAAGCAATGAACATGGTGTGGCAGAACTCTACTGGGACTAAATTATTTCTTGGCAAAACAATATGTTTTTTTGGAAGATGGTAACTTATTCAGAACCCTATCTACCTGGGAATGGACACAACACGCACATTAAAATCAGCTGATAATGAAAATAGCTCATTCTACGCCCACTGCTTTCAACTTCTTCCTTGTAACTTCCTACTAAGAAAGATAATATGCAGCATGATGGTTTGGGAGATTTGCTTTTTTCCTGTTTTTATTACCACAGTCTTCAAACTGAATGGAGTATGGACTTTTAAAGGGTGGAGAATATATGTTCTAATCTACCTATAAATGGGCTGTAATAGTCCAATAATTTTAGGATAACGACAAGAATACCGCAAGACTTATTACAACTTCTAATAATGCCTAATTATCACTGGAGAGTCATTTAAGTAACAGTTCTGCTCATAATATAGTCCGATGAAACCTACAGCAATAGAAACACATTCAGCCATCTAATGAAAGTAAAATCTACAGCCAATTCCTAATTATCCTTAATTATTGGAGCCATGAATAGTCAGGTGTGAAGAAGCACTGCCATGTGTTAGGTACTTAATATAAATTACAGTTTTAATCTTTACAAAATCTAAGGAAGTTGGCATTATTATTTCCATTAATGTATAAGAAAATAGAAGCCTGAGGAGGTTAATTTCCAGGCTGAAGGTTAAGGTAGGTTCCAGAGGTATGATTTAAACTCAGGTCTGTTTGAAGTCAAAGCTAATGTGCTAACTGCCACTACCTTATAATCAAAATATAATTCAACACCATCATATTGGTCAATATATATAACGTCCGTCTTCCAAAGTTTATGAGTCTTCATATTTCTCCCAGTTGTGGTTCATTTTCTCTTTTCCTTAATCCTCCTCTAAAATTGTCAAAAGAACAGCAGGCAAAGGTAAAAGAATGAGCAGCAAAATGCTAGATAAACAATTAGCAATTAAATCATGAATGGAATTTTTAGCAAATACAAATAATATCTATTTGTTTAAAAGACAGTAATTCACTCCCAAATGTAACCATTGTGCTGAAACAGATCTCATATAGATAAAAGCTGCAGAAAATGAAAACAATCCCAATTTTGTTTTAAGAATGACCTACTTCTGGCCTCCAGGCCCTGCTGGGGAATGGTATTGGCCTTTCCTTTCCCCTTATCCCCAGAGTTCTTGTTTAATGAAAGAAAGCCTTGGATCAATTTCCCTCTGGGTTTGTGTCCTTATTATCTGAAATCCCAGCTTTGGTACAGTGGCTTGAGTCATTCTTGGTGTATTAGACTATTCTCATACTGCTATAAAGAAATACCTGAAACTGAGTAATTTATAAAGAAAAGAGGTTTCATTGGGTCACAGTTCCAAAGGCTGTACAGGGAGCATGATGCTGGCATTTGTTGGTTACCAGGGAGGTATCAGGAAACTTACAATCATGGCTGAAGGCAAAAAGGAACAGGCATGTCTTACACGACTGGAATAGGAGGAAGAGAAACAGGGGGGCAGGGACTATACGCTTTTAAACAACCAGATCTCGTGAGAACTCTACTAGCATGAACACAGCACTGAAGGGGGAAATTTGTCCCCAAGATCCCATCACCTTCCACCAGGCCCCATCTTCAACAGTGGGGGTTGCAATTTGACATGAGATTTGGCAGGAACATAAATCCAAACCATATCACTTGCACTGTTCAGAGCTGAAATCAACCAAACCAAATCTTAGGGTTACTCATGAGAAGAAAAATACAACACAATCTTTGACAATGGTGGCCCTAGATGGTTATGTGAGTACACAGTAAATTCCGGTCACTTTCCGTGTGTGTAAAATAATTAAAATAATCTATTAACCTCACAGACTGAATTTAAAATACTTTCTGTCACATATGAAACATCTGGATGCATAATGTATGCCTAGTATTCCCATTTTTATCCATGTCCAATAGGTCAAAGTAAATGAACATTTTGTAATCACTACTGCAGCTGGTCACAACGTATCTATTCTCATATCCAGTCTCATTTTCCTTGCCTTCCTCCCACCCACACACAATTTACATTCACCCACTTATAGATCCAACGCTAGTCAAGCCTAGAATTAATTTCTAACCAGAAAAAGATGACCCTTTATGTCCTGTGGTAAGTGTTACATGTTTTGAAAAGTCTCCTTGGTACGGCTACTCCAGATCTCTCATCCTACTGCTCATTCTATCACTGACTGCTTGTTCTGTTCTGTGCTCCCTCTCATGCTTGCCCTATAGTCACCTGTTTTCAGATGCCTGGCTGACCTCTTCTAGTATTGGCTCAGCCATTAATTAGCTGTGTGACCACAGGCATGGTATTTGCCTGTCTCCATCTTGTCTGTAACCTGAACATAAAACTAGATCTTCATCAAATTGATTGAGGAATTAAATGAGATATGATGGGGGGTCACCTATTACAATGTTGGCATTATAATATATGGCCACTGTTAGAATTAAATGAGTAATAATACAAATAATATTTAGCTAATATTCAGTACTAAAAATTGTATACACATTATCTCATGGAGTCCTCACAACAGTAAGAGGCATGTATTATCATTACTGCATTTAATAGAATAGAAAAATCTTAGAGAAAAGTAATTTGCTTAAAGTTATATAGTAAGAAAGTGGCAGGGCTCTGGGTTTTCAATATTATTTTCAGTAATCTGATTTCAACAATTGACAAAAGATACTGTGAGGTGCCACATCAGTCAATATTTTTAAAGAATGATACGTCTCAGAAAGACTATGGCTATTATTAAGATAATACTATACTTTTGAATAGAACTGTAGTGCTTAACAAGTTTAAAGGCCTAGACTTCCAAAAATTTAGTGAGAACTATAAAGCCTCTCCCAAGGAAAATACATACCTAACCTTACATGCATAAACTTGCAAATAATTTCAGGGTTTCAAGGACCCTTGGAAGTATATCCTAGACCTCTCTAGAAGTCCATGGTGCCCCGATAAGGACTACTACAAAAAAGCAAGAATTCACAGCCCTCTTGTTTTCTAGTAAGTTGAGCCTGAAACCCCCCAAAAACCTATTTCTTCTTAACCCATTACTAGTTAGTCACACATTCCAATAACTTCACCAGTTCCTTACTATTCCCAGTGAAGCTGCTCCCTTTAAACACTCTTTACTTAATGTCTGAATTGTTGCAGTGGTTTTTAAACTGATATTTTAGGCATTAGTCTTTCCCTCTTTATCAAATCCGGGATATTACCACTAGATCAGTTTAAAGCAACAAATGTTCATTGAATAGCTACTATTTTTTATATACATGCTTTTTGCTGCAGTCACAGAGAGAAAACATGCACAGCTCTTCACCTCAAGTAGCTTATGGGTCAGAGGGGAAGACAAACAATTCATTTTAATGCAATTGCTATGCAGAAATAAACACAAGGTACTAGGAGAACTTTTCCCAGGGGGAGAAGGGAAGATGCTTGTATGATATTGCATGGAGAGATCAGAAAGCCTTTCTAAAACTCATACTTAATTTTAAGGACAAATAAAAGTTATACAGAAAAATAGGGACCATAGGCAGGGGTGGGGGGTAAATGAGGAGCAGGGAAATTTTTCAGACATGTTATCCAGGGTGAACAATTCTGACTACTACATATACCTTTTTAAAACACTGACTTAATCATTTCATTGCCTTACTTGGACATAGTCAATAATTCTTCATTGCATATAGGATTTATTCCTCAACTCTTTTAAAACCCAACTCAAGTCCTTCTTTCACGAAGCCTTTGTTTACAATTCCAGTTTCCTGTGCACTCTCCCTTTTTGTGAACCTTCTAATGCTTACTGATTATACCATTCTTTTAGTACTTACTGTACATTGCTGTGTAGTGAATTTTTTTTTTTTTTTTTTTTTTTTTTTTTTTTTTTTTTGAGGCGGAGTCTTGCTCGGTCGCCCTGGCTGGAGTGCAGTGGCATGATCTCGGCTCACTGCAAGCTCCGCCTCCCGGGTTCACGCCATTCTCCTGCCTCAGCCTCCGGAGTAGCTGGGACTACAGGCGCCCGCCACCAGGCCCGGCTAATTTTTTGTTTTTTTGTTTTTTTTCTTTTTTTAGTAGAGATGGGGTTTCACCATGTTAGCCAGGATGGTCTCCATCTCCTGACCTCGTGATCCACCCGCCTCGGCCTCCCAAAGTGCTGGGATTACAGGCGTGAGCCACCGCGCCCGGTCGTCTTAGTGAATTTCTTGCACAAATCTAGTACTATTCCATTTTATCAATAGGTGGTAACCATCTTATCAGTAGAAAACCTAATGCTTTACATCTGTCCCAGCCTCTTGCCCACAGTAGAATCCCAATCAACGTTTTTGAACAGGAAATACACTTTAATAATTATCAAACTAATAAGGCTGTGACAAATTAATAAGGCTGTGACCCAACAGAAATGAGAGCTAATCCTTCCCTGTCAATACTCATTGAATGGCAATCAATTTATCTTCTCAGTGTCTCAGTTTTCTTATCTGTGAAGTGGGAGAATAACCAAGTCAGATGATAAAAGTCACAACATTTACTATTAAAATATAAATGCTAACACTTCACAAAGTTAAAAGTTACATGTTCATTTACCTTATATGTATTAAACTATCATTTTTGCCCATACACACAATTTTTAAACTATATTTTCCGAATGTTTCTTCTACAGAGAGAATCTGGCATATAGCAATTATGTTTTAGACTCTTCAACCAAAGGAAGCTTTATTACTAAAATTTTTAAAGGATCTCATACTACATTTAGACAAAGTAATATAATTATTTTAGCTGACATTCAATTGCAGGATGATGTCCAAAATTATATATCTAGTATATTACAGATAATAAATAATGGAAAGCACTCGAGTGTTTTTAGATGATATCTTATTGGCCTCAATTCTAACCTAGTTATACACAATAGAGGGGAAGGGGAAGTATTTCTTAAGCAGTAACTATAAATAGTCATTCACATGCTCCTTTCTACTGTAGCTTAAACATAAGCATTCTTATGGTTTTGTTTGTTTGTTTGTTTGTTTTTTGGCATGTACTAAACTTTGCTACCAAAGAGCTATTTTGTTTTACAACAATATAGATTTTATTACAGTTGATGTTACAGGATGAATTGTGCATACCCCCTTTCCCAAATTCATGTGTTGAAGCCCTAACCTCCAGTATCTTTAAATGTCCCTTTATTTGGAAATAGGAATGGGCCTTAATCCAATATGATTGGTGTCCTTATAAGATATGAGAATACCACACAAAGACAGATGGCTACATGACAACAGAAGAAATAATTGGAGTGATTTATCTATAAGTAGAGGAACACCAAGGACTTCCAGTCACTACCAGAAGGTAGGAAGAGGCAAGGAAGGATTATCCTAATAGTCTCAGTGAGAGTCTGTTGTGCTGACACCTTGATTTTGACATTTAGCCTCTAGACTGTGAGAGAATAAATTTTTGTTGTTCTAAGCCACCTACTCTGTTGTGTTGTGCTGTTATAGCAGCTCTAGAAATTAATGAAGTTGATTAAGCTGTTCCAATTTTATCAGAATATTTAGTTATCAGTTTGAAAGCCATTACACCTTTTTCAGAGGTAAAGGAACCACAGTATTCAGTAATAAAATATAAATCTGCCAGTCTACCCCAAACATTTATTGAGCCTACATTGTTTTGTCTCTTCTCTACCAAACACATATTTTAAACAGGTATTTGTCTGTTGTGAGGAAATTATTCCTTTTGGGAGAAATGTATTTCAGAATTTTTAATCCATGATTTTGGTGCTCAGGAAACTTAATTCATAAACATGTTCTGATAAGTTAAAATTGTTAATGAACTAAATACATATGCAAATTGTTCCTTTAACAAATCAGAAGACATTAGTTTAGTAAAAAATGAATGTATTTTACATGTAATTCTGTATTAATGTGATTAAACAATAACAAATTTCTGTCCTCTGAATTTAGAAAAAAGTCTCACTTTTCCTTCTTTAGAGAGAAGTTTTGAAGTAAATGTCTAATGTCCTATTTTTCATGATGCCATACGTATGGAAAGGAGGGAAAGCTTCATTCAGGGTCCTCAAATAGAATAAATTAGAGTGACTGGAAAGTTGAATTCTGGTTTTGAAGATATTTAAAATTAAATAAAGAGAAATAATATAGAATTTCTTTCCTTGAAAGTATTTGTGTACTTCAACTCAATAATACTCATTTAGCACATACTACATACCATGAAGCATGCTAGGAACAACAGAAACTAAAATGAACAAGACCTAACCCGCTGTCCCAGAAATCACATTTTAATAGGACAGATAGGAATGTGAGCAAGAAATAAAGATGCCATGTAACAAGTGCTATGATGTAAATTTTCCTGAAATGTTCTAGAAATATAGGTAAGGAATGGTTCACTCTAACTAGGCATGTTTGAGTATATTTACATGGAAACAATAACTTCAAGGGAAACCGTGGAGGATTAATGGGAAGTTATTGGTCAGACACCACAGAGAAGGGCCTGCCACACAGAAGAGAAAGGAGTGGAGTCAGAGAATTCAGAGAAGACATTGTTTCTAGTTTGGTACTGACTAGGCAGTGATCTTCTTAACAAAGAAAGAAATAAAATAAAGCTGTCATTTATTTAGCACCTTCTAGTTGCCAGACTTTGTGCTATGAATAGAAGTATGTAATGAGATACTATAACTGAAACTGCCAAGTTTTTAAGTATCATTGGTGGCTGGAATTTGTATGGAAAAGGGGGATACAACTGCCAACTATTGTTTCTGTTTCTATATAAATGAATATTCAAATTCAGGTTTTAAGGCAAATTGTTCTTTTGTTTGGGGAAAGCAATACAATGGGCTTTTTCGTTTTGCAAGCAGAACCAGTGGGAGGGAGATGGAGTTTGAGATGATGAGGGCACAAGCTATTTTATATGATATGAAAACATTGTTTTCACTGAAATCTCTGCTATAGACTTGTTTGTTTGTTTGTTTGTTTGTTTTGGAGATAGGGTCTTGCTTTGCTGCCCAGGCTGGAGTGCAGTGGCAGGATCACATCTCACTGAAGCCTCAAACTCATGGGCTCAAGCGATCCTCCTGCCTTATCCTCCACAGTAGCTGGGACCACAGGCACACACCATGTCCAACTAATTTTTTGTTGTTTTTTGTTTTTTGCTTTTTTTCATTTTCTAAAGACAGGGTCTTTCTTATTGCTCCTGCTGGTCTTGAACTCCTGGGCTCAAGAGATCCTCCTGCCTTGGCCTCCCAAAGTGCTGGGATTACAGGCATAAGCCACCATACCTGGCAACTATAGATTTTTGTCACAACTGGGAAACTGGCCTTAGAGAGCATGGAAGAAAATCTGGGTCACTTTCTTTTTATACGGGGAAATGTTGGAGGACTCTGACTGCTGAATAGGAGGGAGGTGTAAAGATAACTCTTTTGGGTGAAGGTGGGTGCTAGTACCATTGCAATGGTAGGCTAAATATAACAACAGACAGAAGGAGATTCTTTAGTACAAGAAATAGTCTACACTCAAGGAACTATCATGATTGGTACCTGGTTTTAAATTGCTTTCTATGTTGTAAGCCCCTTTCACTATCACCAAGATTTCAGTAAAATTTGCTTAAACATTGAAGTCGTTCTTCTTGTATTAGTTTGCTAGGGCTGCCATAACAAAGTACCACAAACTGGGTATCTTAAATCACAAATAGATTGTCTCACAGTTGCAGAGGCTAGAGGTCTAAAATCAAGATGTTAGCGGTATTGGATTCTTCAGAAGGCTGCTGTAAGTGAAAAATTTGTTCTATGCCTCTCGTTGATTTGTAGATGACCATTTTTTCCCCTGTGTCTCTCACATCATCTTCCCTCCATGTATATCTCTGTCTAAATTTTCCTTTTTAGATGACACCAGTCATGTTGGATTAGAGCCCGGCCTAATGACTTCACTTTCATTACTCTGTAAATACCTTGTCTCCAAATAAGGCAACATTCTGAGTTACTGGGTGGGGGGATGCAACTCAACCCATAACAGTTGTGCTTGGAAGAATTAAGAGAGAAGTCTGTGTCTACGCAGTGAGAGTAGTTGTATGGGAAGTGTGGAGTGTGGCCGATGCTGAGAATAAGGCCAAAGAGTTCAAAGTTGTCTACACTGTGGGAGTAGTTGTATGGGAAGTGTGGCCCTGGAGTGGAGATGCTCAGAATAAGGTGAAACAGTTCGAAGTTGTCTACACTGTGGCAGCTTGGACAGATTTTTGGACTGTGAAACATTCCTCTAAGGATTCCTAAAAATGCTGTCAAAGGAAATTCTGGTGAAAGCTTGTATTTCTTCTTGTCAATTGAGGTTGGGGCTTATGCATTATTATTTAGACTGAAAAATCTGGCAATAAGTATCATTATCCACATTTTATATTGATAAAACTGCAACTCAAAATGGTCAAGTGACTCTCCTGAGACCCCACTGGTGGTACATGTCACAGACAGTTTTCAAACTCAGTAATTTTGTTTTTGTCTCCAAGAAAGTGATCATTTCAAAGCTAAGAGAAGTAAATTTGAAAATAAACAATTTAATTTCAAAAAATATTATTTCATTATTAAAAGGTAAACAATCTGTCATACACACCATTAAACTCCAGTGTTTGGCACAGTAGGTGCTAAAAAAATTCTTTGAAAAAAAGAATAATGTCAAGTAGAGATATTCAAATGGCTGGGAAATGAAAGAGAAGTTGAGGTTAGAGATTTAGATTTTAAAAACCAGAATAACAGGGGATAAATAATATTTCTCAGAGAGAGTAAGAAGAGGAAAATTCTGAAGATGAAACTCTGATAAAATTTTTGCTTGGGAACAGAAACAAAATAAAAGTAAGTCAAGGAGCAGGGAAATTTTCCAGAAAGAGAGAAAGAACTAAATCAGTAGTGTCCTGGGGACTAAAGGAAGAAAGCTTTTCTAGAAAAAAGGGGATGGTTAATAATACTTTGATCAAGATCCCAGAGTTAGGATGTGAGAAGTAGAGGATACTTCTTTCTCCACAATATCAAAGAAGGTAAAGATTAATAAATATTTACATAAAATTTGAGGTGATTTCTATAAATAAACAGGAGAAAGTTTACCTGATGATAGGTTTTCCTTAGGATATAGGAGACTTTCACACTTGTTGGAAGTAAGAGAAATCAACTTAGAGTAGTAAGTGAAGGAGAGAGGTAATGTCCTGGTATGGTGTGGGTAGGAGCAAAGAAAGTTCTCAAGAGTAAGCAAGGAGTGCTGAGCTCTAGTCTCGGTGAGGCCAGAAGTTACTCCTTTCCAGGTTTTTGCTCCAACAAAATCAACAGTTGCAGTACTTGCAGTAGTTGAAGAACAGGAGCAGCTTTCACTGCAAACCTCCATGTTCAACTGATTCTCCTGCCTCAGCCTCCCAAGTAGCTGGGATTACAGGCACCCGCCACCATGCTCAGCTAATTTTTATATTTTTAGTAAAGACAGAATTTCACCACATTGGCCAGTCTGGTCTCGAACTCCTGACCTCAGATGATCTGCCCGCCTCAGCCTCCCAAAATGCTGGGATTACAGTCATAAGCCATCATGCCTGGGCAGGAGTGGCTTCTTGAGTGTACTCAGAATTGAGGATAATTGAGAAGAGAATTAGGAAAGGGATAAAGACAAGGAGACAAAAACATTAAAAATGTTAATGAGACTATGATTGAAATAACTAATGACTAGATCCTGGCTTAGTGGAAAAGGAAGTAAAAACCAAGAGGTTTAAGAGACCAATGGCCAGAAACAGGGGAGCAGAAAATAATTAGGGATTGATGAGTCTGAAAGAAAATTTAGAAATAAAATGACAGTATATAACCTACTGGACATAAATCTCTTTTTAAAAGCTTGGGTAGAGTGTGAATTGAGTCATTTGGGCACAACTTTCTCTTTGAAGTTTCTCCTGTCCCTTAGACACATGAGGTCAAAAAATTAGTTCATAATTACTGCCTCCTGAGATAACTCTTTGCAATTTCCATTTTGTACTAACTACCTAAAATTGACTATAGGATTCTGTTTATAATTCAATGATTAGAGCACTATCTGTCAAAGTGATATAACATATCTTTCAATTGTATAAAACATACCATTATAATTATTTTTTCTTAATAAGAGATAAATATTAAAAATTCCAATCAGGAAAAAAGAGGAGAAAGATAAATTAGCATAATAAAAGACAATAATTCCTTCTAATCCAAACGTTCTAATTGTAAGACATATACTTATCTTTTTCAGAGAAAACTAAGCCCTTAAATTCAGTTCTTCTCACAGTAAAGCAATGCTAGCACAGGTAAGCCCTGCTTTAGTATCCAAAAGTAGAGTAAAATTTCCAAATGCATTTGTATTTTCATTTGTGTCAATAGACTTTTCAAGTATTTGCTACCTTTCAGCTGACTGCTCAAATTCCTACATAAGTGGAAACGTAAGAACTCGTATAGTAAAATAACATCACCAACCTAGGGAGGCTTATTTCCACTTCCTCTTCTTGCATCTCAGAGAGCCATTTTAGGATTTGTTGAGCAGTAATTAGTTTTTCCACTTCTTCTATATCCATACCTTCTGCAGGAAGTATGGTAATTAAGCTAAATTCATCACCTTTATAAGACAATTCTAAAACTTGGTAGTTCATAGAAGATTCAGAAAAATAACCTGGAATAGACGAAATAAAATATCAAATATACTTGGCAATTCTCAAGACTATGCTTAGGAACTGTGGTTTCTCACATTACCATATTTTGTTCTCAGAAGAGCCTTCATCATTGGAATTTTGACAGTTGAACCATTTTTCTTAGTAAAATTTATCAGCTGTGTGTCCTCTTTTCTGAATTTCTGTTTCCAATCTCCTTTGAAATAAATAGCATTCACCAGGACAAGCCGAGTCAGAGGGCTAAATTCTTCCCCTGAAAACATGTCTTTAATTTTTCCTAGGAAGTGGGTGGAGGAGGAGGTAAGAAGAAATGTGCAATAGTGATTCAGTGGAATCGCTTTGAATAGAATTAAAGCAAAAGTGTCTTTTGCAGATCAGTTTTGGATAGGGCATGTTATCATCTAAATATGGTAAATTTGAGAATAAACAGGATTGCTATTAAATATTTCATGAAGAAACAGGTGCAAATGGAATTTCACTACAAAATTAGAAATATGAGACTGTTTTAGGCAAACTGAGACATACGTAGACTCTCTTCAGTAAGATCATTTGCATCCATTGTATGTCAGACATAAAGAATAAAGATAATTCTTCTTCCATATTTGCTGTTATTATTCTGTCTATTTCAAGGTCTTCTAACATGTCAGTCATCATAAGTAAGTTAATGGTACACCCAAACTTGCCACTCTGACAGCTGCGTCCACTGACCATTGGAAAGGGAAGAGAATGGAGGTTACTAGCATGAATATTTTCCTCCAAATAACCGATCGCCTACTTCTATGTCCAGTGAGTTTTTCCAAGTTATGAGAAATAGGTATGACTGGGTGCCATGGAGCTGTCTAGTGATGTCCTCATTTCCTACAGCTGTGAACATGACTCACCACACTTATCTCACACTTTCAACATATGCTTCCCCATATAAGGCTTCCTATAAGGCATATGTCTTATAACAACAGTTTTCGTAGCTGATTAAATAAAGAAACAAAGTACCATTAATTGAGGGCTTGGTGTATGCTTGTCACTTCACATACATTATTATTAAAATTCCAAAGAATTCTGAAATGTTTTAATAATATCTTCATTTTAAATGGAGCATAGCTTATAACTTTCCAAGATTTCAACTGAGATTTGTATGAATTTAAATTTACTATATCCCTCTGTAGTCAACTATGAAATTTTTGCTAGCTTGCCTTTAAAGTTTAGACTACTATGTTTATGATAGAACTATTAACATTTATTATTAAATATTAACACATTCAACTAAAATGTGTTAATCATTTTCAGTATCTGTGGGAAAGAAGCCATTTGGGATTGACAGATTTAATTTCTACCTAGCCAAAGAGATTATTTCTGCTGTTATACCTGAAAAATCTAGGTTTTAACAAAAATTATTATTAAAATTATTTCATTAAAAAGTCTATAAGCAAGTATCTCTAAAAATAAAATAAAAGAATCAGTATACTTTTCAAAGCAGCTTACAATTTCTTTCCAGTTTTACAATTTAGTATTAATTTAAATAATAATGAAATGAAATAGGATATTTGATTCCTCTGATCCATAGTGCAGTAGGAAAATATTCAGCCATTCTTTACTTTAGGATATTAAAAACCATTAATACAATGGCAAATAATAATTTTACAAAAATGGGAAACTTTACCATCTGTTTTTCTTTCTACCCAGGTACTTATCATCTCTGCACAAGCCTTTGCATCTTGAAAATCCACCAGTTTTATAGCACTCTGAAAAAATTCCTTGTTGCCATGGAGATACTGTTCTTTCACAGTGAATCCTTCTTGAAGGTAGAGGGCATTGGCAAGATTAAATGTAAATTCCTGTTTTTTCTCTGAGATGGCAGAGAAAAATGACTTCAGTACAAAAAATTCTTCCCCTAGAAAATAATTTTAATATATATTGGCATATTGAACAACATAAAAACAACAGATTTTCAGCTTTGCTATCTAAGCATTCTGATTCATATCACCATTTTTTGTACCCTTAGGTATAACTAACGATCCCTTCAAAGTTAATATAAATATTTTAAGGATGTATCTCCTGTAGAATATGCATTTTGTAGAGAAATCATCTTTTACATGGAAAAAAGAATGTCCATGTAAATTTGAAATTTGTCAAAAACAAGAATATGCATTTATAGAAACTGAAGGGAAGTCCCTCTTGATAGTCACATTTAGCTCATTTTTAGTTGTTGAAGTTTATGTTTAGAATCTTATTCTTTGCATAACGTGAGCATGTGATTCCTATGAAAGGGAATGCTAATGAATGCTGATGGGGGTATGACTGTGATGAGCAATCCTTTTCAATATTACTTTTATTTCAGCTGAAGAAAAAGTTGTTCTCTTATAAGCAACTGCACCTGTACAGGTTTTAAAATTTACCAGGCAACCTCTGTAATCATCTCTAGAGATGCGTAAGAATCAGAATTGCCTATTTCTACAATTCATGAATTTATATACTTTGGCTGTCGACATTAACCATAAAAATCTTTAGCCATTTTAACTCTAACCACTAGTCAAAATAAGTCAGTCAGAGTCAACTGAAAGAATCACTTTAGGCCTATTATTTATTTTTGGACTGTTCTGACTGCCGTGTTGTCCGGAAGCTATATATGCCTAT
Organism: Rhinopithecus bieti; assembly: GCF_001698545.2. Lineage (NCBI taxonomy): Eukaryota > Metazoa > Chordata > Mammalia > Primates > Cercopithecidae > Rhinopithecus > Rhinopithecus bieti. Next base: position 116,894 of record NW_016808380.1, on the reverse strand, counting down.
GAGAGAAGTCTACCCTGATATTTGGTTCAACAGCTTCCTGTTCATTGCCAAAGTGTACTGACAGTTTCCATTTCCTTCTGGCTTAATCTTAGAACTCAATCATTAAGTCTTGTAACTCTATTTCAAACAGGTTCTTTCAGGGCCTTCATTATATTTTCAGTTAAATACTGCAAATGCCACTTTCATAACCTAGAAGTTGATATATTCAATTAATCTTTATTCAAGAAAACTGGGTATTACTAAGAGGGATTTACTACTAGATTTCTATTGGAAATAAGGAGGATGTGTGTGTGTGTACCTATGCTTGTGTAAATACATTTTTTTAAATCAGAAAGCTAGCATCCCATAGGGCATCTTTGTGCAAATAAAAATAGTTCCCTCTCTGGGGGCTGGGCAGCTCCATGGCCTCTCATCTTGTCCAGCTGGGTAGAGACTACATTTCAGTCCCTACTTGCCTTTTTGGCCTGGCATTCTTACAATCTCACAGGAGGCTTTATGAAGTATATTTCAAACTCCAGGATTCTTTGTTAACTAGTATACAGACACAGGTATAAACAATTTCAGATATAAAAAAACTTGCTTCCATATGATTCGATCTGAAGAATTTCAGTAATTCTTTATAACCCTGGAATTCCTTACATTAGGAAGGGAAGAAAGTTAAGCCATTTTACTATTTATGTAATGATTTCAGATGTAACCATTTATTGCTATTTGAAGCCTGAAACAAATATCTTAATCACTAGGAGGCTACAGAAAAGCCTTTCTGAGTAAAGACATGAGAGCTTTTCCAAAAGAACTAATTAAGGTCCGAAACGAAGTGACAGAATCTGAAACTAATTTTCAGAAATCTGAAATACATGAACATCTTTAAAGAAATAAAAAAAGATAAGGGGAGAAAAAGTAGTTCCAAATCATTTGTCAAAGCAAATAGATTTATGTCATGTACTTAAGGTCTAAGTCTACGTGACAAACAGCTGCCCTTTGATAAATCGTTGAACTCAGAAGTCAATGAAAAAAATGTCACCAAGCAGTACAAGTTTGGAGAAGAATATAACATTATCTGCCCTATAAATTTTATTTGGTTTCTAGATTAATGACATTTTTAGCGCAGATCAAAAAAGAATGTATACATACATATATGTATATATGTATATGTATATGTATATATATGTATATGTATATGTATATGTGTGTGTGTGTATATATATCTCCTAATAAGTAATGAGAACAACTTTATTTCATTTTCTAAAATAGAGCCATGGATAACCCACAGGTCACGGGTGAATGTGGCTCTTGATTTGAGTGTACCAGGCCTCCAGAAGTGTTCTAAAATTCAGTGCACGTTCTCTTCTGCTAGTAAAAGTCTAAAAGCCAATTTTGTGTGCATATGGGAGATCCAAAGATGAAAACAAAGGTAGTCATAGAACTATAGATTATTTCAGCCAAAAGATCCAAATAAATTAACCTCAACTTTTCTTTTTACAGTGAGGAATCTGAGGCCCAGAGAGATTAAGAAGCTTCACAAGTGACATTACTTGTGCCAAATCACAAGGTCATTTAGTTGCAGAACTGGGACAGGAATTCATGTCCCGTTCTCTTTTCAAAACCCTGTGGAAAAAAGAAGCACCTTCAATTTTGCCTTTCATTTGTCATCAGCACTAACAGAGGTAAAGTAAAAGGGAGTATTAACAGATGTTCAGCAAAATGGAGGAGGTAAATTCAGAGCAGATATTTTGACAATGAAGTAAAGAAGAAGAACTGAGGACACTGAGAGTCTTACATAATATATAATAATTCATATTCTTATTAATGTATTAATGAGAATATATTGCTCTTATATTCTTAATTGTCACTGAATTATTTTAGGAATTAGCACTGAGCAAATTATTTAACCTTTCTTTGCCTCAGTTTCCTGAGGTTTATTAGAAGGTTGTTTACCTAACAAACTAACTATAAATATTAAATGAGAGAATATACATTAAGCGCATGAAACACTGGCTGATATGCTATCTATATTTTTGACAGTGCATTACGATTACTTTGATTATCATGTTCACAATTCACACTTGTTAAAACTTCTGTGTTTCTCTATGTGATGTATCCATTTAAAGTCATTTAGTTTCCACAGACTCTAATTTATGTATCTTCACAAATATTGTATTACTTTTTCAAAGCTATAGCATGTGATTTAAACATTTCTGGGAGTGGTATAGTGGGATTTGCTGAAATTAATCAAGACTAAATCTGGAATACATTGAATTCCATATGCACTACTTGCAAAGAAAAATTCTTACAATTCACTTCGCTATCACCAACTTCTTTTCTGTATAAAATTGTCTTTATTTAAAATGAACCAAATAAAATCTTGTAATAGTATTTTCAGGAAAGCAAATTTATAAATACAGCTACTCTGTGATAAGAAAAATATACTGAAATTATAGTTGTAGCAACTAAATTCCCAAATCAAAAATCTATATTTAGAACACAGTGTCTCAGAGTAATCCAAAAGCTGAAAATTCAAACAACTACAGAAACTGAGAGGATGAGATAGCTAAGGAGATGAACAACAACTTTTTTTTTTTTTTTTTTTTT
>NW_016808380.1:75076-114042 GCF_001698545.2 Rhinopithecus bieti | reverse complement strand
TTTTTTTTTTTTTTTTTTTTTTTTGAGATGGAGTCTGTTGTGTTGCCTGGCTGGAGTGCAGTGGCACGATCTCAGCTCACTGCAACTTCTACCTCCTGGTTTGAAGCACTTCTCCAGCCTCAGTCTCTCCAGTAGCTGAGACTATAGGCACATGCCACCATGCCCTGCAAATTTTTGCATTTTTAGTAGAGATGAGGTTTCACCACGTTGGCCAACCTGGTCTCGAATCTCTCACCTCAAGTGATCCACCCGCCTCAGCCTCCCAAAGTGCTGAGATTACAGGTGTGAGCCACCACGCCAGCCGAGCCACAATTCTTTCAAATGGGATGCCAGCACAAAAGCACAGTATCCTAGTAAGAGGGATAGACACTATCCCAGACAGACCATGAGGAGACTCCAATAAAATAACCAGCATTCACAAGCACAAAGGCCTCTGATGATTTAAATCCTTTTTTTTCCCATTTTCCTTTTAAAACTACTAATAAGCTCTTAAAATGAACAAATTAATGTTTTTTCTTGGTCTTGTTACAGATAAGGTGCATTTTTTTAAAAAAGAAATGTTGGAGACAATCTACTGAAGAAAGGCTAAATAAGTAATGGTATTTCTAATAAGATACAGTAATTAAAATTGTATTTTGAATCAGTTCCATGACATGGAAAATGATCACAACATAGTGATAGTGGAATAATATGTATGTATATAGATGTATATTTTATGACTATGTACGTACACACACACATGCACGCCCGATATAGTCTCAAGTAATCAAAACTGGCTAAAACAAACCAGAAGAAAATGTACAAATATATACTTAATTTTACATTTACACAGATGTCAATTTCTCAATAATTTTGTAACTTTTAGAGGAAATAATTCTAAACAAATGAAAATTACATTTACAATTCTCCATTTTATTACAATTTTCTACTTTTCATTACATTTTCACTTATTAAAGTTTTTTTATCCTGAACTTCTAATATTAAAAAATGAATGTGTCCATATCTTATCCACTATAAGTAAGGAGATGTAAGGGTCTCACCAGCTGAGGTTTCCTGTTGTTTTAAAGTTTGTCTTATCTGCTGCTGTGCTTTTCCTTTGGCTCCCACTTGTACCATCTCAAGAACCAAAGTTATTCCAAGAGGTGAAAATATGATGTTGTTCTTATGAGATAAGGAAAGCTCTTGATAAAGATCCACTGCAAATTCGGTATTTTTTTGAGCTGAGCATCTTGAGGCTTGACTTCCAAAAAACAGCAATAGGAGACTCCACAACAAGATTGTGTCCATTTTGACTCCTCTGTATTGTTTAAATCAAAATGTATTCATTTTCAAAATAGAGTTTTCCATAGAGAGCTCAACAGAAAACTTTCTACCTATTGTAGCTTTCTATCTTAACAGAACTTACTAGCACAAGTGAACTCTGTCCGATTAGATTTCTAAGTATCATCTATCTAGAAAAAATGGTTCAAGTGCTAATGGTATTTCTTACATATCTTCAAGAACCAGTAGAAAATTTACTTGTAGTTTTGTAACAAAAATCAAAAAAGACACTGCAGTGTCGGAATGTTATCAATGGCAATGGAATCTCCTAATAGTTATACAATAGTTTTTTCTATCTTTTCTCATGTTTTTTAAGTGGGATAACTGTAACTCTGACATCAGGTAAACCTTCTGTGCAGTCTACTCTACAGTAATTTATACATCAAGAGGAGAAATGGAATAAAGACAGACTTACTCCAGTGTGATTTTAGACCTATAATATTAGAAAATTAATGTATTCTAAAATAACTGAGTAATCGGGCTTTTTACAATTTTCCTCACTCTTTATTTCTTAGGACAAAATAACCCAAAGCCCTCTTCCTGCTTTTCCAAGAGAAGAAAAATGTAATGCAGAAAACCTGCAAAGTTTGAGACAAAATGGCAATCAAATATAAATGATATAATAAAGTACTATGCTCACTACCTGGGTGATGAGATCATTTATACCTTAGTGTCAGGTCATATACCCATGTAGCAAACCTGCACATGTACCTTTTAATCTGTAATAAAAGTTGAAACTGTAAAAGAAAAAATATAAATAAAATGAAATACAATATCAAAGAATTGACAAAAATACTAACAAACGTAAGAGTAGCAGCAATTGAAAACCATAAACAATTCACAAGATTAATAATACCCTATTAAAGTGTTCTCCACTAAAATTGCAGGAAATTCAACCATTTGATTATACCTCAAGCAGAATTACTTTTGCAATATTACCACATATTTGGTAGAATGTTGACTCCAAGGCCTCATAAATTTTAGTAACAATAATTTTACCTTATAAATAACACATGTTAGTAACCCTTAAAAACGTATCCATCAGTAAGTTACCAGGAAGTAACCATTAATTAGGTGTAAAGATGAAAGTCTTCAGAATAGTGTGTTGTCAGCCTTAAGTAGAGACATTTCTAGAGTGTTTTGCAGATCATTAAGGGGGCCACCATGACCTACAAATGGGTAGGATTCTCTAACAACAACTGTATTTATATATAAAGATTACTAATAGTCAAATATTCTTACAAACTAAACTATGGAGCTATTATTTAGATATTTCAAATTATCTTTCAATGTATTTTGTTGAACTGTATTTGTTTAGACATACATTTGCAAAAGACAAAAATCTCAAAAAACAATCCAAGGCAATTGTTAGAAAATGTGTTGGTAAACTTTAGATGTAGACTTATGCTATTAATATCAAGCAAATGTTTCATTAGGGATTAATTTAGCATACAAGCTTGTAAATGACAGTGCAATAATAGTTAAAAACCAGTGAGTAAGAGAAGTTTTACATGCAAAATAAATGTCTATGTATCATTATCTTCTAATATATTCAATTTCTCAGAAGACTTCTGACCAAAATATGTGCTTGTAGATACTCAGTCAAAATATTATTAGTACTTTTAAATTACCAAGTGGAAATACATTAGATATAGCTTTATATATTTGGTTTATATTAGAATAATGAACAGTATTATTAAAAAATGTTAACTTTTTCTTTGTGGTAGAATCTCAGTATTAGAGTTTCCTTCTCAATGTTATTAATAATCTTAATAATTAAATTTGTATTATTTGAGCATCCTTTTTTCTAGAAAATTTCTAAGCACTTAATAAATTATAACCTCAGACAAATATTTGTTTTAAAAATTCACTTGTCTCATTGGGTTTTGGATCATATCTTATCAGAAAGCACAAAGTACTGCTGAACTAAACAACCTGATGAATAGTCCTATAAGAACTGGGTCTTCTGATTTGTAGTGAAATCATTTAAGGAGAATAAAAGTGATATGTTAATTAAACAAATTCAAACGATTTTTACATCAAAGCATATTAGCCATGTTACCTTTGGAGAAATTGATATTTTAAAGTAGTGTGTCCGATTCCCCCTTAAAAATAATATATGACACTTAAATATTTATGCACAAATAATGTATAACTGAAAGAGGTATAATACCTAATAATATCAATTCTTGAATGGCTACATAAACTCCATGATTGCCCAATACCACTCTTAGTGATTGCTCAATATTCTGTGGACACACATACATATGTATATATGTTCATACAAATATACTGTACTTTATTTGTATACTTTATATATGGATATGTGTGTATATATATGTATCTATACATATCTCTATATATCCATATACATCTTTGTGTATGTATGTACATATTGTACTTTATTTTACTAGGCTACATATTTGTATACTTAACATACTGTCACATTTTGCTAAACGACTACAATACATTCTGGAAAATCCAATCTTGAGCAATTTTGTCATTGCGTAAACATCAAAGCAAATTGAAATGCCATTCCTTACTTTACTAAACACTCATATGCAATGTTATTTCATACATACTTATTCAAAAGCTATTTATTTCTAAGGTACTTACCCCAAATTGGCTTCTGATTTTTCACTGGAATGTTACAACTAAAATATGCTTGCAGGAAAACCCTTGTACATAAACACCCGAGCAATCAAGGCCAACTCCATTTATCTTGAACATTGCTTGATTAATTGCTCTAGAACCAAAGCAGGTGTTCACTACATTTGAATTCAGAACTAACATGATTGAGTTAATGATCAACTGATGAAATGCGCAAGAATTGAGAAATAAAACAATTATAGAATTTTTTAAATTATTAAGTTTATATTATTATTTTATCCATTATTTTACTTCTTTTAAATATTGCACAGAATTTGAAAGGATGTGCTGGCGGTTGTAAATTTGCTAGTAATTAGTTCTTTTTGTTTCTCACAGGACTCCCACATCAGATTACCAATGAACTTCGTCATAAATATTTCAGAATGCCTATGAGAAAAAGAATAAAGCTAAATCAAGTCCGGAATACAGAGACAAATTACTACTGCATGTACAGAGTTCTCAACAATTTGTCAAATTATACAATAGTCAGAGGAGTTTCCTGTGGATATAAGGTCCTTTTGAATTCTTAAGAAAAGAGTGGATATTGAAGAAATATGTTCTTTATTTTGAGCAAAAGGCCAGCAAAAAAGATAATGGATTTGCCAAAATATATCAGAATAATACTATTAGCCGTAGGTATTCGATGATAAAAATTGGTGTTACCTTTATATACTTTTAAAACTCTACACGATTTTCTTTGCAAAAAGGTCATTAATAAAAGGTCATTAATAAAAAAATGCATAATTTAATGGGTTTCATCTCACTTTTGCTGTTCAAATCAACCACCTCAATGGCAATCAGATATTAAGCACATTGTATTATTTATCCATGGCCTTTGAGAAGAGAAACAAATTAGTTCAGTTTTAATTAAACAAATATCGGTTGATCCCCAAATTTAATACTATTGCTGATAAACTTGTGTAAAAGAAATAAAGCGAGTGTAGATAGCTTTAAATGGAACTCATTTTATTAGTTCCATTTAAAGCTATCTACACTCGCTTTATTTCACGGAGGACCCTGTTAACATCTTTCCGTGTCCTAACATGACTATAACTTAAAATAGGCCTGAAGGCAGATCATTGCAGGCCATAATCTACTAATGAAATAAAATTTTTGATTTCCCATATAGGCATCTCCAAATATTTTCAAGATCTTGAGTTTTATTCTAATATTTCCTACTCTAACATAAGCATACTCTAGTGTAGCTTTAAGTTAACACAGAGATAATTTTCCAAAAAGAGTTGTGCAACACAAGAATACTATCATTCTACTTGCTTCACACTGCAATACATAAATATTAAGTCTGAATGTCAAGACTATCATTCAATCAATGTTTTTCTACCCATTTACTGACACCAGCAAACATACATCACCAGTACCCTTGGCTACCACATTATTATGTCTGTACACTGCTCAGATCACAATGTGATTTATCCAGAAATAGGCCATTACTTTTCCTACCAATGGCAGAGACCATCACTCTGTCCTACTAAGACCATTTAATGAAATTGTTCTGCAAGGACCTTACATTAGAGCAGTTCAGGCAGAATGTTCATTTTCCTGTCTCTTGAGGAGTAAAAAGCAATAGCCATCAATTTATTCTCCCTGGTTTATACTCTTTTAATAGACAATGAAGACAATACAATTTTCCATAAAATATTGCCACAAATTTTAAAAATATTTTCCCAAACCTCTTCTTTCTACAATTCTATTTTGCTCCTAGAAAATCAGGGGGTGGGGGGAATTATTCATTAATGCAAGCCAAGGTGTCTTAGTATAAGGTTGATTGCCATTACGGCCCCACTGTAAAGCATAAACCTGGGAATAGATATAAAAACCACACAAGGGGTTACAGTTATCATCTCATCATTTGTCTTATCTTTTTATAGTTTTTTCAAGTAAAATGCACTTAATTCCAAACTTTAAAAATATATAAGCAAATGCCCTCATCAGTAAAGAACTCAAAAGTTAATTCTTTCATTTAAGCATGGACTCACTTCAGGCAATTTTTCTTGGTCAAGATTGTTCCTAAATTTTGAGAGATAATAGGAAAATGTTCTGACAAAAGAAAAGGTTAAATTATATTTAGTATAAATATAAATAATACAAACAAGGTAGCCTATTGAAGATTATGACATATCCTATTTTAATGTGACCAATTCCTTTTACCATAGAAAAATGGATCATAAGTAATTGAATCTGAATGTTAATTTGAGAAACAGCTTATAATGCCTTCAGTTCTGTTAAGAGTTGATAGGTGATATCCTGCTACCTGCCTAGAAAATTAGATGCTGTGAGTTACAAAAGAAGAGTAAGACATATAAAAAAGATATTGTCTTTTTTCTTCTTTTTGTGTTTTTTCTCCAAATTATTAGAAACAGTTACATTAAAAGAAACTCTCATACCTTTAAAACTTCCCTTCTCATTGAATATATTTATGAGACAACTCTTCTTAATTCCTTTTTTTTTTGAGACGGAGTCTCGCTCTGTCGCCCGGGCTGGAGTGCAGTGGCCGGACCTCAGCTCACTGCAAGCTCCGCCTCCCGGGTTTAGGCCATTCTCCTGCCTCAGCCTCCCGAGTAGCTGGGACTACAGGCGCCCGCCACCTCACCCCGCTAGTTTTTATGTAGTTTTTTTTTAGTAGAGACGGGGTTTCACCGTGTTAGCCAGGATGGTCTCGATCTCCTGACCTCGTGATCCGCCCGTCTCGGCCTCCTAAAGTGCTGGGATTACAGGCTTGAGCCACCGTGCCCGGCCTCTTAATTCTTTTTACAGAAGCAGCCCTGATGTTAATTCAGGATGGAATTAGAGTTACAGCATAATACCATGCACATGTAGTAGGCTATAGAAAGAAGGTCTGTCTATATGAACCACACTATCTCAGGCTATCACATCAAACAAAGCTATCTTCAAGGGTAAAAAGTAACATATGTTGAGCAAAAGAATGTCCAAATTATGCCAGAAAAAAATATGCCAAATGATGAATTTCCAACTTATGCCAGTGGGCTCATTCAGTGTTGGTTTAATAAACCACTACATTTTATATAGCTTCACTACAGAACGGTGAGGGTAGAAAAGGTGCATTCTATTTATATGTGAATACCTGGTACCTAAAATAGTCTGTTGTACATGCCTTCAATACTTACATGAGGGATGGGTGGATCAGTGGGGAAAAGAGCCTTTGCAAATTATTTGGTACCCGCATTCTACTTCTATAACATCTTAACATTCCATTAAATTTCTGGGAATTGGCTCAGATTTCACTCCATTGTACTATCACCAACCTATGATTCATAAATCATATGCTCTGAGTTTGAAATGATGGATTATCCAATCAAACCTCCTACCCAGTGCAAGAAGTCTTTGCAATATTCCTTTTGAGACAGTTACCCAGTGTCTGCTTGAACATCTCAAATAATCTTTTTGTCCAAAAGCAACTTTTCATATTTAAAACAAAATTTACCTTGAAATACTTTCAAATTTACATAAAAGTTGCAGATATAGTTCAAAGAACTGCTATTTCCATCTCCACCTCCTCCTGTTTCCCCAATTGTTAGCATCTACTGCATGTGTGTGTTTCATCTATATATCTATCCTCCCAATCAACAAACAGGTGTAAATATAGATATGTATATGTGTTACCTGTGTGTGTATATATATACATTTTATATATACATATAATTAGTATTTTCTGAATCATTTATAGCAAGCTGAAAACATAATTTCTATCATACGTAAACATTCTATTATTATATTTTTCTAAAACAAGGACACTCTCCTACATCATCACACCACCCAACAGACAAACACACATGCACACACACACAGAGACAAATATACTTTTCTCCTACAATCTTTCCTGTATGTAATTTTCATTCCATGAGGAGGGAAGGTGATATGAATAGCAGTCATAATGCCTAACTCAGAATGCACTTAAATGTAGTTAGAATAGGCAGCTGTCTTCTGAAAATCTTTCCGTCACTGCCTTCTCCACCAAATCAAAATATTTGCTCCACTGGTGCTAGAAAGTCTATTGTTAGAATTCATTCCAATGGCTTTATACTATTAAGAAGCAAGAGAACTGAATGATGAATGACAAATACCATGGTTTGGGAGTAAAACAGACCTGGGCTCCAATCTCAACTGCCATTGATAATTGAGCTCTCTCCTAATAGATTCATATCCCATATTTTACCTCTAAGCTAATATATTCATATGATTATTGTGTGGTTTAAACACAAAGGACATTTGCAGTTGCTATACCAAGTGGTCCCCTACATATTGCAAAGTATTTTCCTTTACTATATGTATTGTTGAAAAATTCTTCTTAGACTACAGCTTGTTTTGAAAGGACTCTTTAAAATATAAATATACAGTAAGTCATTATAGTTATGTAAATGAATTTACCAATTTTTTCTATAGGACACAAAAAATAAAGCAGAATAATAATATTGGTTGCCTGGAACATGATTATATTTATAAATAAAAACGGGTCAACAAACAGAGGCAGTAAGTTGCAGAACCAAATATTTCCCACTTGACTTTCCACATAAAGTGGGTCCTTTATATAATCCCAGGCCCTTTGATTTTTTTTTCAAGACTATTACCTCTTTGATGTGCTATGATATTCAATTTTTTTAATTATACTTTAAGTTCTAGGGTACATGTGCACAATGTGCAGACATTCAATTTTAAAGTACAGTATAACAAACTATTGAAGTAGATCATATGCAGTAATTTCCCAATAAGCTTATAGAATGAATAAAAGCCAGTAAGAATTAACAAGAAGTGGTGCTATTGACAAGGTCTGATTACCATTATGAGAATCATTTAAAAAGCACTAGAAAGTGTAAAAAAGTGGAAACAGTTTTCTTATTCACATTTGTAGATATTTACTGTATCAGTACTTTTCATATATTTCAATGCAGGTTTTACAATGAAAATTGATCAAAAATACTTGTCCATAGGAACAATCAGAAGGCAACTGGTTAGAACTTTGTTCTGGAATCGTAAATTTTTTGTATAAAAATTCTTGAGAATAAATACCAAGATGCTGCTCCCACTTTAGTTCAATATTTATTTTATTAAGAATACAGAGAAATTGAAAGACTATGGATAAGAACAGTAGTAAATTATCCCATGAAGACAAAACTTCCTGAAGTTCAAATATAAAGTAAAAGGCAGAATTCTTGATGCTTTTTCTGCATTTTATATATGTACTTTATGTGACGATGAAGTTTTTTCTATTATAATTACTTCTTATTTTTCTTCACTTCACAACTTTTTTCTTGGCATAATTGCTTGGCTTTTCGTTCATGATCCAGAATATCCTTCGGAAACAGGTTTTTCTCATCAAATACAGCTTTCAAAGCTACAAAATGATGAGAAAAATTACAAGTAAATTATATTTGTTAAGAGACCTATTTAAATGAAATAGTGGGAAGAAAATTCTCAAATTTTGCTTTTCTAAAATCTTTGTAAAACACAGAGTGTATTTAGGGAAATTTTCTCTAAGCTTCTGCTATTCTGTTTACTTCAATTTACATTTAAAAGTTAAATTTTAGTAGAGTTTGTTCTTTTAATGCATATATCTTAATAGAAATCCACCATTCTAAGGGTAGAGGATTATAGAAGTTTGTGTTTTCCATTTTTGTTTTTTAATCTACTTAACAGCTATCAAGACATAAAGAGCCAAGAAAAAATTATTCTGTATTGAAATAAGACAATTAAAATAATCAAAACACAGTTTTACTGTCTGCATGAATAAAGAAGTGCATCTACAATCACATCCATAGGGGTTGCAGTTTTAGGAAAAAAAAGAACCAAATTATTTCCATGAGTGGTTATATTGTGCATCAGTGAGAAGTAGGTGGAAACTGCGCCATGCATTCTAGAAAATAATTCTGGCATTTTGCATAATTTTATTATTTAAACAAATGCTTATTGAATGTCTATTATACACAATGTTCTATGCTCAGACATAAATGAGGCACAAATACGACTAAGTCATGACCTTTCTTCCAATTGGTGGAAACTAGAAGCAGTAACCAAATAACCAAAATATCATATACAATAAGATATCATTCCAAGAGAATATAAGCAATGCAAATTGTGTATATATATGTAAGAGATATTATAATAATATATAAAGATTTTTTAAAAAGCTTTAAGAATTAGGTACTTATTTGAGGTAGGTCTTGAATTCCAGATACGATTTTAATTGAAAATAAGAAACATGGAGGTGAGGAAGAATTGGCAAGGGTTGGATAGGAAGTGTCAAGTAGAGAAAAAATGGTGAATAAAGATTGGAAAAATAGGCCGGGAATGGTGGCTTATGCCTGTAATCCCAGCACTTTGGGAGGCCAAGGCAGGTGAATCACCTGAGGTTGGGAGTTCAAGCCCTGTCTGGCCAACTTAGTGAAACCCCATCTCTCCTAAAGATACAAACAATTAGCCAGGCGTGGTGGCAGGTGGCTGTAATCCCAGCTACTTGGGAGACTGAGGTAGGAGAATCGCTTGAACCCCGGTGGCAGAGGTTGCAGTGAGCCGAGATCGCACCATCACACTCCAGTCTGAGCAACAGAGCGAGACTCTGTCTCAAAAATAAATAAACAAACAAACAGAATGGAAAAATAATAACTACTATTGGAATAACTCTAAATAATTCAGTACAATTTAAAAGAAGCATAAAATATGTGAAGGAAAGTAAAGTGGAATAAAGTTGGAGCTGGACCTAGGAACTTTTAAACACCAACCAAAAAATATGAAGTTTAAAAGTAAACATCGAATGACTTTACAGTATAGTGGCATCTTTATATATTTGGATTAAACACAAAATAAAACAAAAACTTTCCCCTTCCAGTATAAACTATACTGTATATAGGAAGTATATGTAGACCTTGGCTACAGAAGTCAAGATCTTCCCTCTTCTTCTCATGGAAATCCTATAAAAGCAACCAAGAAAATGAGAGATAATAACTTGGCAAATAAATTCTACTTTAACAAAACTCAAAGACAGATGTAATCTGCAGCTCACAAAATATAAAGAAGCAAAACAGCTGAGACAGGACAAAAGTTGCTCAAGAAAAAGTGAAAAGTATAGAGAATATAAGAAGGCCAGCAGCAGCATCTTAGCATGTGCTGGGAAAAAAATAGTCACTGTGAGTGACAGGCTCACCAGGAAATACAAATGCTTTATTCCTTATATACATGGATGCTAAAAAGAGGTGAAGGTAGCTGGAAGCAGAAGCTCTCTGGGACCTGGTTTGGACCGGTGAAATAGATGAGGTAGGGCTACCTGTATCACACACATGAGTCATTTTTCGCTAAAGCAGTCTGTCCCCATGGGATGTAAAACCTGAAGGATACCCTGTTCTCACATCCCAGCCTCTTATTCAAGGAATTACCACGTATTTCAAGTTAAAAAAAAAATCCACCTCATTAAAGCTAATTAATTAAAAGAGGAAACTTTTAAAACTAACACAGCATGAACACAAACTTATATAAGGAAAAACTAAAACCAATCAAATTGAAAAAAGAGCAGCAAAACTAATCAATACATGAGTTACCACCGGAAAAATATTGCACAAACATTGTTACCAAGCATTCTGACAAAATTAAATTTTAAAAATTAAAACAGCAGTTGCCTCCATGAAGGAAGATCACAGAGCAGAAGTGAAAAAACTCAGGGAAGAGATGAAGACACAAGAGGAAATATTACATATGAGGTAGCAAAAGTCAGAAATAGAGGGAAAAAAATCACCAGGGAAGACAGAGTTCCTGGAACACAGTAGGAAACATAGAATATAGAAATAAGAAAAAATATATAATAAAAGGAAAATTATAAAAGAATGAATTAGAAAATAATAAATGTTGAAGACACACAAATAGATAGATCTACAAACATATAATTAGAGTAGGTACTTGTATTAGTTCGCCTTCACACTGCTGATAAAGACGTACCGGAAAATGGGAACAAAAGAAGCTTTAATTGGACTTACAGTTTCACGTGGCTGGGGAGGTCTCAGAATCATGGCAGAAGGCAAAAAGCACTTCTTACATGACAGCAACAAGACAGAAATGGGGAAGAAACGAAAGTGGAAACCTTTGATAAACCCATCAGATCTCATCAAAGTTATTCACTATCATGAGAATAGCACGAGAAAGACTGGCCCCCATGATTCAATTTCCTCCCTAGAGGTCCCTCCTACAGCACGTGGGAATTCTGGGAGATACAATTCAAATTGAGATTCGAATGGGAACACAGCCAAACCGTATCAGTACTTAAGAAAGAAAACCAAAATATAACAAATATTTAAAGGCATCATTTAATAAAGGTTTCTTCAAATAAAAGTCAATCTGACATATGTGGAAAGGACACATTGTGTACTAGGAATAATTGACTTAGAAAACTCAAAACCAAGTCATATCCCAGTAATGTTATTAGACTTTGAAAATAAGGAGGAAATCCTCTGGCAACTACACAAAATAATCAAGTGACCTAAAAAGGAGGAAAGTATCTTGCATTAGATATTTTATAGGAATGACCAACACCAGAAAAGAGTAGAGCAATGCCTACAAGATAATCAGGGAAAGAATATGTGAGCTAAGAATATTACATACATTCAAGTTGTCCTTCAAATCCAAAAACTATCAATGGTGTCACTATGCAAGAAATTTAGGGATCATTGTTCCCCAGAGTCCTCTTTGAGGAAATTTCAAAAAGCTAAACTGAGGCCGGGCACGGTGACTCACGACTGTAATCCCAGCACTTTGGGAGGCTGAGGCGGGCGGATCAAGAGGTCAGGAGATAGAGACCATCCTGGCTAACACGGTAAAACCCTATCTCTACTACAAATACAAAAAAAAAAAAAAAAAAAAAAAAAACTAGCCAGGCGTGGTGGCGGGCACCTGTGGTCCCAGCTACTTGGGAGGCTGAGGCAGGATAATGGTGTGAACCTGTGAGGCGGAGGTTACAGTGAGCCAAGATTGTGCCACTGCACTCCAGTCTGGGCGACAGAAGGAGCCGCTATCTGAAAAAAAAAAAAAAAAAAAAAAAAAAAAAAAAAAGAAAAAAGAAAAAAGCTAAACTGAGAAATGACTGAGAAAATTTTGAAAAAAATAACTTGGTGGCGATCACTGAATATATTTAAGTGCAGAAGTAAAATTAAAACAATGTGGAGTTAAGGATGACAAAATAGAAGAAAAGTCCATGTGCCTGACAATGTATGAATGATACAATTGACAAAAATTATGAGGATAAAGGAGAAAGAAACCTTGTTTATGATAAATCAGAGACAAAGAATAGCATTGAAAACTGAAAAATCAACTAATAGCATAGGCAAATTTAACAAAATAAAAGTAAGCATAAAGAAAATCATGTTATGGAATGAAATTGTGTGGTAGAAGGGAGGCAGGAGAATGAGAAAGCAAGTTTATTCTATCATCGCTGAGGATAGATCTAATAGTGTCTAAGAGAAATGAAGAACTAGAGGAATTACATAATTCTTATGATTATAAAGTTAACCACTAGAATAAACATACACACAAACATAAACAAATAAAAGCTACAGATGCAGTGAAAATTTAAAATATATAAATAGCATAAAACAATCTGAGAAACAAAGTGTTTAATATATAAATATACAGATGCTCTATTTCCCAATTTTTTTAAAAAAAAAGATTTTTAAAAAATGGATTAAAAGTGAAACAACACATTTAAAATAAAATGATTCAGGAATTTATTAATAAAAGAATGGAAAAAATATATTAGACAAACGAAAGAAGGTTCACCCTTGACTGACACACTTGCCAAAGAAAGCAGAGGTCATGTTCAAAATCATAAATACATATAGAAACCCTAAAAGTTTACACAGAAACTTGTAATAGCGGCTGCAAGAAATAGACGACAGTGGGAACAATACAGAACATCATCATAGGAGGGAGGGAAACTTCTCAATGAATAATTTTTTATATGTTCTATTATTTGAATTCTGTGAATTTTTTTTTTAAGCAATAAGATGAAAATGAATAAATCTGGAACTAGCATTAAGCAGAGATAAAATGAAAGACAATACTTTCCATTTGCCTAATACCAGCGGTATGAGATAATGTGGATATCTGCACATCAGCCGCTGGTCCTGTCCCATATGATTGCAGATTAGCACTTTAGAAGCACAAGCAATTCTTACGCCTTTGAGCCCTTCTGAGATATATTGTAAAAGCCAGAATGTTATTTCTGAAATAAATTCTGTTCTACTGAGATTTGTCTCTCAACTAGATGACAAATTTTCATTGTAATTGACTGGGTTTCAAGACCATTAATCCAATAACTGATAAGTCTTTGTAAGATATTGAAAGAGACAAACTCACTTGGATGGCTCATTTTAATTTTTTTTCTTTTAGTTAACACACGGATTATAAAAAGTACATGTGCAGGGGTAGATCCCTGTTTCTTGGGCCTGAAAGTTACAATTTTGGGAGCTCTCTTTAGAAAAAAAGAATATAAAATTACAAATATAAATTTATTTATAAAAGTGGCTATTTAGGATAAAATAAATTTCAACAAATCACTAGTAATTTTTAGAGTTAGGTCCTTTTCTCCTGAGATCTCTTTTTAAAAAGATACCTGAAATGCTTACCTGGAAATGATTGTTGCTTGTAACCTTGCTTCTGCTCTTCACCTAGAACACTCTCAAACTCCTAGCAATTTCTAATACTCAAAGGGTCTTTGTAGATGAGGCCCAGAAAACTTAACCTTCATTAGCTTCATTTGTAAATCTATATGTGGCAAAGATGATGTCATTAACTTAACATCTTTTAAATGCATAATGGTAATCAATTCCTCTCACTATTCGTAGTAACATCTGCTAGGTTAATGGCATAATGATATTCTATGATGATGTGTTGAGTATGTAGTAGATCATAATACATGTAAGAAATAATCATTTATTGAACTTGCTTACAATAATTTTTAAAATGTTTTTAACCTTGCTGTGATGACTTTCTTGATGTATTAAGTTGCATAGGGTAAAGTTCACAGCTATGAAGTCAAATATTAACATAAGTGTTGCTTTGAAGGGATTTTGCAAATGTAGTTCAAGTTCCTGATCAACGAACTTTAGATAAGGGAGATTATCCTGGATAATCTGGCAAGCCAGACTTAAACAGATAAAAGGCCTTAAAAGAAGACTGGAGGTTCCCTAAAAGAGTGAAGAAATTCTACCAATGAACATTTCTGCCTGTGCCCAGCTTACCCATGATCTTTTCTTCTTGACTTAGTGCTACATATTTTGAATTTGCTCAGCCAACCCAACAAACCCATAAGTCAACCTCTTGTAATAAATCTCAATATGGAGTCCTGCTGATTTTACTTCCCTGTTTCCCCTCTGACTGATACACTTTCCATGAAGTACACTATCACAGGATGATGGCAACAACAACAACAACAAAGTGATGTGTTCTTATTATAACAAACAGGCTGATTTGTCAAATTTCTTGTGGTTTGTATCTGGAGATGGTTGAATACCACTTGTAAAAAAAACAAAATATGAACCAGAAATACCATTTGACCCAACAATCCCATTACTGGGTACATAAAGAATTATAAATCATTCTACCATAAAGACACATGCACATGTATGTTTATTGCAGCACTGTTCACAATAGCAAAGACTTGGAACCAACCAAAATGCCCATCAATGATAGACTGGATAAAGAAAATGCAGCACATGTACACCATGGAAAGCTATGCATCCATAAAAAAGAATGAGTTCATCTCCTTTGCAGGGACATGGATGAAGCTGGAGGCCATCATGCTCAGCAAACTAACACAGGAACAGAAAACCAAACACCACATGTTCTCACTCATAAGTGGAGTTGAACAATGAGAACACATGGACACAGGGAAAACATCACACACCGGGGTCTGTCGGGTGGTGGGGGCCACGGGGAGGGATAGCATTAGGATAAATACCTAATGCATGTGGGGCTTAAAACTTAGATGATAGGTTGATAGGTGCAGCAAACCACTATGGCACATAGATACCTATGTAAAAAACCTTCACGTTCTATACATGTATCCTAGAACTCAAAGTAAAATAAAAATAAAAACAAATAAATAAAAATAAAAGTTGAGAAAAAAAGAAAATGTATGTCTACTTGAATACACAACTTAGACATAGAATTCAGCATCTGGATGGCAAGCAAGCACAACAAGATTTAGGACACAGCTGAAACCCAATGTAAGGAACCCAAGGAATCCAGTAAAATGATCCAAGAGCTGAAATATTAAATAACTATTTTAAGAAAGAACCAAACTGAACTTCTAGAACTTAAAAATTTACTACAAGGATTTTATAATACAACTGGAAGTTTTAACAGCTGAATAGACCAGGCTAAGGAAAAACTTCAGCACTCAAAGACTGGTTCTTCAAATCAACTCAGTCAGACAAAAATAGAATTTATAAAAAATGAACAAAATCTCTGAAAACTATGAGATTATGTAAAGAGACCAAATCTAGGACACACTGATAATCCTAAGAGGAGACACAATAAGCAACTTGGAAAATATATTTGAAGATATAGTCCACAAATACTTCCCCAATGTTGCTAGAGTGGTTGACACACAAATGCAAGAAATACAAAGAACCCTGGCAAGATTCTATACAAGAGGGCCATCCCCAAGGCACACAGTTAGCAGATTCACCAAGGTCATGCAAAAGAAAAAAAATATCTTAAAGGCAGTTAGTCAAGTCACATACAGAAAGACCACATCAGGCTAGCAGTAGACTTCTCAGAAGAAACCTCACAAGCCAAAAGAGATTGGAGACCTATTTTCAACATACTTAAAGAAAAAAAATTCCATGCAATAATTTCATATCCATCCATACTAAGCTTCATAAGTAAAAGAGAAATAAAATCTTTCTCAGACAAGCAAATGTTGAGGGAATTTATTTCAATGGGATCAGCCGTAATTACAAGAGTCTCTTAAGGGCATCTTAAATACAGAACCAAAAGAACAGCACCTGCTACCACAAAAACACACTTAAGTGCATAGCCCACAGTTCACTATAAAGCAACTATATGATCAAGTCTACATAACAACCAGCTAAGAACATAATGACAGGATCAAAATCTCACATACAAATACTAACCCTGAATGTAAATGGGCTATAAACCTAACTTAAAAGACATAGTGTGGCATGCTGGTTACAAAAACAAGACCCAATCATTTGCTGTTTTCAAGAGACCCATCTCACATGTAAAAATGCCTACAGGCTCACGGTAAATAAATAGATAACGTTCTCCCATTGAAACAGAAAACAAAAAAGAGCAAGAGTCCCTATTCTTAAGCCAGATAAAACAGATTTTAAACAAATAAAAATTAAGAAGGGCATATGCATATAATCCAACAAGAAGACTTAACTATCCTAAATATACACATACCCAGCACTGGAACATCTAGATTCATAAAACATGTTCTTGGCCTATGAAAAAACTTAGACAACCACACAATAATACTGAGAGACTTCAACACCCCACTGACAACATTAAACAGGTCATCAAGGCAGAAAACTAACAAAGAAACTCTAGGCTTAAACTCTACACTTTATCAGTTGGACCTAATTGACACCTTCAGAATACCCCACCGAACAATCAACAGAATATATATTCTTCTCATCTGCACACAGAATATATTCTAAGATCAACCACATGCTGCCTCACAAAACAATAAAATGTCATTCATTTAAGAAATAGAAAAAAACTCTTCTACAATTCAAATTGGACCAAAAATAAAGAGCCCAAATAGCTGAAGGAATCATAAGCAAAAAGAACAACGCTAGAGGCATCACATTACCTGACTTCAAACTATACTATAAGGCCACAGTAACCAAAACAGCATGCTCCTGACACAAAAACAAACACATAGACCAATGGAAAAGAATAAAATAACTCAAAAATAATGCTGCCTACCTACAACCATCTGATCTTCAACGAGGCCTACAGAAACAACCAATGGAAAAAGGACTCTCTGTTCAATAAATGGTGCTGAGATAACTGGCTAACCATATGCAGACGATTGAAACTGAACCCTTACCTTTCAACATATATACAAAAATTAACTAAGGATGAATTAAAGATTTAAATATAAGACCCAAAACTAGAAAATTTCTGGAAGAAAATCTAGGATATACCCTTATTGACATCAGTCTCAGCAAAGAATTTTTGGCTAAGCTCCCAAAAGTAATGGTAGCAAGAACAAAAGTTGATAAGTGGAACCTAAATAAATAAAAAAGCTTCTTCACAGCAAAAGAAACCATCAACAGAGTAAACAGACAACATACAGAATGGGAGAAAATATTCACAAACTATTCATCTGACAAAGATTCGATGTTCAATTTCTATTAAAAGAAAAATTTAAATCAACAAGCATAAAACAACACTATCAAAAAAATGGGCAAAGGACATGAACGGACACTTCTCAAAAGAAGACACACAAGTGGCCAAAAAACATAGGAAAAATATTCATCATCACTAATTATCAGAGAAATGCAAATCAAAACCACAGTAAAATACCTTCTCACACCAGTCAAAATGTCTATTAAGTAGTCAAAAAACAACAGATTCTTTCAAGGCTGTGGAGAAAAGGGAAGGCTTATACACCACTGGTAGGAATGTAAATTAGTTCGGCCACTGTGGAAAGCTGTTTGGAGATTTCTCAAATAACTTAAAACAGAGCTACCACTTGACCCAGAAATCTCACTACTGGAAATACACCAAAAGGAAAATAGATCATTATACCAAAAACACACATGCACTTGTGTGTTATCACCATGCTATTCACAATAGCAAAGACGTGTAATCAACTTAGGTACTCATCAATGGTGGAATGGATAAAGAAAATGCGAGATACACACACACACACACACACACACACACACACACACACCATAGAATACTATGCAACCATAAAAAAGATAAAATAATCTCTTTTGCAGCAATACTGATGAAGCTGGAAGACATCATCCTAAGCAAATTAATGCAGGAACAGAAAGCCAAATACCACATGTTCTCACTTATAAGTAAGGGTTAAACATTGAACACATATGGGCATAAATATGATAAAAATAGTCACTATGGACTACTAGGACAGGGATGGAGTGAGGGGCATGGTTTGAAAAACTACCTATTGGGTACTATGCTCATTACCTAGGTGCAATATACCTATGTACCAGATCTGCACGTGTGTTCCCTGTATCTAAAAGCTGACATTTTTAAAAAGTAATAAATAAATAAATATACAGCTTATCTTAAAGCACCCTCAAGTTCCCATATGATCACAAGTTTAGGAACCTCATGCCTCCAACTTCTTGCCTCCCAGGCCATATAACTTATTTAGAATCCTGGACAGTAGTTTGCTTAGAATAGTGAGCAACAGACACTGTGTCTAGATTCATCAGGTCACATTCCTCTTTAAATCCTCTGAAGGCTTCCCTTTATACTTAAATCAAATATTTGCCCAGGCAACATGGTCTCACATGACAAGACCCCTGATCACCCTCTAATCTCATCTGATACCTGTCTCCTCACTCCATTCTAGCAACGGTGACCGCTTCTCTGTCCCTGGAACATGTCAATTTTGTTCTCAGTGGCTTCATACTTGTTTCCTGTGCTTGGGACATTCTGGCCCAAAATCTTTGTAGAACTTTCTATCTTAGGATTTAGCTTAAATGTCAGAGAGACCTTCACTGATGTTCTTCCTAATGTCTCCTTATTATATTATCTTGTTTTATTTTCTTCTTAGCTCTTATCAATATCACTCTCCAAACTTATCATCTTTATTTATTTACTTACTTATTACCTATCTCTATTCCTAGACAATAAATTCAGCAGCAGTAGACTTTGTTTGCCTTTGTATACCATATATCTCTAGTACCCAGCATTGTATCTGGTTCATGGAAAGGGATTCAAAAAGTATATTTGTTGAATATATGAGCACATGAATGAAGGAACTTTCAGGCATGCAAAGGGTTTGGCTCACTCCTCACCCTTTGGAATCCCTGCATTCCAGAGACCTGGGGACCCTATAATATTGATAAAAGGGTGATTCTTCACATCATATATATACAAACACATCCATTTAACCACAACCAAGTTCTTAAAAATTAACATCTAGTGTTATCAGTAACCACTTACATTCACTATTCCCTTCCTGGGAAAATATGACATTTATATACTCATCACTTCTCTTTATACTTGGCTGCCTGACGAGGTTTGCTATAATGATAGCCAAAAGCTGTTTTCACAGTGATGAAAAGGAAAGATGTGGTGGTCAGGAAAGTATCCAAAACATTTTCTCTATAATAAAATGATTCAAGGATCTCAACACAGAAGAATTGGTTTATATATTATCTTCTGGTCTTTCCCTTGCCTGCTAATTGGCAACTAACTATATCAGCTGAACAACAGCGGCAAAACTCACAAAGATACCCTGGCAACAAGGGACTTGGCAGCTATGTAATGTAGTATGCAATGACTACCTGTCTGTGAGTGTACAGCATTCTGAAAACTCCTTTCTAATTCACATTCTTCCTCCTATTCTGTGTCCTATTTTGTGTCTTCTAGACAAATCATCCTTATTTATCAAACTTTTATGTGCATAAGAATCACCTGGGGATCTTGTTAAAATACAAATTCTCATGCAACAGATCTGGGGTGGGTCCTGAGATGCTGCATTTCTAAGGAGCTCCCAGGTGATGCTCATGCTGCTATCCACTGCCCGCATCTTGATGTCAAGGTTCTGATTTCTAAATCTAAGCTCTAGGTCAGTATTGTCAAATGTTCTTTTATTTCAGCCACCATCCGGTAACAACCAGGCAACAAAGCAACTGGTTGGTGAGAAAGAGTGGTGATGATTAATCAAAATACTTCAATAGTTTTCATATGACTCTCAAATAACGGTTGCTTGGGACCTGTTGAACCTTTTAAATATGTTGTTCACATATTAATGACTTCTGTTTTATAGACCCCAACTTTTGGTATGTGTGAATTGTATTTGTGAATTTTGAGATAATTTAGTGTTATGTAAACAAAAATGTAGAGCAATAGGAAGGATTTCTACTTTTAAAATGCCCCTGAGTTTTCTGTTCATTCTAGATGTTTACTATCTAAAAGGTTCTGAGGTAAGCCATGTGTAGCAATCTCTCGTTTATCATATAGTCAATGTATATATCTATGAATGCTTTCTTCCTGCATTTTAATTATTTGTTCAAGAAAGAACTTTTATATAATATCAAAGATTATTTTTCTTTACTGGTGCTAGATTTAAAATAATATTCTAAAAGAAAGATACATTAAACTAGATTTTACTAAAAGCTTACGTGTATATTTTTCACCTGTAGTTTAAGGGCTAATGTGAAACATTGTATGTTTCAATAAAACCCTATGTATTATTTCCAGCACACCCTTCTGGGTTGTTAGATTCTGGTTGAGTTCACTGTTTTTGAATTATTTTTGTCCCTCTTTTCAAGTTGCAAGTCTCTGATGGATATGCAAACTTTTATTATCTACTAGAGATTTGATTTCCTCTTCTCCTTGGAGACACCACTTTTGGGATTTACTTTAAATTGGACTGGAGTCTGCTACCTTGCACAAATTGTCAACTCTCCAAACTTTTCAATCTTATGTGTTTTTTTTCCCACATTTAACTACAACTTTCCAAACTAATATTTTCAGTTTTTCTCCCTCCCACCTAAGGACATTACCAAGAACTAAAACCTGACATCCCAGATCCCTATACAGACTTTCGGTTGCCTTGCAGCTATCCCTTTCTCCCAGTATCTTCAGGACTTCAAAACAGCTGACCTTTGCCTCCACCTGACAATATAAATTCAAGTGGTTTTGTAGGAGCAACACCAACAAGAACCCATGAGACACTATTTCTGAGACTGCTTTGCCCCACCCAGGAGCTTCAGGATCACTTCTAGGTTGTTCAGCAATGAGAGGTACTCATTTTCCTTAAACAAAAGGTGGATGAGACTGACAATGCTGAACTTTACCTCAGTCCAGTGCTCCTGGAAAGTGAAGACATTTAAGAAATCTCTCTACCCTTTCATGTTCTAGAAACAGCTAACCACAAAGGACTCCTCTCCTCTCATATATTCTAAGACCCTCTCTTTCCTTCCTCATGAGTCCTATAAGAAACATAGATGACTTCCTCATCTACCTATCTCTACAAAAGCTCAGACCTCCTTTCTTGTCTTTGAGATGTTCCTGTTTAATGAACTTTCTCCGTACTGCAGTAGGCTGAATAAAACCATCTCTTTGTTTCATACACTTTTTCTTTCACAGAACAACAGCTACAACAAAACAATTCACCTGAAGTATCACTAATAGAGCATTTTCTCCACACTGTTTCAAGATTTAAAGATTTTACAGATACAATGTGAATGGGTCCTGGGGAATTTACTGGCAAAACCTGACATAGAGCCAGTTCTAAGTAGCTTCCAGGATTTTGAATAAGGCATATCAAAGAGGGGTTTCAAGCTGTTTAAGAACCAACTGGGAACAACTTGAAAGCTAAAAGGAAAGTGTGAAGAAAGATGTTTCAAGTTGAAAGGGAAAGAAAGAGAATACCAAAGGACATAAAAAACCCAGCAGGTATGGCTAAAACATCACCTGGTGATTTTAAAGTGTTTGAAAACTGTCCCAAGTTCCAAAGTGATAGTTTAGGACATTGAAAGTGAGACTTCATTGTACAATTGCCAAATAACCTATGCATGAAGTAATTATGGAGATTGCAGCAAGGTGGGTAAAATGCAGTACAAAGACGTAAGGTAGATTCTGTAATGATAGTGTGCAGGAGAAATATATTGGTAATTGAGGTTTTTTTGAAGTATTCTTTTATAATAACGATTTTTAAATTCAGCATTATCCTTCTGAAAAGGAGATGAACAATTTTAAATGAAAATAATAAAAAGAGATAATACAGTAAAATGGCTGGTTTTAGAAATAAGAGCAAGAATAAGCAACTAGGGAATTTGATTTGAATACTACTTGAACAGGTGAGGCTGCATTTAGAAATATTAATAGCATAAACACCTGAGTCAGTTTTTTAGCATTCCCATCTAGGCTCTACTTTTACTATCTATGTGAACTTAGGTCAGTTATTTGAATTCTTTATGCCACAATTCTTCATATAAAAAATGTGGGGAATAGTAATTCCTACACTGTAGAACTATTTAGTTGAATAATAATACAGGACATTACCAGTAAATAAAATGTGTCCAAGTCTTACTAGGTATCAGGCACTGTGCTAAGGGCTTCACATGGGTTACATCATTTAATGTTCACAGAAACATTATGATGATAATTAAGATGAAGCCTATCTTCAGTTGAGGAAACTAAGGCACACAGTGTTTACTTGAATTGCTTAAGTTTAGAAAGCTAGCAAGTAGTAGAACTGTGTTTTGAAACCAGTCTTGCGCTTAAAATTTTGTCTTTATACCTTTATCATTTCCATGGTTTATTCTCTTTATAAATTGCAATTCCCATCCCCACCCCCAAAGACAACCGTTACACCTTATAACTTACTGGGGATAAAACTGTAATTTTAAAGGTCCTAACGTGATGTAGAAGGACCAGGAGTGGAGAACAAGCAGGAAGGGGCAGATAAGATGAGAATATGCCAGTTATCAATGTACTGCCCAAACTTTTTGATGCCTGCTCTGTGATGACAGACTCAAGCCTACAATGTCTCCTTTGCTAGCTGGCATGTTGTTGGCTAAGGGGCAATGGAGAGACACTGGGGGAGAAATGGATTTGTCTTCCAAGTTCCAGTTTCTCTGTGCTCCTCTCCCAAGAAACTGCCCTGCAGTTTCTCCAGCACTAGGCTCTTATAGGATGACTTCTCCAGTACCAAGCTCTTGCAGTAGCTTTTCCAACACCAGACTCCGGCAACCCAGGTAAGGCTTCTCCAGAATCCAGAGCTAGCAGCTCCCCCTGTCAGCAGTATGCCACCTATCTGGTACCACTCCATGAATGGTTTTCCATAATATCCTTGGCAAGCAAGAGGCCAACTGTGTGACTCTTCTGTGTGAACAGCCTCCCCTGTACCCTCTTAATGGGTTTGCAGTAAGTTCTGAGAAACAGCACCTTCCTATGGATAGTTTCTCCTGAAACCCTAGTGGTAGATTTCTGGTAAGTTCCACATACAGCATCTCTGTGGGTTTGCCATTCAGTGAGGCAGCCCTGGGATGGGTGGGACTCTTCCTTGGTCAATATATCTCAGGCCTGGGAAGTAGTGGCTGCTCTTTCATTTTCCTATTCCTATATTCCTTAGAGTTCTGCTTACTTCTTACTAGTCAATTTTCTATAATACGCATGCATCAAATCTAAAATCAGAAGAAAGCAGTGACTGGACGGCGGTGGGGAGAGGACAAAGACGACTAAGATGGTGCACTTCCGGGTTCTTCCTCACCAACTTTCCCCCGTGGGAAAATGCAGCTCGCTCCGGGGAAGATGCAGATGAACCGAGCATGTGCCAGGTGACCTCAATCTCAAGAGACCCAGACTTACCTGGCCGCACCTACAGAACACCCCCCCACACACACGCCCGTGTCCCACCTATTGCCCTCCCACTCCCAAGCCTTAGACAGAAAAGCCCCTTCCGGCAGGCGCGCGGCAGGAACTTCCTCGGCCCCCTCCTCATATGCCGACCTAGGAACCTCGCCCGAGAACGCCGGGCAACTTCCTCGGCCTCCACCGCGGGAGACCGGTGAACTTCGCCCTTTCTTCCTTCACATTGGCTAGCTAATAAAGATTCTTTTTACCTTGCCTACTTGCCTTTTCTCTGGCGCCTGCCCTGGTGGTCGCATAAAACAAATCAAGCAGCACACCAACATGGCACAAGTATACATATGTAACAAACCTGCACGTTATGCACATGTACCCTAGAACTTAAAGTATAATAAAAAAATAAATAAATTTATTAAAAAAAAAAAGACAGACTAAAATAAATAAATAAATAAAATAAAATCAGAAGAAAAATATTGAACTTAATTCTAAAACAGGCCTATCAACTATGGTTTCTTTTCAGTTATCACTTCTTTTTCCTTTCTATGATGGCTAGTTTCTTGGAAAAGTGTCAGCTTTCTTTAATAAGTGTCCCATAGTCACCTCCATCTCAACATATCTTAGAAACTAATGTCATTTTCTAACTCTATATCATCTTCTTCTGTATTTCCTCTCTCAGTGATAGTGTTTTTACTTCAACATAGTTATCCAAACTAGAAGACTGATAGACATACAGGTATTCATCTCTTATTGGGTACATAATCCTTTAAATTCAACCTCCTTAATGTCTCTCAAGCTAGTTATTTCCTTTCTAGGTTTTCCTCATCTTCGAAATCGTAATAGATATCATCTAGTGAATGGTTAATGTGCTAGCTATCGCACTATAATCAACCCACATAATTCCAAGAGGCAGGCATCATTATCCCAATTTTACAGATGAAAAATAAACTGAGACTTAATAGGGTGAATAATTTATTCAGATATAAATGAATAGTAGAAGGCAAAACGATGACTCAAAAGCAGAGAGCTGACTGCACACAACAAGTTCCCATTACTATAATATTGCTGCCTTCAGTCTAGCCCCATTAGACTAATGTATCTACCACAGTTTTCAGAACGCTTTCTAAAATGCAAATCTGGTCATGACGCTTTGTTTTAAACATTTCAACAGGAATTTTGTTTCTGCATAGGATTTAATAGGTAGTTGCAGGTTATCTTTCTCACTGCACCAGATAGAAAAAAAAAAAAAAGATAAATTACAAATGATATGTTTAAAGCCATCAGAAGGCTGTGGAAGCAATGATGACCAAAATAACTAATTCCAGAGATGGTAGGGCCCTTCCTAGATGAGCTAAAATTGCCAAGTATTTTCTTCTTTCTGAGGATTTATTATGTTTGGGCATTGCTAAGAAACAGACCTGCATTCGACTGAGAGACTCTATCATGGGAAAGTAAATTTGGAAGCATTTTGATGGCTATGTGGGTTGGTGTGATGTATTGGAATCTAGAGAAATGTCAGAGTTTGGCCCGTCTTTCCCATAGGACATTCTCTGAGCCCTGGGGTGGTGTGGGAGACTGTGGATTGGACTGGAAATGCAGAGTAATGTTTTCTGCAGTTTTGCAGTACGTGGGAGACAATACCCCACTAAAAGCAGACACCTAAAACAGACATTTGAAATCAGAAGTGGACTAAGCCTAACTAAACCTGTACCTCAGCACTGACCCAGCTCAAGTCCTAATTAGATTAAGGTCATCAGTGTCTTATTCTCTCTGCTGAATTAAGGAAAGAGTGAACCATTTCTGAGAGAATATATTAATTTTAGCGTCTATAGATCTTTTAAATTTTCTGTCATATAATAAAAAATTACAGGACTTGCAGAGAAGCAGGAAAAATGAGACTAAAAACCAAGAAGAAAAAAACATGTATTAGAAGCAACCCAAGGATTATCCAGATATTGGAGTTAGTCAACCAGGACTTTAAAAATTACCATTATAAACATGTTTCAAAAGCAGAGAGAAAAGATGAACAAAATGGATGAAAAAAATTTAACTGAGAACTGGAGTCTGTATAAAAGAGATTCAAGTGGCATTCTAAAACTGAAAGTATATAAATATGTGTGTATATATATAATTTCAGATATACATAAATGTATAATCTGAAACTGGGAACTGATTAGATGCGTCTAAAAGCAGACTGGTCAATATAAAATATACAAACTGAAGCCTACCTCAGGAAATAAAATGTTTTTCCATTTTATTTATTCCATTATTTAATTCCACTTTTAATAAAGAGCATCAAAAACATTTGTGATATAATTAAACAGTCTAACATATGTGTAATTGCTATTCCATCACAGAAGAGAGCAGGAATGAGAATAAAACATAATTTGGATAAAGATAATGGCTGAGAATTATTCAAAATTGAAGAAAGATGCATTTGATAACTTTCTATGAACCCCAAGTAGCATAAATACACACACACACACACATAGAAACAGTACTTAGACTCATCATAGTTAAACATCTGAAAACCAAGGCTAAAGAGAAAGATTTTAAAAGCAGCCAGAATAAGATGATTCAATAATATTAAGAGCAGAATTTTAAACAGAAACTATGGATGCAGGGAAATATGTTAACTTTAAAAAGTTGAAACAACAACAATAACAACAACCCTGACATCTAGAGTTTTAAATCCAATGAAAATAACCTTCCAAAGTCAAAATGAAATAAATGCATTTTTCAGACATGTAAAAGCTGGGAAAATTATTCACAAGCAGGCCCATATTTTAAGAAATTCTGTAGAAAATTCTTTAGACTGAAGGAAAATGGTCTCAGATGAAAGCCTAGTGCCACAAGAAGGAATAAAGAGCACAGGAAAAAGCATTGTAACTTCTAGAACAATCACTTTAAGAATAATACAAATAAATATAAACATTGAAGAGGTAATATAGGATACAAAATGGTAAAATTCAGAATTATTAAAATATTTCAATAGCTCCCTACTTCTGATTAAATAAATGTCAAAGTCCTTAGTATAGTTTACTAGATGCTCCATGGTCTGCCCCCCACCTACCTGTCTAGCCTCGTTTTCTTCAAGCTCCTTCTAGAACCCAGCCAGTGGCAACTACATGTAACTCCTTTAGCACACCATATTATTTATACCACCTTAGAGCTGCCTATACCACTCCTCTACCAGAGTATCATCCCTCGCTTTTTTTTTTTTTTTTTTTTAACCTGGCTCATAGCAACTTAACTTTTAACATCTAGTTCGGGTATACTCTGGTTTTCCTGAAAAGTCATCTCTGGATTTTCATGTGTTCCCATAGTATGCAGTATGTATCTCTATCATAGCCCTTGTTGTAGAATGTAATTATTTGTCTACTTATCTATTTCCCCACTCCACTTCGATGTCAAGATATCTGAAGGCTGGGTATCTACATATTATCTCTGCATCTTCAGCATCCAGCACAAATGCTACCATATGCAATATCTAGCCTAGGAAAAGCTAAATACAAAAATGAACAAACATTATTTCAGTATCTGCTTGTGAAAGACTCTATGATATCACAGAGTGTATATATAATCTGCTTCAATCCTCCAGAACTTTATTGGTAAATGGCACACCAGTACCTCAAACTTAACACTTTCCAAACACATTTTACTTTACCTCTACTAACACGTGTAAAACTCAGTTAATGTCTCAATACCTGAAGTCACTCATTGTAGCCAACTTGGATTCATTTTGACTTCTGCTCTTTCCTCAACCTTGATATGTCCTTCCTCACTGTTTTCTTGTTTTCTCCCTCATCTTTGACTTACTCATCCTTTAAGTCCCAGCTCGAATATGACTGAATTCTTTCCCATGCTCCAGTCAGAATGAGTCAAACTTTTTTCCTGGCATTTTCTTGGAACCTCACTGGTGGTGTCCTATGTCATCAATAATCTGCATCTGTTTCTCTCACAAGTTGGTGAAGCTTTTAAAAGAAAATTATTTTCACTTGCAGAAAAAGCAAGTAAGAAGAAATACTTTCAAGACAGGGAAGTAAAGGAAGAAAAACTGAAGAAAGAAAATAAAAAACCAAAAGACAGAAAACATCTTTTAAAAACCGTGGGGAAGTTACAGGAAATTTTAATTAGAAATCCAGGGGAAAAAAATTCTCTTTGAAAATTTATTAGAGTCTTTTGGGTATTTTGGTTATTTCTGCCCAGCCATTAACCCCACCTCTTCACCCACACATCTTCCCTGCCCATATGAAGAATTCGTGTGTGGCTTCCTTCTGCCACAGCTTATATAAAAGATTCTTCATAGAAGCAGGAACTCTCACCCACTGAAGAGAGGTCTTTGCTGCTCTCATTACCTGTCTCTCTCGCTTCTTTCTTCCAGCTTTTGCATATTCTTTGTCACCTATTCATCTTGCCTCAATTCTGACTCCATTTTCTGTCTTGGTTTCTTCCTGTATGCATACCTGTATCTGGACTATCTTTACAACCTTGTCCTATGTCTGGATCTTTTTTTACTGGTCGTTCCTGTTTCGTGTCTGTTTGTGGCTCACAAGGACAAGATAATTACTTCCCATATTCATTCTTTCTCTTTTTTTTTCCCCAACAGGCTAGTGCAGTGGTGCAATTTTGGCCTCCACCTTCCGAGTTCAAGAGATTCCCTTGCCTCAGCCTCCTGTGAAGCTGGGACAACAGGCATGTACTATTATGCCCAGCTAATTTTTTGTATTTTAGTAGAGACAGAGTTTCAACATGTTGGCCAGGATGGCCTCAATCTCCGACCTCGTGATCCCCCTGCCTTGGCCTCCCAGTGTGCTGGGATTACAGGCATGAGCCACCACGCCCAGCCCCCATTTCATTCTTAAAAGTGAATCATCCTGGTGAAAAATGATGGGATGACAGACTGAAATCCTTATCAGCCACACTAAGAGTTATTTAGAGCTGTAGGGGAGTTTAAACCTTCCCTCTGGAGGTTGGGCAATTGAGCTTACTGAAGTAAATTGAAAACACGAAGATTAACAGGTAATAATATACAAATTTATTAATGTACACATGTGCATGAAAACCCCCCAAAGTATGAGACTCAAAGAAGGGCCAGAGGGTTGAAGTTTAAATACCCTATTCACAGAGAAGAGGGAAATGGCAAACGGCAGGGTGGAGGAGGGAGGGTGAGAGGGGTAGGCAATTTTACAGGAAGAGTAAATACTTTTTAGGGGAAATGAATGAGCCCAAGGAACAGAAAATAGCCCGGGACAAAGTTTCTTTGTGCTCTGGGGGAGCTGATGACAAGTTTTAAAAGGTGAGGGGTAGAACTGCACTGTGAACAAAGGTTGTCTTATTATGCAGGTAGTCTCTTAGGTTAAAAAAGAGTTATTTTAGAGCACTCTCCAGAAAAGTAGGCAATAGCCTATTTGGATGTCGTGATGACTTTTAATTTCTCCTCTGATAAATAACATTTCCTGGTTGTTTGATGATTTCCTAGAGAGGGGGTTCAATACAGTTGCATTTCTTTAGGAAGAACCCTCCTCAGTCAGATAAAGGAATTTCAGAGAGAAACCCTCCCTGAACTTTGAAAGGAAAAGCAGGGTAGACAGCAGGAGAAGATAAGAGAGACTGGTTATGAGGCCTTTCAATCCACTTCATTCAAAGCACTTAATATGCCAAAGTGGCATATTTTGGGGTATCATTTTCTGAGCCTGCAAAAAGGCCCTAAAGTTCTGGCTTCGTTTTTAAGAGAAATGAGCAGAAACCATAGATTACCCACACAAGTGCAAGCAAAGAGAAATTCTAAGAAATTTTTTTTTAAAAAAAAAAAAAAAAAAAAAACCCTGATAATAATTAGACTGTAAACTATAGTAATGAAGTATGACAGCTGTACCTTGCCTATAAGTAGAATTTCAACAACAACAAAAATGTTGACCAGCTGTTCTCCCTTTCCATAGGCACAAAGCAAAGAGGAGACTCTTAAACTTCCCTAACTATGGATATAAGGAAACATCTTTCTACTGCAAACATTATTATTTTTCAAGGATGATGCTGAACCCCAGCTCAGAGGATTTTAACAGTTTTGAAACCACAGATCTCAGACGGCTTAGTTTAATTCTGATTTTTTCTGATTCTTACAAGCTGAAAACTTGAACTTTTTATTGATTATTTTAAATGAGCTTTCCCTGCAGTGTCCATATGCTTTCTGAGCGCTTCACTGAGAATCAGGTTGTGTTACCTATTCTCCCACAGGACCCTTCTTGGCTGGAAGAATTTTTCTACAGAATTATTCCTCAAACTTTTAAGAACTCAGAAGACTATAATGGTCTGAAAAATAAAGAATTATTTTGTACATCTTGTTTCTATATCTTTAGACATCATTCACTTATAGTTTCTAACTTAAGCTTTCTTGTCTTCTCATCTCATTAGCCTAGCTCTGCAGCTGGAAGACTTTAAGACAATACATTTTAAGTCATCTCTATTTAGAGTGTTTCACATGAAAATAAAACAAGATTGCCAGACACTGTGTTCTAAAAGTGGTCTTATGATGGCTTCCTCCAGCATCGGTTTTGAAAATTAAGGTTATTTGGGGAGAGAGATTCTCATCCATGGAAGATTCATGGATATGTGTTCCTGGCATTCTAACTTCAGAAAAGGAACAAAATAAAAATATTCATTTCATATATCCCAGCCTGTTGGCTGTCCTATCTGAGAGCACAGATCAGCAGCTGAACTATAAATCTTAGTGAAACCACACTGTTTCACGGCAACCTACAAGGCAAACACTTGTTATTTTCATGCTTTTCTACTCTATTTTTAAATGATTAAGTTTCATGAAGAGGGGTAGTAGAGGTGTATGATGGCTGAGAACTTACTTTCAAAAAGTGACTGGGCCTCTGGAATTTGGGGACGCTCCTTCTCTGGCTCTTTCCTAAAGTATTTCTCAGGGTCTAGAAGGAAAGCAGGTTTATTCACTTCAGGCAGCTCTTCCAGGACTCCAATGCTTAATGACCTAAATGCACCTTCACCACAGCAGGTTTTAGAGGAAGACAGAGAGAAAAAAAGTACAATATCATTAATTCCTTGGAAAGAGCTAGCACATTTCCAAGTTAACGTTTATAAATTTAACCTTCCTATTACTCAGCTGGTACAGCTGCAGTGATCTGCAAACCCTATAAACACAGCTGTCCAAAATAAATCCATAGTGCTTTTATTCAAGGAACCAAAAGGAACTCAAGGCTTCCCATTCATTTTTTTTATTTTGTATTTTTCTGCTATTTTTCCTTGAAAATGAATATTCTGCAATTTTGGAAAAGCTCCAGTTTTCTTTTATCTACAAGAAAATTGTATCCTTTGTGAAATGGAATCTATTTTTTTCAGTGTTTAGTTTAACAAAACATCTAAAATTTTGAATTGGCAGGTACTTTTTAAATAATGTTATCAAATAAACCAGAGCTGTGTTACTGTATTTATTATGCACACAATGAGATGATAGAAATCTATTTTAATCATGTTCTTAAAGGCAAAGTCTTGAACAAAGTGAAAACAAATTCTCTGTGCTTCATGTAATAATTGGACAATAGAATGGAAATCTATTAGAAGCTCAATTTGAGATATAATTTTATGTTTCTTTGTTAGTTCTGTGAAGGTAGGAACTGGGTTTTTGTCATGATGGTGGCTCAGTACCTAAGAAAAGGAAACTAATCCATATTCAGCAGCTGCTATGGAACAAGTCTTATTTTATGTCAGTGGATTTCAAACTATAACAGGCATCAGAATTACCTGGAGGGCTTACTAAAACATAGACTGCTGTGTGACCCCCTTGGCTTCTGACTAATGGAGGAAAGCAGGGATGAGGGTCCCATAATTTCCATTTCTAGTAAGTTCCAGTTGATGATTATGGTGCTAGGCCAGGGACCACTCCTTGAAAACTTAATGTGCTATGTCAAATTAAAGAAGAAATCTTTACAACATGTAAGGTATCATTGTGCCCTTAAGACAGATGAGGAAACTGAGACTTAGGATGCTTTAGTAGTTTGTCTCAGTTCACATAACTGTTAAATAGCAGACCATGGGCTTAAATTGAAATATGTTTAATCCCAAAGGTTATGCTCCAAAGTATAACAATAACAACATTACTAATAAGATTGTATTGGTTGCTGTAATATGCCAGGCAGTAGTCAAAGTGTTTACATCTCTATCTCATGTAAACCTAACAAAAACTCTGTGGAGATTACTTGATAAATGGGCATTGAATGTTAACAAATAATTAGGCAGCTTTTTACAGCAAAATTTCATCAGAAATTTAGAAATCAACATATCTGCTCTATGAAAATGTGACATTCCCTTGGACAAAAGTTGAAAAGATTATTTTGTAGTAAGTAACATATTTTTAATATAAAATAAAGCTTCAGGAAGGATTCTCATCTGTGTTTCTAAACAATATACCTTAGTATAATAATGATTCCTTTGTTTTAGGTTACTGGTCTTATAATTCTTTTCTGGTCAGTCAACAACTAGACTAATACATTGTTTTGTGTGGCTTCAGGATTTCTGAGAGCAAAAATAGTTTTTATTCATCTTCATTTCTTAAACACTTAAGGGAAAGAATAAAAATTCTGGTGCCATCTCTTTTTTTAGAACTGTATTAGGTACTTCACACATATTTTCTGACTAATACAGTTAGGTTATTTGTCCCCTCTAAATCCCACATTGAATTGTAATCCCCAGTGTTGGAGATGGGGCCTGGTAGAAGATGACTGGATCATGGGGTATATTTTCATGAATTGTTTGGTGCCATTCCCTTGGTGCTGTCTTTGCAATAGTGAGTGAGTTCTCACAAGATCTGGTGGTTTAACTGTGTGTGGCACCACCCCCAACTTGCTCCTACTTTCACCATGTAATATTGCCTGCTTCCCCTTCACCTTCCACCATCATTGTAAGGTTTTTGAGGCCCTCACCAGAAGGTGGGCAAATGTTGGTGCCATACCTGTACAGCCTGCAGAATGGTGACCCAATTAAATCCCTTTTCTTTATAAATTACCTAGTCTCAGATATTTCTTTACAGCAATGCAAAAATGGCCTGACACAGAAAATTGGTACTAAGAGTGGGGCATTGCTAAAAAGATACCTAAAATGTGCAAGTGGCTTTGGATCTGGCTAATCGGCAGAGCTTGGAAGAGTCTGGAGAACTCAGAAGACAGGAAGATGAAGGGAATTTTGGAAATTCTTAGAGACTGGTTAAATGGTAGTAGCCAAAATGCTGATAGTGATGTGCACAGTGAAGTACAGGCCGACATGGTCTCAGATGGAAATGAAGAACGTACTGGAAACTGGAGCAAAGGTCACCCATATTATGCCTTACCAAAGACTTCAGCTGCATTGTGTTCCTGGCCTAGGCATCTGTGGAAGCTTAAACTTAACAGTGATAATTTAGGGTATCTAGCAGAAGAAATTTCTACACAGCAGAGCATCAAGATATTCCCTGGCTGCTTCTAATAGCTTAGCTTAGATGTAGGAGCAAAGAAATGATTAAAAGTTGGAAGTTATATTTAAAGAAAAAGCAGAGTATAAATGTTTAGGAAATTTGAAGCCCAGTCATGTGGCAAACAAACAAACAAAAAGCATTATCAGGAGAAGAATTCAAGCAGGCTCTGGAGCAACCATTTGCCAAAGAGATCTGTATAACTAAAAGAGAGCCAAGAGCTAATATTCAAGACAACAGGAAAAAGGCCTTGAAGGCCTTCTAGACAGCCCCTCCCATCACAGGCCCACAGGCCTACAAGGACTATAGCACTGTTCTCCGTATCCCTGCTGCTCCAGCTCCAGCTGTGGCTCAAAGAGCCGGATACAACTCAGGCAGCCACTTCAGAGTGAGTAAGCCACAAGCTTTGGTGGCTTCCATGTGATGCTAAGCCTGCAGGTAAATAGAGTGCAAGAGAGAAGGAGGCTTGGCAGCCTCACCTAGATTTCAGAGAATATAAAAAAAAATCCTGGGTGCCCAGCAAGAAACCTGCTGCAGGGCAGACCCCTCACAGAGAACATCTACTAGCACAGTGCAGAGGGGAAATGTAGGGTTGGAGGTCTCATGCAGACTCCCCACTGGGGCACTGCCTAGTGGAGCTCTGTAAAGAGGCCCACTGTTCTCCGCACTTGAGAATGGTAGATTCACTGGCAGCTACATCCTCTGCCTGAAAAAGCTGCAGACACTCAACTCTAACCCATGAGAACAACCACAGGGGCTGTACCCTGCAGAGACACAGTGGCAGACCTGTGCAAGACCTTGGGAGCCTACCCTTGGTGCCATTGTGCCCTGGATGTGGGCATGGAATCAAAGGAGATTATTTTGGAGTTTTAAGATGTAATGACTGCCCTGCTGAATTTCAGACTTGCCTGGAGCCTATAGCCCCTGTCTTTTGGCCAATTTCTCCTTTTGGAATGAAAATGTTTACCCAACGCCTATCTCACCTGCCCCTGCCACCCCCCCACCAACCGCCAACATTTTATCTTGGAAGTAAAATGACTTGTTTTTTATTTTACAGGCTTATAAGTGGAAGAAGCTTACTTTGTTTCAAATGAGACTTTGAACTTTGTACTTTTAAGTTAGTGCTGGAATGAGTTAAGACTTTGGAGGACTATTGGGAAGGAATGGTTTTATTTTGCAATGGGAGAAG
Organism: Rhinopithecus bieti; assembly: GCF_001698545.2. Classification (NCBI taxonomy): domain Eukaryota; kingdom Metazoa; phylum Chordata; class Mammalia; order Primates; family Cercopithecidae; genus Rhinopithecus; species Rhinopithecus bieti. Next base: position 78,841 of record NW_016808380.1, on the reverse strand, counting down.
GACATGAGATTTGGAGGTGCCAGGGATGGAATGATATACCCTGGATACTTGTCACTGCCCAAATCTCATGCTGAAATGTAATCCCTAGTGTTGGAGATGAGGCCTGGTGAGAGGTGTTCGGGTCATGAGGGTGGATCCCTCACGGCTTAGTGCTGTCCTCAGAGATCTGGCTGTTTAAAGTGTGTAGCACCTCCCCCACTCCCTCTTGCTCCTGCTCCCACCCTGTGATGTGCCTGCTATTGCTTCACCTTCCACCAAGCAGATGCCAACATTATGGTTCCTATACAGTCTGCAGAACTGTAAGCCAATTAAACCTCTTTTTTTAAAATTATATAGTTTCTGGCTTTTTTTTATAGCAATGCAAGAGTGGTCCAACACACTGACTTAGACCTTACACTTTTTCTGCTAGTATTCTGTGGGGCCTTGGACAGGTGACTTAATGTCTCTGTACCTCAATTTTCTCCTTTGTTAAATGGGGTTCACAGGACATTACGTTCATGTTTATTAAGGAATAGGTACATTCCCGACACACAGAGTAGCCATTTGTATTCACACTAATCTATTAAATAACATTATAAAAATACATTAACAACAGAGACTACTTACTGAATGATTTTTTTATAACTTCACCATAATAAGGTTTTTGTGTTTCTTTCATGCAGGTATTTCTTTCCTTATATTTTATGCCTAAATTTGTATCTTCTGATGGTCTGACACTGGAAGAAAATAATTCATGATGAAATACATTATTAACCACTGGGATGAAGAGACTCTTTCTGGCTAGATGTATCTTTGACCAAAAAAAAAAAAAAAAAAAAAATCTATTCCTGTGAACAGAAGTAGTGATATTTGTTTACACTAATCAAGCCATATATTTTAATAAAATGCCTGCTAGCCAGGTGATAATAGAAAAGAGTGAGAGCCAGAGTGTCCAAGAGTCTAATCAAGGAAAGACCCTGTCCCCATAGCAACAAGGTTAGAGAAAAAATTATTCAGAAGAAAATTTTACAGAAACACATACATTATCCTTGTCTTATTAATAAAGTACATAATGGGAAGTAAGCATCAATGCTTTGTGTGAAAGCTTATTTATTCAGTGCTAGGCATGTATCTTTAGTTATGGTTATGGCATCCAAAATGTAAAAAAGTTCAGTATTTTTGAGGCTTTCTCATATGAATCTATAAGAAAACTTTAGTGTAACTTGAATCCATAGAAAGAATTTTTATCAATAAAACATGGGAAATAAAATCATTACATAGCTGTATATAATCTTGTGAGAAAATAGAAAATGATCTCAAATCTATTTAAAATTCACTCTCATAGACTTCAACCTTAACAGCTATAAGTTATGTTGCCAAAAATTGTTATTAGTCTCTTCAGAGCACCATGCCAGAAAACATATCCATCATCACAAAATTGTGGAGAGTCCTGGGGATCTTGACTCACCATCTTCCTTCTGCCTCCCTTCCCTGCATCCCTCAGTGCTTTATAGTTCCTTTCCATTCTTCCACTCCCTGACTTTTATTCTATATCTTCTATGGATTTTGTAGCTATAAGACCCTGAGATGTTTCCCATACTTTCAGTCTCAATTTTCTCCTCAATGTAATGGGACTCTTGCTGTAGATTTAAAGGAGATAAGATGGATGAAAGTTCAGAAATATGCCTAATAAATAATAGCATTCAAGTAATGTTCATTTCCAGTTTTCTGTTTCCTTCACCCTATTTTTACTGTATCTTCCAATTTTAAAAGATTTTAAAATATCAATACAAGTAAAAGTCTATATATCTCTCTCAAATTTAATATCAGATGCTATTTGCATGGCTTTAAGTAGTAATGTGTTAATTGCTTTCTCATATATAAACTTTTCATTTTAGAGGTTTTAGATTTGCAGAAAAGTTAGTAGAGCTCCAGTATACCCCTCAACCAATTTTCCCTATTATAACATCTTACACTACCATTTGTCACAATAAATAAATCAATATTGGTACATTACTATTGCCAAAAATTGTTATTAGTCTCTTCAGAGCACCATTACTATTAACTGAATTCCATATTTTATTAGAGTTTTACTAGTTTTTTCTTAATGTCATTTTTCTGTAATGTCAACATTATATTTTATTGTCTAACTCCTTAGTCTCTGGCCTGTGACAATTTTTGAGGCTTTTCTTGTTTGTTATGATCTTGACAGTTTTAAGAAATACTTGTCAGATTTTTTTGGTAGAATATCCCTCAGTTTGGGTTTGTCTGATATTCTTCTCACGGTGAGACTGGGGTTATGAGTTGTTGAGAGGAAAGCAACAGAGGTGAACTGCTGCTCTTATCCCATCAAACCAAGTGTGCATGCTATCAACCTGACTTCCATGGTTAACGTTAACTTCAATTACCTGGCCACCATTGTATTTGCCAAGTTTTTAGTAATGTTTACAATAGCTACTGTACGGTTACTTTTTCCCTTTTTCCATATGCTACTCTTTGGAAGCAAGTTTTCAAGCACAACGCACATTTAAGAGGGCATGGGGTGAGGTAATTAATCATGATTTCCTTGAATCAGGAGAGTATCAACATAAATTACTTGGAATTATAGATTTTTTTTCCTTTCAGGAGAGCTTTGTGATTGGGTAAGTGGGCAGTTTTTCCCCAATTGCACTGGAATGGCATCCCTTGCCATATGCCATCTCATGTGAGTAAGAATTAGTATTTAGCCACTATTTAAGCTTTCAAGACAAGAAATAATGATATCCTTAGAGAGGCATTTTAAGATAGTAAGGGGATCTACAAAAATAAGAAGTTGGTGTTGGATACTGAAAGCATGGAGTGTAGTACAGTTAGGCCCTGCAGTTATTGGATTAAGAATATACCTTTTTCTAGAAAAGAATTATTCATGTAAACAAGTGCAAAAGATTGGGGGGGCACAAGTAAAGAGGTTCCCCTTTAGAGTAGTTAACAACATACCTTGATTTTTTTCCCAAAATACACTAAACTCTTCCCTGTTTTCAGACCATTTTTTTTTCTAACTATCTCATCCTGTGGAATCTAAATCAAAGCAAAACATTTTGCCCATTTCCACTAAAGAGTTTTATCCACAGAGGGAAAAAAGTAGGCAGCGGGTAGGAGAGCATCTCTTGGAAATCACAACAAATAAAGTCAACAATCTATTGCTTTCTTTTCACAGATAGACATCTGACATTTGCAGGAGTGGTTACTCTGAAAATGCACAAGGGACTGGAACAAGGCAAATATTCTCAAGAAGAGAAGTGATGGATGAAGATAAAGAAGCAGAAGAGGGGTGGAGCAAGATGGCCGAATAGGAACAGCTCCAGTCTCCAGCTCCCAGCGTGAGCAACACAGAAGATGGGTGATTTCTGCATTTTCAACTGAGGTACTGGGTTCATCTCACTAGGGAGTGCCAGACAATTGGTGCTGGTCAGCTGCTGCAGCCCAACCAGCGAGGGCTGAAGCAGGGTAAGGCATCGCCTCACCTGGGAAGCACAAGGGGGAATGTAATACCTTTTCCTAGCCAGGGGAACTGAGACACACAACACCTGGAAAATCGGGTAGCTCCCACCGAAATACTGTGATTTACCAAGGGTTTTAGCAAACGGCACACCAGGGATTATATCCCACACCTGGCCGGGAGGGTCCCACGCCCATGGAGCCTCCCTGATTGCTAGCACAGCAGTCTGTGATCTAACTGCAAGGCAGCAGCAAGGCTGGGGGAGGGGCACCTGCCATTGCTGAGGCTTAAGTAGGTAAACAAGCCGC
>NW_016808380.1:55977-71227 GCF_001698545.2 Rhinopithecus bieti | reverse complement strand
AGTGAAGACTGGATTAAGAAAATGTGGCACATATACACCATGGAATACTATGCAGCCATAAAAAAGGATGAGTTTGTGTCCTTTGTAGGGACATGGATGCAGCTGGAAACTATCATTCTCAGCAAACTATCACAAGAACAGAAAACCAAACACCGCATGTTCTCACTCATAGGTGGGAACTGAATAATGAGATCACTTGGACTTGGGTAGGGGAACATCACACACCGGGGCCTATTATGGGGAGGAGGGAGGGATTGCATTGGGAGTTATACCTGATGTAAATGACGAGTTGATGGGTGCTGACAAGTTGATGGGTGCAGCACACCAACATGGCACAAGTATACATATGTAAGAAACCTGCACGTTGTGCACATGTACCCTAGACCTTAAAGTATAATAATAAAAAAGAAAAAACAACAACAAAAAAAGAAGTAGAGGACTGTAGTTCCAGGCTTAAATAGAGTTTTAAAACATTTTGCAAAAATGCCTTAGTAGGTGATGCAGAAAGGTGATCTACTATGGGATCCACTAGCTTTGGCATCAATACTATGAGAAGGAAAGGCTGTAACTCATCTCCCTTCTCTTGGCTCTGGCTGTGGAAGGGAGGTATGACTGTGGCAATCACTCGAGTACCCTCCTAGGCATAAAAAAGGGAGTGAAAAATGCTTACAGTAGTGACTTATACGTAGCAGGTTCTTGATAAAATATTTGATGACTTGACTCACAAACCAATAATTTGTCAATATTTTCACATGATGCTTGTTGGACAGGCAACATAGAACAGGGGTAAAGTACTAACTCTGGAGCCTGAATGCCTGCATTTATATCCCCGGTTCACCTCTTGGTTGATTGACCTTGTCGTGTAAATCATTAAATTTCTCCACCTGTTTTTCAAGTTGTGAAACAGGGATGATAATAGTAGCTATCTCCTAGGATTACAGTGAGAATTAAATGAGGTAAACACATAAAGACCTTAGAATGGGCCCTGAAATATAGTCAGGGCTCAGATGGTATTGGCTACTATCGCTTTCAGCAAGAACGAGACAATATTTTTCACTCAAAGCAGGGAGTTCTAACATCCCCCTACAGCCAGCTCTAATATTCTTGAGAACTATCAGAATGATCAGACAAAAGTAAAAGATGTGGCACTCCCCAAATAATAATTTACTGCTCTAGTATTTTAAAGTTCAAATTTCAAAATTGAATATAGCATCACATGCTTTCATTTGTCATACAAGGACATAGGATAGTTATTGCCAGATTGCTGGCGAAAGTAGACTGCCAATTCTTCAAGTATTTACATCACATAAAGCCTAATTTAAAATGGGATTTTAATATTTTGTGTTTTTCTTATAGCTATTTATCTATTTTCCAATTTAATTTCTCATGTGAAATCTACTGACAGAATAACTAGGTAATCAAAAGCATGTAAATAACATTAAGTATCAGTTCCCTCCTAACAATAACATGGAATTTAAAACATCATAATTATTTTCCATGTTTAAGAAACATTAATTTGAGGTGTGCCTTCTGCCTTATAGAAATTACTGGGAAACTAGCAGAATTTTTGTTTCATTTCTCATCTGACTCTTTATACTCGTTTCTAATAATGAATCCCTTCCAGATAAGCGATTTTTTAAATGGTAACCAAAGGAAAATGTGTCAGATAATAAAAAATGGAGTAGTTTATGTTCTTTGTTGTTCTAGAATAAGAATGAAGATCTTGATAAGTGAGAGTTCTACAGATAGATTTTACTTAACATTAGAGACATTAAGAATAGTCCAATAATAGAGAAGCGTATCTGTGAGATGTGAGTGTGTCATATAGGAACTATTCAAAAGGGCTGGGCTGTGTTTCTCTTAAGGATGCCGTAAGAGTTAGTCTAGTAGACTTCGAGTATCCCTTTCAAATTTATTATTGAATTACTAAAGGTTAATAAACCTGAAAATGTTTACTTTCACAAATAATCAAAACTAGTTTAAAACAATAAGATATCATAGCAACACTTTTAAGACAGCAATAACATCCATTCTTGGTTCAAAGTCAGGAAAGCAACCATTTGTGTTGCTGCTGGAGGGAGAGCTGATATGTCCAGACAGCAAGATGACCTTCAGCAAGATGACCCAAAGGCCTTTATGCCTTTTGACTCAGCAATTCCTCTTCAAAGAATTTATTCTAACTATGAATTCAATAAAATATTCTAATATGTGTACATGAAGGTATGTAAAGAAGTGTTTTCCCAGTTAAAATTTGTGAACAATCTATGTATTTGAAATAAAGAAAATGGTTAAAAAGCTACACATCATTATAAATGTTGTTGTCCATGGATATTCATATTAACTAATATGAAAATATGCTTACTGTATATTTTGAGTGATAAAACAGGTTATAAACTGAGTCTACTAAGCTCCCATTTTATAAAATGTACATTTTTTCATTGTGATAACTATGCCTAAAACAAGGTCTTAAAAGTGAAATGCCTAATGTTAACAATGGCTTTACCACAGGTATTTTCACCTTTTGCTCATTTGTACTTCCAAATTTTCCCATAATAAAAATGTATTACTTTTGGCCAGGCACAGCAGCTAACGCCTATAATACCAGAACTTTGGGAGGCCAAGGCAGGTGGATCACGAGGTCAGGAGTTCAAGACCAGCCTGGCCAACATGATGAAACCCTGTCTCTACTAAAAATACAAAAATGAGCTGGGCATGGTGGCACATGCCTGTAATCCCAATATTAATTTTATAATAAGGAAATATTCTGAAACTGTATTTTCTAAATTATTCATTTTATCTATAATTTTCCTATTTTAGATAATTTTACATGAGTCCAGAAAACAAATATTCCTATAAACTAGGAAAAATATGTCCACCATAGTTTTTTTTACTATTTTATCCCTTCACTTATTTATTTATTTTTTTTAAAGTTTTTTAAAGCTAATATGAGTTTTGCAGAATCTAGGAAAAGGATAAATCTATTTCTCCATATCAATTGTTAACTTAGAATTAGGCCTTTCTATTAATCTCTTAAATTCTATATTCATCTCCCCAGGACTTAGATTGAAGATAATTCTTTACCATCTACCTACTTCTCACAAATAGTATTATAAAATACTTTCAGCCCTGCAAAAAAAACAGGTATGTTTATGTAAGCCAGAAGATAATATACACCCCAATTTTTTAATCTGCAAAGAGACTCTTAGGTGTTAAAATGAGAAAATAGCTTTAAGACACTTAATTTTTTCTTCATGTTTCTTGTTTCTCCCATTTTCTTTAGACTTTTTCTTTTTTCCTTCATCTTTCTTCCTGTGCACATCCCCTCTCTAAACATACCCCACCTGCATATATACACCAAATGTACTTTTTGCCCTGTAGTCTAAATTCTTTCACACATTTATTTTTCTTTCATATTTTTTCATATGGATGAGAGCTAGCATGATTCTCCCCTTGAATCTGCCAATCTGATTAGGTAAAGAGGCACATTCTTCAGAACAATATTTCTTAAAAATAAAATGATTTATAATATTTTCTGTATTAGATGGAAAGCACAAAGGACATTCTACAGCTGATAATTTTATTGTGTTTGTCTGATTTCTGCAAAGGATTCCTGATCATATTCCTGGGAGAACTGAAGGATGTACATGATAATCAATTCTGAGGATATGTTTTAACCCTTTTATTAGTTTAATTCCTAAATGACATTTTTCTATACTATCTCATTATTATAAAGTCTTAAAATTATATCAATCCAATCTCATCTGAATTAAATTAAGACAGAAACTTTAAAGATCACAAGTACTTTTTGATGCATTATTTTTCATTTTACAAAATGCTGTACAGTAGAAATAACTTTGCCTCTCACCCCCAGAAGTCTACCAATGCCTGTATAATCTTATAATCAACATGAGAAGACCAGTTTGCTGTACTCCTATTTAACCTGATAGACAGCAAAGCTCCAGTTTTAAGAGAAATCTGTGAACTACAAAACCTATGTATTGGTGAGTGATTGAGCTACCCCCCAGGAAAACCATGTTTTTTTCCACGGATCTGTGCAACCCATGAATCAGATCACCTCGTGAGCCCACACCACCAGGGCCTTGGGTTCCAAGCACAGAACTGTGCAGATTCTTGGTGACCGCTTGGGTTGCAGCCAGTGGCAGCACGCTGGAGACTGCCTAAGACAAGCAACTACCCAGTGGGAGGGGCGGTCACCATCACTGTGGCTCCAATCAGCCGTTTTCCCCTGCCAGTGCTGGGGAGATTGGGCAGTTTGGCCTGGGAGGAATTCCCCACAGGGCAGCACAGTGGCTGTGGCAGATCGTGGCCAACTGCTTCTTTAGGTGGGACCTGGATCCATCCCTCTTCTTTGGGTGGGGCCCTCCCTGTGGGAACTTCAGCGATTCCAGTCAGGGGTTTACAGACAGAACTCTGATCTCCCTGGAATGGAGCCCCTGGGGGAAAGAGTGGCCATGGTCTCTGGTTCAGCGGACTTAGTCTTTCCTTCTGTTGGCTCTGAGGAATCAGGGCAGTAGAAACGGGTGGAATTCCTGCCAGTGCAGCACACCCATTCTACCAAGGGACAAATAGAGTGCTTCGTTAAGAGGGTCCCTGATCCCATGCCTCCTGAGTAGGTGAGACCTCCAAACAGGGGTCACTGGACACCTCATTCAGGAGAGTTCCCAGTGGCATCAGGTCAGTGCCCCTCTGGGATGGAACTCCCAGGAGAAAGAGCAGGCAGTCATCTTTGCTCTTCTGCAGCCTCCACTGGTGATACCTCTAGGTTCAGGAGGGACCCAGGTAAATAGAGTCTAGAATGGATCCCCAGCAAACTGCAGAAGAGGGGTCTTACTGTTAAAAAGAAAAACAAACAGAAAGCAACAACAGCATCAACAAAAAAAGACCCCACAAAACCTCATCCAAAGGTCAGGAGCCTCAAAGATTTAAGGTAGATAAATCCACAAAGTTGAGAAAAAATCAACACACAAATGCTGAAAATTCAAAAAGCCAGGGTGCCTCTTCTATTCCAAAAGATTGTAACACCTCTCCAGAAAGGGCACAGAACTGGGCTGAGGCTGAGATGGATGAATTGACAGAAGTAGGCTTTAGAAGGTGGGTAATAACAACTTCACTGAGGTAAAAGAGTATGCACTAACACAATGCAAAGAAGTTAAGAACCATGATAAAACATTACAGGAGCTGTTAACCAGAATAACCAGTTTAGAAAGGAACAAAGATGACCTGAAAGAGCTGAAAAACACAACAAGAGAACTTCGCAATGCAATCACAAGTGTCAATAGCTGAATAGTCCATGCAAAGGACAGAATGTCAGAGCTTGATGACTATCTCATTGAAATAAGACAGAAAAGATTAGAGAAAGAAGAATGAAAAAAAACAAATGAAGCCTCCGAGAACTATGAGATTATATAAACAAACCTATGACTTATGGGGGTACCTGCAAGAGATGGAGAGAATGGAAACGAGTTGGAAAACATACTTCAGGATATCATCCAGGAGAACTTTCTCAACCTAGCAAGACAGGCCAACATTCAAATTCAGGAAATCCAGAGAACCCCAGTAAGATACTACATCAAAAGATCAATCCCAAGACACATAATCGTCAGACTTTCTAAGGTTGACATGAAGGAAAAAATTTAAAGGGAAGCCAGAGAGAAAGGCCAGGTCACTTACAAAGGAAACCCATCAGACTGACAGCAGAACTCTCAGCAGAAACCCTACAAACCAGAAAAGATTGGGGGGCCAATATTCAACATTCTTAAAAAAAAGAATTTCCAATCCAGAATTCCATATCCAGCCAAACTAAGCTTCATAAGCAAAGGGGAAATAAAATTGTTTTCAGACAAGCAAATGCTGAGGGAATTCTTCACCACCAGGCCTGCCTTGCAAGAGCTCCTGAAGGAAGCACTGAATATGAAAAGGAAAAACCATTATCAGTCAATACAAAAACACACTGAAGTACACAGACCAATGACACTATGAAGAAACTACACTAACAAGTCTGCAAAATAACCATCCAGCATCATGGGGACAGAATCAAATTCGCATTTAATAATATGAACCTTAAATATATATGGGCTAAATGCCCCAATTAAAAGACACAGAATGGCAAACTGCATAAAGAGTAAAGACCCACTGGTGTGCTGTATTCAAAAGATGCATCTCACATGCCAAGACACACATAGGCTCAAAATAGAGGAATGGAGGAAATTTTACCAAGCAAATGTAAAGTAGAAAAAATGCAGGGGTTACAATCCTAGTTTCTGACAGAACAGACTTTAAACCAACAAAGATTAAAAAAAAAGAAAAAGAAGGGCATTACATAATGATAAAGTGTTCGATTCAACAAGAAGAGCTAACTCTCCTAAATATATATACACCCAATACAGGAGAACCCAGATTTGTAAAACAAGTTCTTAGAGTCCTACAAAGAGACTTAGCCTCCCACACAATAATAGTGGGAGACTTTAACACCGCACTGTCAACATTAGACGGATCATCGAGACAGAAAGTATAAAAGATATTCAGGGCTTAAACTCAGCTATAGATCAAGTGGACCTGATAGAGATCTATGGAAATCTCCACCCAAAAACAACAGAATATACATTCTTCTTGGTGCCACATGGCACTTACTCTAAAATTGATGACATAATTGGAAGTGAAACACTCCTCAGCAAATGCAAGAGAACTGAAATCATAACAGTCTCTCAGACCACAGCACAATTAAATTAGAACTCAATATTAAGAAACTCACTAAACACCACACAACTACATAGAAGTTGAACATCGTGCTCTTGAATGACTCCTGGGTAAGTAATGAAATTAAGACAGAACTTAAGAAGTTCCTTGAAACTAATGAGAACAAAGAGACCACGTACCAAAATCTCTGGGACACAGTTAAAAAGTGTTAAGAGGGAAATTTACAGCACTAAATGCACATATCAAAAAGCTAGAAAGATCTCAAATCAACATCCTAACATCACAATTAATGAACTAGAGAACCAAGAGCAAACAAACCCCTAACCTAGCAAGAAACAAGAAATAACCAAGGTCAGAGCAGAACTGAAGGAGATAGAGACACACACACAAAAAAACCCTTCAAAATATCAACAAATCCAGAAACTGGCTTTTTAAAAAAAATTAATAAAATAGATTGCAAGCTAAATTAATAAAGAAGAAAAGACAGAAGAATCAAATAGACACAACAAAAAAAGATAAAGGGGATATCACCACTTGCCCCACAGAAATACAAACAACCATCAAAACATACTATAAACACCTCTATGCAAATAAACTAAAAAATCTAGAAGAAATGGATAAATTCCTGGACACAAACACCCTCTCAAGACTGAAGTTGAATCCCTGAATAGGCCAATAATGAGTTCTGAAATTGAGGTAGTAATAAGTAGCTTACCAACCAAAAAAGCCCAGGACCAGAGTGATTCACAGCTAATTCTACCAGAGATACAAAGAGGAGCTGGTACCATTTCTTCTGAAACTATTACAAACAATTGAAAAGGAGTGACTCTTCCCTAACTCATTTTATGAGCTCAGTATCATCCTGATACAGAAATCAGGCCGAGATAAAACAAAACAACAAAAAAAAGAACCTCAGGCCAATATCCCTGATGAACATCAATGCAAAAATCCTCAATAAAATACTTGCAAAACAAATTTTGCAGCACATCAAAAAGCGTATCCACCACAATCAAGTTGTCTCCATCCCCAGGATTCAAGGCTGACTCAACGTAGGTAAATCAGTAAACGTAATTCATCACATAAACAAAACTAAGGACAAAAACCACATGATTACCACAATAGGTACAGAAAATGCTTGTGATACAATTCAACATTTCTTCATGTTAAAAACTCTCAATAAAGTAGGTATTGAAGGTGCATATCTCAAAATAATAAGAGTCACTTATGACAAACCCATAGCCAATATCATACTGAATGGGCAAAAGCTGGAGGCATTCCCCTTGAAAACCGGCACAAGACAAGGATGCCCTTTCTCACCACTCCTATTCAGTGTAGTATGGGAAGTTCTGGCCAGGGCAATCACGCAAGAGAAAGAAATAAAGGGTGTTCAAATAGGAAGAAAGGAAATCAAACTCTGTTTGCAGATGACATGATACTACATCTAGAAAACCATATTGACTCAGCCCAAAAGCTTCTTAAGCTAATAAACAACTTCAGCAAAGTCTCAGGATACAAAAACAAAGTGCAAAAATCACAAGCACTCCTATACACAAATAATAGATAAGCAGAGAGCCAAATCATAGATGGATTTCCATTCACAATTGCTACAGAGAATAAAATATCTGGGAATACAGCTATCAAGGAAAGTGAAGAACGCTCTTCAAGGAGAACTACAAACCATTGCTCAAGGAAATCAGAGAGGACACAAACAATGGAAAAACTTTTCATGATCATGAACAGAAAGAATCAATATCATGAAAATGGCCATACTGCCCAAAGTTATTTATAGATTCAGTGCTATTCCCATCAAACTACTCTTGACATTCTTCACAGAATTAGAAAAAAAAAAACTATTTAAAAACTCATATGGAACCAAAAAAGAGCCTACATAGCCAAAACAATGCTAAGCAAAAAGAACAAAGCTGGAGGCATCATGCTGCCCAACTTCAAACTATACTACAGGGCTACAGTAACCAAAACAGCCCGGTACTGGTACAAAAACAGACACATAGACCCATGGAACAGAATACAGAGCTAAGAAATAAGACCACACATCTACAACCATCTAATCTTCAACAAACCTGATGAAAACAAGCAATGAAGAAAGGATTCCTATTTAATAAATGGTGCTAGGAGAACTGAATAGCCATACGCAGAAAATTGAAACTGGACCCCTTCTTTACATCTTATACAAAAATTAACTCAAAATGGATTAAAGATTTAAATGTAAAACCCAAAACTATAAAAATCCTAGAAGAAAATCTATGCAATATAGTTCAGGACATAGGCACAGGCAAAGATTTCATGATGAAAACATCAAAAGTAATTGCAATTAAAGTAAAAATTGACAAATGAGATATTAAACTAAAAAGCTTCTGCACAGCAAAAGAAACTGTCATCAGAGTGAACAGAAAACCTACAGAATGGGTGAAAATTTTTGCAATCTATCCATCTGACAAAGAGCTAGTATTCAGAGTCCACAAGGAACTTAAACAAATTTACAAGAAAAAAAACCATTAAAAAGCGGTCAAAAACATAAACCGACACTTCTCAAAATGAGACATTTATGCAACCAACAAACAGATGAAAAAAGGCTTAACATCACTGATCATTTAAAAAATGTAAATCAAAACCACAGTGAGATACCATCTCATGCCAGTCAGAATGGCAATTATTAAAAAGTCAGGAAACAACAGATGCTGGTGAGTCTGCAGAGAGATACAAATGCTTTTGCACTGCTGGTGGGAATGTAAATTAGTTCACTCAGGGTGGAAGACGGTGTGGTGATTCCTCAAAGACCTAGAACCAGAAATAGTATTTAAACTACCATTTGACCCAGCAATCTCATTACTGGGTATATACCCAAAGGAATTAAATCATTCTATTATAAAGACACAAGCACACGTATGTTCATTACCACACTATTCACAATAGCCAATAAATGGAATCAACCCAAATGCCCATCAATGATAGACTGAATAAAGAAAATGGTGGTACATATACACCATGGAATACTATACAGCCACAAATAGGAATGAGTTAATGTCCTCTGCAGGGACATGGATGGAGCTGGAAGCCATTCTCCTCTGCAAACTAACTCAGGAACAGAAAACCAAACACCACATGTTCTCACTCAAAAGTGGGAGCTGACCAACGAAAACACATGGACACAAGAAGGGGAACAACACACACTGGAACTTGTCCAGGGGTGAGGCATGGGGAGGGAGAGCATCATGAAAAATTGCTAATGCATGCTGGGTTTAATACTCAGGTTATAGGTATATGGGTGCAGCAAACCTCCATGGCATACATTTACCTATGTAACAAACCTGTACATCCTACACATGTAACCCAGAAATTAAAATAAACTTTTTAATAACCATATATATCAGCACTGATTTGCATAACAAAAAGTTTCCAGGAACAATAGAAAACAAAATTAACTGAAAATGAAGTCAGGAAAGAAGTAAAGAGTTCAAATTGCCAATGTTTGAATCTAGGAAAAGATTGGTTTAAAAAAGTGTTTAGGATGGGAGTGATGGCTCACATCTGTAATCCCAGCACTTTGGGAGGGTGAAGTGGGAGGATCACTTGAACCTAGGAGTTCGAGACCAGCCTGAGCAACATGACGAAACCCCATCTGTACAGAGAAAAAGTGTGCGTGTGTGTGTGTGTGTGTGTGTGTGCAAACTGGGTGTGGTGGCACGCCTGTAGTCCCAGCTACTTGGGAGGCTGAGGTGGGAGGATTGCTTGAGCCAGGGAGTTTGCTGCTGCAGTGAGCTGTGGTCGCACCACTGCATTTCAGCTGGGCGACCAAGCAAGACAGTCTCAAAAAAAAAAAAATGTTTAAAGGATAACTGAGTTTGTCATAAGGAATGGGAAAGTATTATATTGGCTGAAATACTCTTAAACAGGCATCTGTAACACTTGCCTTCACTCTTCTACGCATGTGATGGAAAGAGAAAAAAAAAAAGATCTGTGTTACCCTAAGGTAACTTTATTTCTTCATCTGTAAGATTGAGTAGGGTAGGTAGGCGGGGACATTTTATCCTATGTAAAGTCTTTCCATTCCCAGCATTCTATGATTGTACAGGATTGCTCACGCTAGATTTCTAAATTGAAAATATCCTTCTGCCTAAACGTAAAATGCCACTTGACATTTCTGCAAGCCATAATTCAAGGAAATGGAAGAACAAATACCAAAGTAATTTAGCATAACAGAATGCTAAAGGGGATTTTTTTTCTTCTATCTATCTGTCAGTAGAGGTTCAAAAATTTTGAAAGCAAAGTAATCTATTGAGATGTTTAATACAAAAGTATTTCTACATGCCAACATGAGGTGGTTAGACTCTTTATGTGCAGGGTCACTTTGCCAAGAAGGTAGCTCCAAAACTGATCTTGTGACACTTAAGCCAACATCACTCTAAGATATAAACAAAGGATGCGGAAACTATAAGAGATGATTGCATCAGAGAGAGTCTTATGTGCGAATTGTGACCCACTCCCATTGGAGGGGAGGAAAGCTTTTCTCTTTTTCATTTCTAGCCTCTATTCACATAGCCCAAATAGCTTAATGTAGTCTTCTAGGGTAACAATGAGAGGGACACAGCAGACCTTTGTCTCACTAACATCTGAAGAAGTCTACAGGCAAAAAGCTGTACCTGGAGTTGCAGGGAGCAGTGGGGAAACAGTGGAAAAGTTGGTGTTGCAAAATGTGAGTTTCCTATAGGCCAAGCAGAAGTTAAACCAGCAGTTGTGCAAGAGGGGAGGCTTGGCAATGTGCAGGACTGTAATTGAAAACACTGTGATGTGTATTACAAGGGGCATGAGCTGGAGGAGGTGAGCCATAAGAAACTAGCCAAAGAGTTTATGAGTTTGGAAATGTGCAATGCAGAGGTCCCTGAGTGGGGTCATCAAAGAACCCTCAACTATATCCCCAGAAAGAAGAGTATGCTGTGCACATCTGCCAAGCCTCAAGAACAGCAATGCTACCTTTTTCCTGCCTCCCAACCCACCTTTATGGCCTCAATGAAAGGAAAACTGTGACTAGTGAGTTAAAGGGAAGAAGGAAAGACAGTCCTCTCCAGTGTTTCACCTGTTTAACATAGAATGTTACAAAAGCATTGAATTAAAACATGGTGGGAGTTTTATAGAAGAACTATTTTCTTGTCAGCTCTGAGTAAGCTCCATTTCTTTTCTTACATGGAACAGATAATAAATCAAAGGCACCAAAATATTTTTATTATTCTCCAAGTAATAAGCTTGGATATCTATCTCTACGAGAATAAAATAGCCATTTAGCATGAAAGTTAAGTTATGAGAGCATGGTTTAGCAAAAGCATAGAAAACAAAAGAACTAAACTCTTTGACACGAGGGCATAAATGGAGTGTAAATATGGGACCTAGCAGAGTGATGTGAAGAGAAGAACGTCTGAGCAACATAGAGGCACGAGAAGCCTTAAGGAAATGATGTCTAACTTCAAAGTTAAGCTCTTTGAACTTTTGTCACATAAACCCCTGTGCACTTTATCAAAACCAGGAGTAAAATCTGATACACATTCTAAGATAGATAGATAGATAGATAGATAGATAGATAGATAGATAGATAGATAGATAGATATAGATAGATAGTGTTTGAGGAAAGGGGTCAATTTTCACAATTAGATTGATGATGGAGTAGAAATATAAGACTAGATGGCACTTAACACATATCAAGAATCAATGTAGTCAAGAAATAAGAACCAAATATGGCCTTGATAATATAAGTCACTCATCCATACATACCTACCAACACCCCAAATTTTGGAGAAATCTTGAGGTAGTCACTGAACATTCCACAGAGGACAGAAGGAAGTTTGGACCAATCTTATCTATGTCTTACCTAGACTCCAGTTGACATCTGGCTAATGTTCAAAATTACTTACTTGTATGTTGAGTCATCTTTGTTTCTCTTATTAAGTAGAGAATGTTCTGTTGGGTCTAAACAAGATTCCTCCTTAGAGAATAAAGAAATTTCCTTTTGAATCTCACTTTCCACTAAATTGGTATCTCTTTTAGGAAGGAAAAGGTAGTTTTCAATATGCCAGTGCTTTGCCTGAAAAAAACGAAAACATCTTTTATTTTTATGAAATTTATTTTCTTCAAACATTTACGTGTGTTTACCATGTGCTAGATTACTAATTAAAGTCCTGGGGTGGGACACACAAGAAGATGAAAAAGACATGACTCTTCTCCACAAGAAGCTTACAGTTTTACAGGGGAAATGAGAGATTCATGTACCTTTAATAAAGGTTGAAAATGAGATGTGTCATAAGAAACAATGAAAAGATAATAATGAACTACAAGAAATTTTTTACCATTCCTATTTTAAAATTCTGAATAGCCAGATGTATATTTACCAAAAACAAAACAAAGCTTTTGTTAAAGAATTGCCACAGTTATTTTTCCCTCAACTACTTTATTTGCATGTTACCTCCTTAAAATGTTTTCAAAAGCCAGTTCAGTTATTAAATATTATTTTCAGTTATTAAATATTATTTTCCAAAAATTATGTGTGTTATATAATAATTTTCACAGATTTAGGCTACACTTCTTAAAATGCATTCATCTAGCAAAAGTTTCCCTTTAACAATCTATTTTATGTTTTAAATACAGAGCCGATTTTCTCATCTTATATCAATTCACTTCATGCACACAGAATGTTCCAAAGAATGCAGCCTGTGAGATACGAGGGGAACCGTAGGCATCCTGCAGATATTTGGCTGGTCTGCAAATTGATCAGCCTTGTCATAAGCGTTTGCAGAATAAAATGCCTACAGGGCCAGTCAAATAATATCAATGAATGAATTGAACCTAACACAAGAAAATAAATGGGTAATAAATAGTAAATAAAACTCACTCTCAGTATTTAAGGCAATAAAAAAATTCAAGGACTACACTGAATTAAAGAGAACTCATTTTACATAAAGGCTATAGTTACTCTTAAGGAATGATGTATGTTCTTTTTTTTTTTTCCACTTTAAGTTCTGGGATACATGTGCTGAACACGCAGGTTTGTTACATAGGTATACATGTGCCATGGTGGTTTGCTGCACATATCAACCCATCATCTAAATGTTAAGCCCCACATGCATGAGTTATTCATCCTAATGCTCTACCTTCCCTTTCCCCTCACCCCCCGACAGGCCACAATGAGTGAAGTTCCTCTCCCTGTGTCCATGTGTTCCAATTGTTCAACTCCCACTTATGAGTGAGAACATGCGGTGTTTGGTTTTCCGTTCCTGTGTTAGTTTGCTGAGGATGATGGTTTCCAGCTTCCTCCATGTCCTTGCAAAGACATGAACGCATCGTGTTTTATGGCTGCATAGTATTCCGTGTTGTATATGTGCCACATTTTGTTTTTCCAGTCTATCATTGATGGGTATTTGGATTGGTTTCAAGTCTTTGTTATTGTAAATAGTGCTGCAAAAAACATACATGTGCATGTGTCTTTATAGTTATAGATTTGTAATCCTTTGAGTATATACTCAGTAATGGGATTCCTGGGTCAAATGGTATTTCTGGTTCTAGATCCTTGACGAGTTGCTACACTGTCTTCTACAATGGTTGAACTAATTTGCACTCCCACCGTTCCTATTTCTCCACATTCTTGCCAACATCTGTTGTTTCCAGACTTTTTAATGATTGCCATTCTAACTAGTGTGGGATGGTATCTCATTATGGTTTTGATATGCATTTCTCTAATGACCAGTGATGATGAGATTTTTTTCATATGTTTGTTGGCCACATAAATGTCTTGTTTTGAGAAGTGTCTGCTCATATCCTTCACTCACGTTTCGATGGGGTGGTTTGGTTTCTTTCTCATAAATTTGTTTAAGTTCCTCGTAGATTCGGCATATTAGACCTTTGGCAGATAGATAGATAGATTGAAAAATTTTTCTCCCATTCTGTATGTTGCCTGTTCACTCTGATATTTTCTTTTGCTGTGCAGAAGCCTTTTAGTTTCATTAGATTGCATTTGTCAATTTTGGCTTTTGCTGCAATTGCTTTTGGTGTTTTAGTCTTGATATCTTTGCCCATTCCTATGTCCTGTATGGTTTTGCCTAGGTTTTCTTCCAGGATTTTTATTGTTTTAGGATTTACATTTAAGTCTTTAATCCATTTTGAGTTAATTTTTGTATAAGGTGTAAGAAAGGGGTTCAGTTTCTATATTCTGAATAAGGCTAGCCAGTTTTCCCAGCACCATTTATTAAATAGGGAATGGTTTCCCCATTGTTTGTTTCTGTAAGGTTTTTCAAAGATCAGATGGTTGTAGGTGTATGGCTTCATTTCTAGGTCCTCTATTCTGTTCCATTGGTCTATGTGTCTATTTCTATACTAGTACCATGCTGTTTTTGTTGCTGTATCCTTGTAGTATAGTTGAAAGTCATGTATTGTGATGCCTCCACAACATTGATTTTAATACTCAAGTAATGTTGTCAGACAAGCCACTATCCTTTAAGTTAGAGAAAAAAGAAATAATGATTCTATAAAC
>NW_016808380.1:35988-55342 GCF_001698545.2 Rhinopithecus bieti | reverse complement strand
TCACAGAAACAACAAATAATATCAATAACATAAAAATAAGCAGTTTTATAAGCACCCATTTCTGAATTAAAATAAAATTTAGCTACAGATTATGTTTGGTGGGTGAACTTTATATGGCACCTACACCTAGAATGGTGTTATTTCTTGGTTCAACCCCAGATGTCTGAGGAACTTCTTAGGTCACCCACTTGATGATGTTTCGTTTCTTCACCGTTGTTCAAACCTCCACCTCATCTTGCCACAGCCTCCGTCAGCAATGCTTTGGCTTCTTCAGTGGCCCGAGGCAGGCTTCCACCTTCTTTCCTGTCCAGACTGCCAGCCATGTCCCACTCTGTCTCACTCATCACACACCCATATGAGTTCACACTTAGCCGCTTTTTTTCCTGACTGAGAAAAATCTAGTGCTCGTCTTGTTTACAAAATACAAGCGATTGATACAGCTCCTGAGTGTTACATTGACACTCATTGTCCAGCCAATGTGGGTCCACCTCCTAGATGATTTTCTGATTTGCCAACACCCTCTGCATCCTAAAGGGTTGCTTAGAATTCCTTCCACACAGGTTGGCCTCATCAAACTGACTTTACAAATACAGCAACAACAAACGTCTTCCGACACTAAAAGAATTGCCTACTCTCCAGAGTAAGATTGGCACCTGAGGCTCCTAAATAGAACCAAATCAGCTGGCCAAACAGAAATTGAGGCTTCACCTTAAACTTATACCAGGTTTGAATAGTACTGGTTGAAACCAGTCAAACATATTTTGTCCCCAAAAGCACAAATGGAACAGGAAACGTTCCCAAGAAGGCAAAAGGATAAAAGAACAGAAAATATGAGACTAAATATTTCCTTTATTTCATGCCCCCTCCTTCCATTTCATTTCAT
This sequence comes from Rhinopithecus bieti, assembly GCF_001698545.2. Classification (NCBI taxonomy): domain Eukaryota; kingdom Metazoa; phylum Chordata; class Mammalia; order Primates; family Cercopithecidae; genus Rhinopithecus; species Rhinopithecus bieti. Next base: position 54,459 of record NW_016808380.1, on the reverse strand, counting down.
AGGCAGGGACAAGTCAGATCTTGAGAAAGGGGTTAAAAATGTGAGCTCTAAAGTGACCCAACTTGAGTTAAAAGCAAAACTGTACCACGATTAGCTTCTGCGAGCTCAGGTGATTTATTCAAACTCTCTGTGCCTCTGTTTGCTCATTTGTAAAATGGGAATTGTGAGAGCTGCCCCCTCCTGAATTGAGCAATTGTGAAGATTAAATGAGTTAATTTTTGAAAAAAATCTTAGAACAGTGCCCCAGGTACACAAGAAAAACTCAGCAAATGTTAACTATTATTTGCGGCAGTAAACCAGAGAATGAATAGGATGATTGGTTTTTTTTTTCCTAAAATTTTCTGCATTTGATTATTACGTTCTTAGTTAACAGTCATAATCACTTGTCTTTTTAGTAACACGATCATTTTATCCACGTTGAACTTTTACTAAATTTTGAAATTGAAGGAATTTATTTTAGAGGAGAATTTTTTCTCAGAAATCTTGGAATATTTTGAGCTGCACAGAGCTCCCATCTTTCCGTGTCTCTGGTGTCTTCCGTTTGATGAAACTGTCTTGGTTAATGGAAAACAGGACAAAGTCGCCTGGAGCTACTGCTTCAGAAATGTTGTCAGTTCTTTCATGACTAATGAACATTAAACAGCTGATGAGATTCAAATAGAAATCAGCCCAAGTTAATACTAAATGTCAAGCAAATACTAGAACAATAAAGAGCAATATTTCTACCTGACCAAAGATCCAAACAGGAGCATTGCAGACACCAGTCACACAAATGCTGCAGTCTGCAGAGGAGGAGATAATCAGTAACTGACCGCCCGGCTCACACATCCGGATAAGGAACTTATCCGGTCCTCATGAGGTTGGAATGATCTTATCAGAGTTGGGGCCTTTGTGATTTTGTTCTTACTGGAATTAAGACAGTACTCCTGAATGAAAAGAAATACCAGAACTCTAAAAAATTCAAATATGAAATGATTACAATGACATAACACTTTTTTAAAAAGGCCGATTTTCAAACTTGGGGACAACAACCTGTGATCCAAATGCGAAAGCAAAGTTCATGATAAAAGAGGCTAGAAAATGAAATTACATTAAGAAAAAAAAAAGTTTTCTAACTTATCTGACTACTTGGGAAATACAAAAAAGAACTAGTGGGGAGGAGGAAGGAAAGAAAAATATAAATAGTATAGCCAATTATTTGATAGAGATGAACTTTACCACATATATATGGTCACATATACAACTTTAAATATTATTGGAAAATTGAGGAGGTAATCAGTGATAAAAAAGAAAAAATCCCAAACTAACTGAGGGTAACAATAAGGTTAGATGAAGGAATAGTCCTCTAGTATTTAAATTACATTTACAGTCTCATTGCAAATAAGGTGTAGCCTCACCTCAGGCAACATAGTGAGACCCTGTCTCTACAAAAAATAAAAAAAATTTAAATTAAATTAAAATAAAATAAAATAATTAGCTGGGCATAGTGGAACATGCCTGTATAGTCCTAGCTACTCAGGAGGCTGAGGTGGGAGGATGACTTGAGCCATGAGTTTGAAGTTGCAGAGAGCTATAATCATGCCACCGCACTCCAGTCTAGGTGACAGAGGGAGATCCTGTCTCAAAATAAATAGATAGATCAATAAATAAATACATTAAAAATAAGGTATATCCTAATTATTTACTTTCAAATAATGCTGAAGTGCCTTACTAACAATATTGCATTTCTAAATTGGATGACTTACTTAACAGAAGGCTGTCAATATTGAGAAAAATATGATTTTCCTCATTAATTATTTAAAAGAAGTCTCTGCATGAAACTTGTAAATGTTTTATTTAAAACACTTAGACTAAACATTTTTTCCTTTGTTTAGGAGACAGACAAGACTTGATTCATAGTTACTTGCAACAAAGGGTCACCAAAAATCTTAAAGGTAATGTGATAATGTTTTTCAATTTACCTCTATATTCCAGATTTTCAACCATCCATCAAGATCTCCTGTGGTAAGGTATCGATTCATCTTATCAGTAGACATAATAATCGTTCCAGCTCCACTATGAGCCAAAAATTCAGCCAGAAGTTGCTTCTTATATATATCCCAAAATCTGACATAACCAGATCCTCCACATGATACCAGGTTAGCTCCTCCTAACATGTAAGGGAAAATCTAATTAGAAAACTGAACAACCCATGCCAGAAATAACTTCTTCAGTGACTTTCCCTGTGGAAAGCATATGATGTTGGAGAGGTGAGTAGTCCTGAGATCAATTCCCAGTACCACTTAAATTCTGTCAAATATAAAATGGAGGTAACACTATGATAACCTCACTGGTTTGTGTTGAGTATTAAATGGCATAGGATATTGAAATGTCCCATTACAGTTAGTTCCCTTTTTTTCATTCATTATTCTGATGTTTTGGGGTTTTTTATTTTATTTATTTTATTTTATTTGTTTATTTATTTTGTTTGTTTGAGACGGAGTCTCACTCTGTCGCCCGGGCTGGAGTGCAGTGGCCGGATCTCAGCTCACTGCAAGCTCCGCCTCCTGGGTTTATGCCATTCTCCTGCCTCAGCCTCCCGAATAGCTGGGACTACAGGCGCCCGCCACCTTGCCCGGCTAGTTTTTTGTATTTTTTAGTAGAGACGGAGTTCCACCGTGTTAGCCAGGATGGTCTCGATGTCCTGACCTCGTGATCCGCCCATCTTGGCCTCCCAAAGTGCTGGGATTACAGGCTTGAGCCACCGCGCCCGACCCGGGGGTTTTTAAAAGTTAGATAGAATTAATTTGTTTCCTCAGATAAACATGAACTATTAATTCCAACATTATGATAATATTATTATTATATAAAATTCATCTTCGCTAATAACCCATTGGATATATATAGTGAAGTAAAAGTCTACATGCACAGATTTGGATGGAATATGTAGTGATAGCAGAATAGCTATTGACTTCTCCATTTGGCAGCATGCTTAGAATTCTATTTATGAGCTTTCTTTAAATGTTTTCATCAAAAATTCATTGTAAACCCTTATAAAACCCTTTTTTGGTGAATGAGTCTAGAACTAACCTTTTCATTTTCCATTTTTATGTTTTGTTGAAGCACCTTGCCTAAGTTATTCTTCTGTGGCAAGGTTCCTATTATTTGATAACTCTGTGAATGACTTCCAGTTTGCCTCACAAATGTACTGCCAATTAACAATCATATTTATTTAAGGTAGAAATAATAACACGTAGCTGCTTCAGTGAAAACAATCTGGGAATACTGATAACATTAAAATTAGTATTGAGGAAATGAGAGTAATTTCAGGATAATAATAATTCATATTTTGAGTATAAGCAAGTTCTAGAAAACAGAAAGTTTTAGAATCTAATTGTTTCAAAGATTATTCTAAACAACCCAGAATGTTTTAAACTATACCTTTATTGATTCTTAATGATTAAAATTTTATATGAAAATTATACAGATTTTTCATCTGTAAATTAAATATGGGAAACAATAAACATAATTCAGATATGTTCATTTCCTTTTCAAATCCACAATACACATGTGTCTAGATTTCAAATACACAATACATATGTGCATTATTCTTCAAGGCAGATTTTCATTTTGGAAAGATGCAGGCTGCATCAACGCCATGCTAATATTGCCACTGACAACAGGGAAAAAATTAAGCAAATGGTTATTTCATTTACATAATATCAAATAACTACAGTAAATCATAAAATAGCATTAATGTTAGTATACATCTCTGGAGAAGATATAACTAATACTTCAAAAAAGAAAAAAAGATGAGAACAGAGAAGAGAGCAGGCAGCTCTTATCCTGGGATTAGCAATTCTTTCAAATTCTGTTACTGTGCTTAACATCCACACTCCTCATTATTCTCTTCCAGCCTATTTTGATTAGGTACTCATATAGTCAGTCTCAGACTCAACTCTTCTGCTATATGTGGACTTAAGCTTTGACTCTGGCATACATCTTGCTGTGCCCCTACTGTATTAAAATCTCTTTATGCCATGTCTGGGACAACAATTCTGATTGTTGCCCGTATTCAGTTGTTCCCTTCCTGATCTTAACATATACAACACCGGATAAATTAGTAGTGGGGTGTAGTCTGACTCCTGCTCTTGAACCCATCCTCCTCAATTCCAGCTTCCTTTGCCATGGTCTGTGACCTTACATGACACTCCTGACTGGTTAGCTACATGCACTCAAATTCTACAAGATCTAGTAGAAATAGATTGGATTTTCTTTATTGTTCCCTTTCCAACTACATGTAAAATGTAAATATATATTTTACCTGTCACTGCAGTGTTTTTTCTTGCTTTGAGGAAGCAAAGCCTCGTAACAGCATTTTTGCCCTCAGTGTCAATCTCAAAGTTGCGGACTCCCATGGTAGATTGTTCTGCCACGGGGTGGGTGGAGTGGCTTCTCCCAGCACTGAGAAGTTTTTGAGGTTTTGTATCTGTGATGAAGACAAAGCCAGGTATTATTAATGAAGAAAAATATCTGCTTTGAAAACTAGTGCCTATGAAACAGCAGGTCGCCATCTATCACTATCTCTAATGACTCCAAGTCTCACAATAGACTTCTAGTCAACATCTATCAAGCCTTCTGATATTTCTTAACCGCAGCTTGAAGAACTGTTTGACTTTATTTTTGTTTTTCATGTTATATACAAACTTGCTGTGTTTTCACTTGATATGAATTAAATAAGAACTGAATATTGGCATCAATGCTAACATTTTAGGGATCCTAATATGCTCAAGACAAATGTAATTCTGATATTGTGGCATTTTCAACTTATTAATCATTAAAATTAATCTTGGAAATATTATAATGAACATGAGCTCTAATGACTATTTATGTTTAATTAAATGAGGCTTTTTAACAATACTATTTGTTAGTGAGTTACTCTGGAGGAAACATTTCTAAGCATACTTCAATTATCTAATGGCATCATCTCCAGGCCACACTAGTAAAACCTGGGGATATTCGTCTCAGAATCTATGAACAGTCCGCCCATAATTTTGAAAAATCTATACAGACATATTTTCAAAATTCCAAAATAAGAAATCGATTGCAGTGCCTTTCATGTCTTTCAGAAATTTGAAATCTATTCACTTTTCTCCTTAATTATCTCTCTGTGTATTCTAAAGCCCAGTGTAGAGGAAGAGGCAGAATTCCAACCCCCTCATGGTAAGTTCAAATGAATCCTAAAATGATTAGCTCTTAGTACATAAAGCAGGTCAGAGCTTTGTGTTTGCAGCCAAGTATCCCCTAAATCTCTTAAGTTTGTTTTCCTACTCTTAATAAAATAGCTTCTCAGCTTTCACCCAGAAAGAAAACTGCATCTGATGACCAGTCCATTCCTAAAGTTCAATTCAGCCTCTATGAGTGTATTCAGTTGAGACAACAGAACCTCACTGGGCCATGAGGAATGACATTTTCATTACCAAAATAAATTAGTCTAAAGAAAAACCTTCAGTATCTAAGAAAACTGAAATAAAATGTGAAAGGCAATTGTCAAGACATTTTACTTAAATATAAAATATTCATGTGCTCTGCTAAACTCCCATAAAATACAATATACTCCCATCTAATGTTCCTCATGGGCTTCTAAAGCAAGGAATAATTTAAGATTTCCAGGTGGCATAATATTTATTACAAGCTCTAGATTGAGTCTCAACAGCCTATCGAGTGAACATGAATTTCCATTTTCTTAGCAAAGGATACCTAACGTTCACTCTTAGGTAATTTGGCAAGGTTTATTGAAAAAAATAAACTAAATAAAAATGAGAGTCTTGCTCCCTGCTATCAGTAGTTCAGAAATGCCGATGTAGCATAAAGAGAAGAAATGGCATGCCATGGAGAATTTGCTAAGCCAAGTAAATCTCAAGATTCTCTTTAGCCACTTTGACAAGACAATGATATCCCTAATCCTTCGTGCTTATAGCCCATCACCTATAATTTAGGAGCAAGTTGCAGCAGGCACATGCATGAATAACCAGGCCTACAGTGATTTGACTAGCCATGTTATTTTAGTTTCAAACTCACGCTTACCTAATTTTGACTTTAGCAACCTCTGGTAATCAGGGTGAAGAACATGGTGAGCACTCTCTGTGCTATTGTTCCATAGAACAATTTCTCCATCATAACTCCCTACACAAGACAGGATGGAGAATATAAATTGCCAGGAGATTAAGATAGAAAATACGAGCAACAGCAATCAGAAGAAGTTATTAGCAATATATCTTACACAGAATATGGCACATAGTGGGCACTCTATATTTTTAGAAACATGAATAATAATTGGCATTTGTATTAACTTTAGAGCTTACAATTGCCACAGTATAACCTGAGCATATGTGTGTAGAAATTACTGCTGTTTTCTTTTATCTTATGGTAATAAAGCATTCAGAACAGATGCTTTGCGGATAAAAAACTGGAGCTTGAGTCTTGGTTCTCTCGCTTACTGTGTGACCTTGGACATGTTATTTAATTCTACTTGATGCTGCAATTTTCTCATCTATAAAAAAGAGTTAATAATTGTATTTATCTCCTAGGGTTATTATAGAGAATGAAAGTACTTACAGTAGCACTGAGCATATTGTAAGTACTGGAGAAAATGTTAATTACCATCATACTTTTTATTATTGGGTAAGGGCAAGTAAATCAAGTCCTCCTATGTTTCTGTTTCACACGTCCCTTCTTGTGTGTGCATGTGTGTGGATGGGTGTGTGTGTCTTCTCTTCATTCTTTCCCTCCTATATTTTTTATTGAATATCGTCTTCCACAATCCTAAAGTTTTTCCTACAGAAAGTCCTTCAGTACTCCTCTTCACAGAAAACAGAGAAAGCCCAAATAGCCCAAAAGCCCAAAGTGAGGTGAAGTCTGAGCAACCATGTCCTGTGGAGAAACAAAGCAGCAATGCCCAGACCATTGTTCTCAGTGACTTAGTGAGGACAGCTACCCACTGAGAAGAGTGTCTATGGCAAGGAGAGCAGAAGAGTTTGGGTGGGATGTACAAATGGTGACTTTTTTGGGAATAGGGGAGAGGAGAGAGAAATGAACACTAAACTCTGTATTGTTCTAGAAAGAGCAGTCTCTTTGGGAGGCCAAGGTGGGCGGATCAGGAGGTCAGGAGTGTGAGACCAGCCTGGCCAATATGATGAAACCCTGTCTCTACTAAAGATACAAATAAGCTTAGCTGGGCGTGGTGGCATGTGCCTGTAATCCCAGCTACTCAGAAGACTGAGGCAGGAGAAACACTTGAACCCTGGAGGCAGAGGTTGCAATGAGCCAAGATTGCACAAATGCACCCCAGCCTGGGCAACAGAGCAAGACTCCACTCCATCTCAAAAAAAAAAAAAAAAAAAGAAAGAGCAATCTGTGCAGCTCACAAATTGAACCAGGGGGATGGAGTTCAGCTGTCCATAGAAATATCCATCTTCTCTTAAGCTTTGCTAGCAGTGATTGACCAAATATTTCCACATAGGATTGATGGGAGGAGAATGAGTGAAGAGACTGTCAACCCACCAATACAATGGTATTTACTAATACTTTCACAATAACAACCACACTGTTTTACACTTCAGTGCCCATCACATTTCAGGATGTGATCCTCCCTGCAGGGGTGGCCTTCCAGTGACTGTAAAGCTAATTTATCTACAGAGTTGGTCTTACTAGAAAGTAATTTGGTTAGTCCTGAAAACAGGGGAACTTTAAATGTAGATAGATCAGTAAACCTCATATTGTAACACTTCATAGATATCCTGGATCTTTTCCTGTAAGTTTTCATTCCTCTTAATTGATGACATTTTTGGTTCTATAAAAAAAAATTCAGCTGTCAAAATATGGACTTGAAAATTTCATGGTGCAATCTGTCTCTATAAATTGTATTCTTTGGCCAGAAATGATACAACAATTTTTCATTCTCTTTAATATGTCACATCAAAGCATGCCTATGAATCATTTTAAGAGCTTGGATTTGTAGACATTTGTGAGGACAGACTTTTATCAACATTATCTGGGCTAAATTATGCCAAAGAGTTAATATGTTCACATTATGAAACATCTAAGTGCCACCAATGTGTGATTTGTACCCAACAGCCCTAATGCTGCTCCTGGAAAATGGACAATACAAATAAAAGCTAATATTTATGGATGAGCTTATTGTGTGCTGAGAACTGTGTTAAACCCTTGCACAGATAATCTGAACTATAACCCAAAATATAGATATATTATTATCTGCCAGACAAAATTATGATTTAGAGTTTAAATAACTTGCTCATTATCAAGTTGTGGCAATTGGTAGGACCGTGATGGGAAATCAGACAGCCAGGCATAGGAGCCGATGATCAGAACTACCAATATATTTCCCTAGAAATAAGGACTAAGAAGAGCAAGCGCTGCTTCTTCAAAAATCTATTCATGTTCAAAGGAAACAATCAACAAAGCAAAGAGACAACCTACAAAATGGGAGAAGATAGTTGCAAACTGTACATCTGATAGTATAAGGGGCTAGTATCCAAAATATATAAGAAAATCAAACAACTCTGCAACAAAGAAAACCTGATTTAAAAATGGACAAAAGACCTGAATAAACATTTCTCAAAAGAACACATAACAAATGGCCAACAGACATACAAAAAAAAAGTCCAACATCATTGGTTATCAGGGAAATACAAATCAAAACAACCTGAGCAAGATATCACTTCACTCCAGTCAGAATGGATCCTGTCAAAAAATCAAAAGATAAAAGTATTGGCAAAGATATGGGGCAGAGGGAACACTTACATATGGCTGGTGGGAATGTAAATTAGTATAGCCTTTATGGAAAACGATATGGAAGAATTGAAAATAGAACTACCATATGATCCAGAAATTCCACTACTGGGTAAGGAAATGAAATCAGCATGTGGAAGAGATATCTGCACCCTTATGTTTATTGTAGCATTATTCACAATAGTCATGATATAAAATCAACCTAAATGTTCATCAATGAATAAATGAATAAGGAAAATGTGCCGTATGTACACAATGGAATAGTATTCAGCCACAAAAAGAATAAAATCTTGTCATTTGCAGCAACACTAATGAACCTCGTGGACATTATGTTAGGTGAAATAAGCCACACATATAAAGACAAATATCACATGATATCACTCAGTTGTGGAATCTAAAAAGTTATTCTCATAAAAGTAGAGAGTAGAATAGTGGATACCCGAGGATGGAGAGGGGAGAAGGGAGCAGGTGATGGTGAGAGATTGGTCAACAGGTAAAAAGCTACAGTTAGACGGGAGGAATGAGTTCTGGTGTTCTATTGCATAGTAGGATGACTAGAGTTGACAATAATGTATTGTATACTTCAAAATAGCTAGAAAAAAAGACTTTTTAATGTTCTCATCACTAAGATATGATATATGTGTAAGGTTATTAATACATTAATTACCATGATTTGATCATTGCACAATTTATACATGTATTGAAACATGTTGTGCCTCACAAATATGTACAATTATTAATATTATGTGTCAATCATAAGTTAAAAAGAAATATATGGCCGGGCACAGTGGCTCATGCCAGTAATCCCAGCACTTTGGGAGGCTGATGCAGGTGAATTGCTTGAGCTTAGGAGTTTGAGATCAGCCTGGACAACACAGTAAAAACCCATCTCTACTAAAAATACAAAAAATTGGCCAGGCATGGTGGGGCGCGCCTATGGTCCCAGCTACTGAGGAGGCTGAAGTGGGAGGATCACTTGAACCTGGCAGACAGAGATTGCAATCAGCTGAGATCTGACCACTGCACTCTAGCCTGGGCAATAGGTGAGACCCCATCTCAAAATACATACATATATATATATATATATAACAACTGAGAAAAGGCTTCTTAAAAAGTGAGTGAGCCAAGACAAACCAAAACAAACCAAACTTCACCAATGATCGTCAAGTGAAAGTTCAAATTACCTGTAACAACAGTTTGTGGAGGTAAAAACGCAGCACATAAGATGTCATCATGGTGCTGTATGCCTCCTTTCCATTCTTCAGGCTGGATGAAAAATTGATTGAAGTTTTGGGGTCGAAACACAGTAATAGCCCTAGCAAAAAGTATATAGAATTTAGCTGTGGATCTAAAATTGATGTAGATATTGAGTAGCCACTATCCACTTGAATGATGTGATTAGAGACTTCTGAAAGACTATACTGCCCAAAATTTATCCCAACTTGACATCCATAATACTGAGTTTCCCACACTAAACATTTTTATTACCTCATTAAATTATCTGGTAAATTATAAATTTTTGACAATAGAAGGTTAATTATCCTTTCACAATCATTAACAACAAACCATGTAACCATTTATCAGATTAATTATCCATCACCATGACCCTAAAGCAAAGCTTCCCCACATGGGTATTATGAGATCACTGAGTTTTATAGCAATAACAATTAAAACAGAGGGCAGGCCTATGAACAAATAATGTTTTGTACTTCAAACAAAATCAATAAGATTTTTTTTCCATCAAAATTTCTCAGGACATTTAGCATTCCTTATGGTATTTTCAAGACTTACCTAATCACAGAATCCATTCTCTTGGAATCTACAGCATCTTGAAGAACTATAATTTGTGGAACACACTTAGAAAATGCCACCCCAAAGAAGTGGGACATAGAACAGATACATTTTGAACAGAAAGAACAGTATTAGAGAGGTCAGTATCTTGGGGCACTGCTGATAAATTTCAGAATAGGACAGGATGGGCAAAGAATGAAATGCCTTGTGCCTGGTGGGGAAGGGAGGGGTGTAAAGATTCCATTTTGGGGGCATTAACACCACCCTGTTTTCACTTGCTGACCTGAGCTCTGGCCATCAGCCTATGCTAAGCCTCTTGTTCCTTCTAGAGCCATCTAGATCTCAAGTGAGCATTTGCAACCATAGTTATGGGGTCTTTCAGCATCATTCTCTCTTCACCTTCCTGAGATCTTTTATTCCCACCACTCTAAAGTTTTCCTAGTTGTCCTACCAGTGTTACTCCTCAGCCTCAGAGTTTCCAGTGGCCTGCTTCTCTTCCTGCCTCCTGATCTTTCTTTCCCTACTCTTTATTTTCTATTCCCTTCTTTCTCTCACCCTTTTTAACATGTGGTATATATACACAATGGAACATTCCTTATCTTCATTTCTCCACTTCTGTCTATCCACTCAAACTGGCTTAGAGATCTCATATATCACCATGAGTTCCAATGTCACTGCTATACAAATGGCTCTTAAATTATCTTCATTCATAATCTTTGCCAGAAATAGCTTCCATTTGCCAGTTGACAGTTCCATATAATGCTTCTATCAGCAAAAGATCTCAACATGTCAAAAATCCAAATTTGACATCTTCCCTCCATACCAGCCCTCTGTCTGCAATCCCAAATATGGTTAATAGACTTAACATTCCAGCCTCTTTGGATGTCTTTCTTTTCCCCAGTCAAATTAAATGCTTAGATTATATCTCTGCAATATGTTACATATTCGTTTCTTACTATTTTACTTCAAACAGTCAACGACAGCTTCCTGGTTCTGTGCTAACTACCTCCTGGTTGAATGACTATAATAGCCTACTGATTAATTTTACTGCTTCTAGTTTACCCATCTCTGGCACTTTCTTCATCTGGCTACTAGATTAATTATTCTACTCTGGGGTATTTTCATTTATTCTGTAAGAATTTCTTATTTGCCACGTGGAAGTCACAGTTCATAGTGATGCAGGGTACAGAGCCATCAGCATAAAATGACTAAAATTCAAGGTAAAATGTGGTAAGTGCTAAGGCAGTACTGATCAACTGCCATGAAAGGCCAACGTAGAAATCAAAGAAGGTTGAGATGAACGCTGATATTTGAACTGGACCATAAAATATGGGTAGGATTTGCAAGATGAAAACACTCTGGATGGAGAAAACAACATGATAAATGATAAGGCTAATGCCCCATTAGAAAACATTTGTTAGTTTTTCATTTCCTACATGATAAAATTCAAATGTGTAGATCTGTTATTTAAGACCCAATAATACATAGATCTAATCTATGTTTTCAGAATTATTTCTCTCTATTCTTCTAACCTTGTTTTTCAGTTATATGTGAATGTCCAATTAAATATTTGACAGAGGCACTGGAAGCCATAGGGTAAATATGGTATACCTGAAGTGTTAATTTTACTCAAAAAGTTTGAGGAAGAATAATTTCTATTAAAATAAAGATAGATGAATTAATGCAAGAGAATGCAAAGCTCACCTGAATTTCAAAAAGGAAATTCAAAGTTTTAAATTTATTTTTTGTTTGCAGTAGCTGTTAGGAGCTAAGTTTCTGAAGCACAACTTCTTGTCCAACCCAAACAATATTCTTAGTCTTCTCTAGGTACCTCTGACATTTCTGTCTGTTTTGTTTTGTTTTCATTCATGGTATGCTTTTTCATGCCTTTAGGAATTTCTTTTTATGCACAGACTCACATGTACCTATCCACACACCAACTCTTTAAGGCCCATCTTATTCTGGTAGAATTCCTTAATAACTAGGATTAAAAGAAATAGTTCCTCTTCTGACCTCTTAACATCACTCACATTTAACTTACAACATTCAATGTTATATAGTTTCAGCTCCTTGGCTAAATTATAAATTCCTAGAAACCATGCATCTTGTCTTAATCTGTAACCCTACAGTAGCAAGCATAGCAAGCATTTATTGAACATATTGAGTGTTCAATAAATATCTGTCACATAAATGAAGAAAAAATTATCTGCTTAAATGTCACCTCCTCAGGCAAGCCTTCCCTGACCACCCTATCTGAAGACTCTCTGAGTCTCTCATCTCTTACTCTATTTCATTTTTTATAACACTTACCATTGTATGACACTGTGTTCTATATTTATTTGCTTATGTTCTATCTCTCCTACTACAAAGTAAGCTCTAGAGGATCAAGGACTTTGTTTTTTTTCTTCTACAACAGCAGCATCTAGAATAATACCTACACATGATAGGCATTTAATAAATATTTGCCAAATCAATGTATGAATTATCCTGTTTTAAATAATCAGATCCTTTGAATGAAGCAACAGGCTGCTGTAAATTCCATGAGACAGGCGAAAAACTGGTGCTTTCTCAAAAATGCTACTTCCTGGCTGGAGGCCAACAAACTCAGGACATTACAGCAACTCATGACAGAACAACCCTGCTCCAAGGGAGGAGAAAACAACAGCTAATCCCACTGCCTGTAACATCCTGGCTAACCAGAGGTCCTGAGTCTGTCCATGTGACAACTTCACTGTTAGCATAATGAGCATTCAAGAAAGTCAGCACACTAAATATATCTACAAGGACTCTCACAGAGTCTACTTCACTCTCCTGACACCTCCACCAGAGCAGGTGCTGGAATCTATGGCTGAAACACCTAAAGATGGATCACATCAGAGGACTCTTTGCAGACACTCCCCAGCACCAGCCCAAAGGCTGGTAGTTCCACTGGGTGACTAGACCCAGAAGAGCAGCAACAATCACTCCAGTCTGGCTTGTAGGAAGCCCCATCCCTAGGGGAAGGGACAGTGGATCGCCCCATGCCATGAAACAAAAGAATCTGAACAGCAGCCCTTGAATTCCAGATTTTTTCACTGAAATAGTCTACCTGAATGAGAAGGAATCAGAAAAGTAATTCTGGTAATATGACAAAACAAGATTCTATAACACCCCCAAAAGACCACACTAGCTCCCCAGCAATGAATCCAAACCAAGAAGAAATCTCTGAATCATTAAATAAACAATTCAGAAGGTGGATTATTAAGCTACACCAGGATATACCAGAAAAGAGTGAAAAGCAATGAAAAGAAAATTTTAAAAATGCAGGATATGGATGAAAAAAATGCTCCAGAGAAATAGATACCATAAAGAAAAAAACAATCACAACTTCTGAAAATGAAAGACACACTTAAAGATATACAAAATGCACTGGTAAGGTTCAAAATAGAATCAAACAAGTAGAAGAAGGAACTTCAGAACTTGAAGACAAGGATTTCAAATCAACCAATCAGAAAAGAAAAAATAATTTTAAAAAATGAACAAAGCCTCCAAGAAATTTGAGATTATGTTAAATGGACAAACCTAAGAATAATTGGTGTTCCTGAGGAAGAAGAGAAATCTAAAAGTTTAGAAAACTGCTTAGAGGAAATAATTGAGGGAAACTTTCATGACCTTTCTAGAGATCTAGACATTCAAATACAAGAAGCTCAAAGAACACCTGGGAAATTCATCACAAACAGATCATCGCCCAGGCACATAATCATCAGGTTATCTAAAGTCAAACAAAGGAAAGAATCTTGAGGCCTATGACGCAAAAGTATTAGCTAATCTATAAAGAAAAACCTGCCAGATTAACAGTAGATTTCTCAGCAGAAACCCTACAAGCCAGAACAGATTGGGGTGCTATCTTTAGCCTCCTCAAAAAAGTAATTGCCAGCTAAGAATTTTGTATCCAGCAAAACTAAGCTTTATAAATGAAGCAGAAAGTCTTTTTCAGACAAAAAAAATACTGAGAGTTAACAACTACCAAGCCAGGACTATAAGAAATGCTAGAAGGAGTTCTAAATTTTGAAACAAAACCTCAAAATTCACCAAAGTAGAACCTCCTTAAAGCACAAATCTCACAGAGCCTATGAAACAATAACACAGTGGAAAAAAAAAAAAAAAAAAAAAAAAAAAAAAAAAAAAAAAAAAAAAAAAAAAAAAAAAAAAAAAAAAAACAATGTATTCAGGCAAAAGCTAGCACAATGAATAAAACAGTACCTCACATCTCAATACTAACATTGAATGTAAATGGCCTAAATGCTCTGCTTAAAAGCTACACGATGCCAGAATGGATGAAAATCCACCAATCAAGTATCTGCTATCTGCAAGAGACTCACCTAACGTATAAGTACTCATAAACTTAAGATAAAGGAGTGGAAAAAGATATTCCATGCAAACGGACATGAAAAGCAAGCAGGAGTAGCTATTCTTATATCAGACAAAACAGACTTTGAAGCAACAACGGCTAGAAAAGACAAACAAGAACATTATATAATGATTAGAAAAACAATCCAACAGGAAAATATCACAATCCTAAATAACTATGCATCCAACATGAGAGCCCCCAAATTTATGAAACAATTATTACTAGACATAAGAAATGAGATACACGACAACACAGTAACAGTGGGGGACTTCAGTACTGCACTGACACTAATAAACAGGTTGTCCAAGACAGAAAGTCAACAAAGAAACAGTCGGATTAAACCATACCCTAGAACAAATGGGCTCAACAGATATTTACAGAGCATTCTACCCAACAACTGTAGAATATACATCCTTTTCATCAGCACATGGAACATTCTCCAAGATACAACATATGATAGGTGACAAAACAGGTTTCAGTAAATTTTATAAAATGGAAGTTATATCAATACATTTTAGAAAATTGAAATTATATCAAGTACCCTCTCAAACTACAGTGGAATAAAATTGGAAATTAGCTCCAAAAGGAACCCTGAAAACCATACAAATACATGAAAATTAAGTAATCTGCTCCTCAATGATCTTTGGGTCAACAATGAAATCAAGATGGAACTTTAAAAATTCTTTGAACTGAACAATAATAGTGACACAAATTTTCAAAACCTCTAGGATACAGCAAAAGTGGTGCTAAGAGGAAAGTTCATAGCATTAAATACCTATATCAAAAAGTCTGAAAGAACACAAATAGACAATATAAGGTCATTCATCAAAGAACTAGAGAAACAAGAAAAAACCAAACCCAAATCCAGCAGAAGAAAAAATTTAACAAAGATCACAGAAAAATTAATGAAAAGGAAAAAACAACAACAAAAAATGCAAAAGATAAATGAAACATAAACCTGTTTCTTTGAAAAGGTAAACAAAATTGGTGGACCATTAGTGAGATTAACCAAGAAAAGAAGAGAGAAGATCCATATAAGCTCAATTACAAATGAAATGGGAGATATTACAACTGATACTACAGAAATATGAAAGATCATTCAAGGCTACTATGAACACCTTTACACATCTAGAGGATTTGGACGCAAATTATTTCCTGTGAAAGCCAAGAATGCTCTCAGGCTGAGAGTTAACAACTACTTGTTTGGGAGCTTACTTACATTAAGACAAGTTGCAGAAACTGTAGCATGTCTTTTATTCTTGTGGTGTCTTACTAATATCAGTGTGTCAATCTTTCCTTATTGTATGTACTGATTTTAAAATCTAGAGGATTTCGACGCATTTCTGGAAATACACAACCCTCCTTGATTAAATCGGGAAGAAATACAAACTCTGAACAGACCAAAAACAAGTAGTGAGATTAAGATGGTAACAAAAAAGTTGCCAACAACAACAAAAAAAAAACAGACTGGATGAATTCACAGCTGAATTCTATCAGATAGTCAAAGAATAATTGGTACCAATCTTACTGAAACTATTCCAAAAGATAGAGAAAGAGGATATCCTCCCTAAATTATTCTATGAAGCCAGTATCACCCTGATACCAAGAACAGGAAAGGATATAACAAAAAAAGAAAACTACAGACCAATAACCCTGATGAACATAGATACGAAAATCCTGAACAAAATACTAGCCAACTAAATCCAACAGCATTTCATAAAGATAATCCAACATGATCAAGTGAGTTTCATACCAGGGATGCAGAAATGGTTTAACATACACAAGTTAATAAATGTAATATATCACATAAACAGAATTTAAAACAAATATCACATGATTATCTCAATAGATGCAGAAAAGACATTTGACAAATCCAGCATCGCTTTATGATTAAAATCCTCAGCAAAACCAGCATCGAAGGAACATACTTCAAAGTAATAAAAGCCACCTATGGTAAACCCACAGCCAACATTATATTGAATGGGGAAAAGTTGAAAGCGTTAACCCTGAGAATTGAAACAAGACAAAAATGTCCTCTTTCACCATGTCAATTCAACATAGTACTGGAAGATCTACCAGAGCAATCAGACAAGAGAAAGAAATAAAGGGCATCCAAATCAGTAAAGAGGAAGTCAAACTGTTGCTGTTTGCCAATGATATGATTGTATACCTAGAGAACCCTAATCACTCCTCTAGAAAACCCTAATGACTCCTTCAAATGCTCCTAGATCAGATAAATGAATTCAGTAAAGCTTCAGGATACAAAATCAATGTACACAAATTGGTAGCACTACTATACACCAACGACAACCAAGCTGAGAATCAAATCAAGAGCTCAACCCCTTTTACAACAGCTGCAAAAATAATAAAGTAAATAAAGTACTTAGGAATATACCTGACCAAGGAGGTGAAAGATCTCTACAAAGAAAATTATAAAACACTGCTGAAAGAAATCATACCTGACACAAACCAATGGAAACACATCCCATGCTCATGGATGAATAGAATCAATATTGCAAAAATGATCATACTGCCAAAAGCAATCTACAAATTCAAGCAATTCCCATCAAAATACTATCATCATTCTTCACAGAATTAGAAAAAATAATCCTAAAATTCACATGGAACCTAAAAGCAGTCCATACAGACAAAGTAAGACTAAGCAAAAAGAACAAATCTGGAAGCATCACATTATTTGATTTCAACCTATACTACAAGGCTATAGCTACCAAAACAAGATGGTACATAGACCAGTGGGACATAGACTGGTGGGACATAGGCACAAAAAGGCCCATAGACTAGTGGGGCAAAAATAGAGAACCCAGAAATAAAACCAAATACTTAAAGTCAACTGATCTTTGACAAAGCAAACAAAAGCATAAAGTAGATAAAGGACATCCTATTCAACAAATGGTGCTAGGATAATTGGCAAGCCACATGTAGAATGAAGCTGGATCCTTGCCTCTTTCTTACCTTACAGAAAAACCAAGGCAAGATGGGTCAAAGACTTAAATCTAAGACCTGAAACCACACAAATTCTAGAAGAACATAGGAAAATCTCGTATAGACATTCACTTAGGCAAAGAGTTGATAACCAAGAACCCAAAATCAAATGCAACAAAAGCAAAAAATAGATGGGACCCAATTAAACTAAAATGCTTCTGCACAGCAAAAGAGATTATTAGCAGAGTAAACAGACAATCCATAGAGTGGGAGAAAATCTTTGCAAACTATGCTTTCAACAAAGAACGAATATCCAGAATCTGCAAGAACTCAAACAAATCACCAAAAAAAAAAAAAAAAAAAACAAATACAAATAATCCCACCAAATGTAGGCAAAGGACATAAATAGAAATTTTTATTTTATTTTATTTTATTATACTTTAACTTCTAGGGTACATGTGCATAACGTGCAGGTTTGTTACATATGTATACTTATGCCATGTTGGTGTGCTGCACCCATCAACTCGTCAGCACCCATCAATTCATCATTTATATCA
>NW_016808380.1:30347-32870 GCF_001698545.2 Rhinopithecus bieti | reverse complement strand
GGTCTGTTGGAGATTGCTTGAGGTCCACTCCAGACCCTGTTTGCCTGGGTATCAGCAGCAGAGGTTGCCGAAGATAGAATATTGCTGAACAGCGAGTGTACCTGTCTGATTCTTCCTTTGGAAGTTTCCTCTCAGGGGTGTACTCCACCCTGTGAGGTGTGGGGTGTCAGACTGCCCCTAGTGGGGGATGTCTCCCAGTTAGGATACTCAGGGGTCAGGGACCCACCTGAGCAGGCAGTCTGTCCGTTCTCAGATCTCAACCTCCACGTTGGGAGATCCACGGCTCTCCCCAAAGCTGTCAGACAGAGTCGTTCACGTCTGCACCGGCCCCCGCTGCTTCCCCTGTTGGTCTTCAGCTGTGTGCTGTCCCCAGAGGTGGAGTCTACAGAGACAGGCAGGCTTCCTTGAGCTGCTGTGAGCTCCACCCAGTTCGAGCTTCCCAGCGGCTTTGTTTACCTACTTAAGCCTCAGCAATGGCAGGTGCCCCTCCCCCAGCCTCGCTGCTGCCTTGCGGATAGATCGCCGCAGACTGCTGTGTTAGCACTGAGGGAGGCTCCGTGGGCATGGGACCCTCCCGGCCAGGTGTGGGATATATTCTCCTGGTGTGCCTGTTTGCTTAAAGTGAGGTATTGGGGTGGGAGTTACCCGATTTTCCAGGTGTTGTGTGTCTCAGTTCCCCTGGCTAGGAAAACGGATTCCCTTCCCCCTTGCACTTCCAGGTGAGGTGATGCCTCACCCTGCTTCAGCTCTCGCTGGTCAGGCTGCGGCAGCTGACCAGCACCGATTGTCCGGCACTCCCTAGTGAGATGACCCCAGTACCTCAGTTGAAAATGCAGAAATCACCGGTCTTCTGTGTCGCTCACGCCGGGAATTGGAGACTGGAGCTGTTCCTATTCGGCCATCTTGCTCCGCCCATAAATAGAAAATTTTTAAAAGAACATATGCAGATGGCCAACAAACATATAAAAAAATGCTCAACATCACTAATTATCAGGGAAATGCAAATCAAAACTGCAATGAGATACCACCCTACTTCTGCAAGAATGGCCATAATCAAAAGCAAAATATAATACATGTTGGCATGGACGTGGTGCAAAGGGAACACTTTTAAACTGCTGGTGGGAACGTAAACTAGAACAACACTATGGAAAACAGTATGAAGACTTCTTAAAGAACTAAAACTAGATCTACCATTTGATCCAGCAATCTCAATATCGGGTATCTCCCCAGACAAAAAGAAGTCATTATATGAAAAAGACACATGCACACACATGTTTACAGTAGCACAATTAATGACTGCAAAAATATGGAACCAGCCCAAATATCCATCAATCAATAAGTGGTTAAAGAAAATGTGTATATATATATTCACCCTGGAATACTACTGAAATAATGACATTCATAGCAACCAGAATGGAGTTAGAGACCATTATTCTAAGTGAAGTAACTCAGGAATGAAAAAATCAAACATTGTATATTCTCACTTATAAGTGGAAGGTAAGCTATCAGGATGCAAGGGCATAAGAATGATATAATGGACTTTGGGTACTTGTGGGGAAGGGGGGAAGGGGAGTGAGGAATAAAAGACTGCACACTGGGAACAGTGAACACTGCTTGGGTGATGGGTACGCCAAAATCTCAGAAATCAACACTGAATAAATTTTCCATGCAACCAAACACCACCTGTTCCCCCAAAACTATTGAAATAAAAATAAAAAACAAACAAATAAATAAATGTAATATTAATAGCTATATTATTTTAATATTATTGATAAGGCTTCACAAGATAAGGTAACACAAGGTAACTTGAAGTTCTGAAATTGCAGTTTAATCTCATAGTAGCTTTACGTGTATGTATTTTTGATTTTCTCTTTTCCTCCTGGTAAGTTTGGTTGAAGAGATTACCCTTTGAGGAGGGAGACAGTGAAGTGGCAATGGGAGATAGAAGGTCAATCTTACATATTTTGCATTATCTCTCAAGAAAAATTCAATGTCTAATGTCTTTTTGCCAAGATATTCATATCAAATTGACATACTAGGTATAGTCAGAGAATAACACCCAGAAGCACAAAATCCATAAAAAATAGTCTTTCTGATATTTGACCTTGTGTGTCAAAATGTTGAAAAACTAGTTAGCTACCACTTTCCCCTTGAAACCGAACCTGAAACTTTCATTTGAAATGACAGTTGTCCTTAAAATAATTTAAGAATCTACACTGCAGCTCTTACTTTTCTATTTCAAAGATAACTGTTTTAAGTTTATACTTTTGCCAAGTAAAATTGAAGTTCAGAATGAGCCAATTTTAAGGCCATTTTAGGAATCTGAGAGACTTCTTTTTCTGGCATTGAAGGAGTTTACTAGTTCCAGTACACATTCCACATTTGCCATCCTGAGAGTATCACAAGTACTGCTACTGAATGATTGTATCATCTTGTGAAAATGAATCATGTCTGTAATTTAGAATTTAGATATGATGACCAAGTCTGTGAGAACAAAATTAGTTTACCTGTCAAGTGCAAAAA
>NW_016808380.1:0-30223 GCF_001698545.2 Rhinopithecus bieti | reverse complement strand
AAAAAAAAAAAAAAAAAAAAAAAAAGAATACAAAAAGAAAAATGTTTAAAACCATCTTTTTTCTAGGATGAATGAGCTAGGCAAATAACTTTTTAACCCAAACTTATCATGTAAAAATTGTTATGGAGAGAACACAAGAATTCAATTAACTACTTGTTCCCTCAGAAGTTAATTGTTGTTAGTCCTATTGTCATGTCTTTTTAATGCCTGTTTTTCAATTCATTGCTTTTTAGACTTAAAAAGGGTATCTCAAAAACAGAGAATTCATTTGATATAAATCAGCTTATTTTTAGTCATTTTCCTATTTTCCTAAAATTTGTAAAGTCAAATTTTGAATACTAGAATAAGTATAAATTATATGTAAGAATTATTTGTGAATTTCAAAAATACCTGCCCCCTCTTTCCCTCCAATATGGTTATTCTAAAATAAATTACAACTTTGGAATATTCCATTCTGATTCTTATCCTAATAATGGAAACCAATTGAGTCATATAGAGCTATAGTTTCTTAGTAAGGCAATTATTAAGAATGTAATATCTTGTGATATATAAGTTTTATTTTTGAGTAACTTCAAATATTTAGTCTCGTTTCACTTAAAAATACTTTTAAAAATCAAATTATATCAATAGCTATTTATTGAGTTCCTACTTTCTACAGTGCTCTGTGAAGGATGCTAGTATAAATAAAATTTTCAGAGTCATTTAAAATTATATGAAAGATTCTCTTTTTAGTATGTATGTCTAGACTTTTAAGGAGATAAAATCTTCATAAACAAATTTCTCACAAAAGAAAGCAATAAATATATAAGGTGACAGATATGTTAATTAGCTTGATTTAATCATTTCAAAATGTATACAAGTATCAAGGCATTACCTGTGTACTGTAAATATATACAATTTTCATTTGTCATTGATACCTGGATAAAGTTGGAGGGAAAACTACAGAGATTTCTCCTTTACAGAAAAGAGAAAATTAAAATGGGGGGAACTAAGAGGTATTTTTTTTTTTTAGAGAGAGCTTTAAATATATTATAAAATCATAGATTTTGGAGGCAGGATAAAATCTCAAATTCTTAAGAGTATTTATTTAATTTTACTAGAACTATACATATTATATGCCTACTTTGAACAAATGCAAAGTTAACTGATAATCTAGCCATTTAATTTTAGCAACATAAATATGGCCACAGATTCAACCAGGTATTTTTGAATTGACTCTATGCCAACTCACAACTTAGTTCTAAGTATATTTTGCTTAAAATAATGAGAAACACATTTCTACGGTTCTAAATTTGGGACTTCTTTTACTGACAGAAAATTCTCAAGATATGAATGACTGTATTCCTAAATAGCTAACATGTGCTCTCTAGTTCATTTTGCTTAGGCTTAAACATTCATATTTACCATATCCTGCATTGTATGTATTGACCTGCCATCCATAAAAAAGTGGATGCATTTGAAACAGGAATCATGATTCTTTACATTCAGCCTTCTGTAGTTTCTAACTCAGGGCTTTCAACCTAGTGCAATTTAAAAATATATATGGGAAGGAAAGGGAAAAAAGAGAGTAAGCTATATATCTGAGTTGTTGTTAAGTTGCTAACACTTGTTTTTTTGTGTGTGTGTTTCTTCATAGGTACTGATTCATTCGCTTCAGTTAAAATGACAAAATGCTCAATTAATCATTTATTTTAAAATATATAATTGCTGTCTCATGGTGTGATGACTCTATTTGCAATCAGTCCTACCCAGGAGTGGTAGAAAGAGTATTGACTTTGGCACAGAATTCTAACTCAGCGGCCTACTAAGTTTGTCACCTTGGCTGAGCTACCCAACCTCTTCAAGCCTCGGTAGCCTTCCTTGTAAAAAGGGGTTGCTAATACTTAGACTTCTGATTCATTGTGAAGAGAGAATATAATAGATTTTAGTATCTATGCTGCTTGCCTCTCACTAGGAATGTGATTGTGAGTAATTAATCTCTCTAATCCCTAGGTTCCCTGTCTATTCAACTAACATTTATTAAGTCACTCTACGAATATCACCAAGTATCTAGTAAGCTCCAGGAATGCACACATACACAAATATCCCTATTAAAGAAAATACAAGAAACTAGAGAGCACAAAGACAAAATGGGGACATTTTGTCTTCTATACTGAGAGTTAAGAGAAATGTCCTGGTGGAGAAGATATCTGAATGAGTCTTCAAATAGGAATAAATGTTAGCCAAATGAGCAAAGTTTGAGAGGGATTTCTAGATGAGAGAATAAAGGCATAAGGGTGTAAAACAGTATGGTTTGTATGCGAACACCCTAAGCAAGCTGCTATTTGATAGAGTTTAGAATATACAGAAAATGGGAGAAAATTAAACTAGAAAATAAAAGAATAGGTCCAGGTCAGAGGGAGCTTAGATTTATTTTGTAGACACTCTGAAAGGTTTTAAGCAAGGACATAACATAGAATTCATTGGAGAACGAAATTACTGTAGCTAAAGCGAGCAGAATCTATTTAAGAAGTGAGAGGTGGACATTAGGAGGACAAAGGACAAGTTAGAAGGCTGTGGCATTCATCAAAGTGGAAATTATGCTCTGAATTATACTAATACCATTGTACAATTTATAGGAGCAGGTTTAAGAAATATTTAGGGCATAAAATAGATATGACTTAGTGATTTCTTTGTTGTGTGCAAAGAGAGAGAACCAGAGTGGATGTCTTGGTCTCTGGCAATTAATTGAAGTTCCAAATAAAAGAAAATAGCAAGTTTTGGAAAGGAGATAAATAATTATTTCAGTTGAGAACATGTTGAATTTGAGATTGCAGTCAGACACATACAGCAAGCAAATGGGTAACTGAGCTTAGAGAGATAAGACCTGAAGACAGACATTTGAGGTATCTATAAAATATTGCCTACCTTCCAAGATGATGCTAAGGATTAAATTAGCTAATGTGTATAAAGTGGCTAATGCTACACAGCACTGTAAATAAAATAAATCAGATGGCTTATTTAAGTACTTTACTCAAAAATGTAATTACCATTCCATCCTGCACATAATTATTGAACCAATCTCTGAATTTGAATAAAATCTAAAGTAAAAGTTACAACTTAACCTAATAGACTCTAAAACAATGCATTGAAGAAAGCTTAATAAGACGACTGTCAATCTTCCAGTTATTTCTTCTCTAATCACTAAACTATTAAGGAGTTGGCTTAATGGTCCATCCTCCTCTAACTATAACTGAACAGTTCCTGCCGTGTTGCCTCTTTTGTTACATGCCTCCCGGTAAAAAGAATCCTGTCTTACATCCTGTAAAATCTGTCTTAACATAAAGCCTCTGACTTAAAATAAATTCATCAATATAAAAGTGAAATAATATAACAGAATGTATTAATTCAATTTTCAATTTCAACTAAGGTATCCAAGTCCTGACAACCTGAGGATAATGGAAAAGATGAAAGAAAAAGTGATAATTTTTCCTACTCTCATCCCAGTTTTTTCAAAGCTTCTTCCCCAAATTATAGAAAGTGACCACCTACCAACATAGATAGAATAATAGATGTTCCTTTAAACCACTTTCAGGTGACTCTACATCTAATCTTTCCAATTTTCCTTTGTAAGCAATCAAAAAGACTTACAGTTGATGCTAATTCCTAACTATGGATATCTAAAAATAAATTAAGGAAATGGCATTGCCAAGTTTTGACTTGATTATTTTTTAAAATTCCTTTTTGTTATGTTTAAAACTTAAATTGGATCAGCTGGACATCACACACGGTAGAGAGCTAAACTTATTCATTGCCATTTTCTAATTATAGAGATCATTAGATCATAGACTGTGGAGTGGTTGTGGGTTGATGATGGATCATGAATCCTTTCCGAGATGTGAAGAAGTCTTGTCCTTCATGGATGAGGTTGATTGAATTAGTTCTTAATATCAAGTAGAATAATCTGTCTATACTTACTTTTTTATGGTCAAATTACTCCTAAAAATAAGGTAGGGTGTGGCACTATGTTTGCTGGTCTGTATTTGCACATTTGCATTAGAAAAAAACTCTTCCCTGTGATTGATAAAAATCCTCACACACATACTGCTGGTTTTCTAGGTATAAAGTCTGATGTAATCCTAGCTTCAAAGCATTAAGGTCATAATTCTATAGTGAATAACGTTGGATGATTACCTATTAGAGCAATATTTTCTAAACTGATGAATTAATGGACAATATATTTTCACAACATATCACACTTTAATTTTCCTACTGCTTATACAGTGCCACAGAACTGTTTATGATCCTTAGTTCTGTCAGAAAGTAAAGGAAACAGAAGTAATTTTCCTTGTAATGAAATGGATGTAATGCTCCTTGAGAAGAGTAAGTGCCTTTTGAAAAGCCCTTTTCTGCACTGATAGAAAGGAGGAGCTATCACAGGACTCAGTTGGCTATTTCCCTCTTGTGTTGCAATTGAAAATAAGTCATGAGAAAAGAAGTAATGAGTTTCCTTTACAGTTGAAGGAATGTAATTTACAAGTTAAGAATTTATTGACTATAAAATTTGGGAAACTTTCGGAACCTAGGAAGTGGTAATACATCCCCACCTGAAATGGTTAAAGAAAGAAAAATTTCCAAAGCCAGAAGAAAACCTTCTAACAATTCTCAAAGCCACTCAAGCTATGCAATCTTCTAATATTTTATTCACTAAGCATTCAGTCAATTCCAACTAGGGTATCACTCACCTAGTTCACCAGCAAGTTTTAATGACACACAGTCAACCAAGATTTTTATGTTCTTTTTTCTTTTAGATTTTGATTAAAATAAAACATTCTCCTTTTTACCTTCCTATAGTTTTCCATGAGGCATAATCATACCTCTCCCAGCCTGTAACCAGTATTGTCTTCTTAAGAATGAGGATTTGTGAAATATCCACAGCTCCATCTTGCCCAACATTTAGTGTATGGTGACAATATCCACTGAAGTCCCATATCTTTAAGAGAAAAATTAAAACCACATTTGAGACAGGAAGGTAAACTTTTGTGTTTATATTCTGAACTATGATTAATTCATTTAGGATATGTAATCATTAAAGAAAATCAACTCATCATTGAATTTTGCCACTATATTACTCTAGTAATATTGTGAAATATCTACTTGGTTTTCATCCCCATTACTCGGCACAATAACTTTTAAAGCCCTCAGACTCTTTCTCTAATGATAAGATAGTATTTAGTATGCTAATGATATTACTCCAGGCTGGGGATCCCCTAAATAGCTTCAGGGTGGGGGCCGGTCTCAAGAAACACCAAGCTCCACCCCAAAACCCCTAGGGAGTAGAGAGGAGTTTAAAGTTGAGTTCATCTCCAGTGGTCAGTGATGGAATCAATCATGCCTGTGTAATGAAGCCTCCATAAAAACCCAAAAGTATGGGAGTTGAAGAGATTCTAGACAGCTGAACATATGTGGAGGTTGCTGGTGGGTGAAAAGCCCAGTATTGAAGAGCTGTGTCCACATGCCTTGCATTATGCATCTCTTCCATCTGTCTGTTCATCTGTATCCTTTGTAATATCATTTATAATTAATGAATACATGTAAGTCAAGTGTTTCCCCGAGTTCTGTAAGCCACTCTAGCAAATTAATCAGATCCAAGGAGAGGGTCACAAGAATGCTGATTTACAGCCCATCAGTCAGAATCACAAGTTACAACCTATGCTTGTGACTGGCATCTAAAGAAAGAAGCAGACTTGTGGGACTGAGCCCTCAACCTATAAGATCTGACTCTATCTCCAAGTAGCTAGTGTCAGAATAGAATTGAATTTGAGGACACCCAACTGGCGTCCTCTGGAAAATCTACCACAAAATTGGTGTATAGGAAAAATCCCTACACATATTTTGGTGACCAGAGGTGTGTATTGTATTCAGTGTGACAGTAGGAGAAACTGGCTTTTTTTCCCTATATAAAGTCATGCATCACTTAATAACAGGATACATTCTGAGAAATGCATCATTGGGTGATTTTATCATTGTGCCAATATCATACAGTGTACTTATGCAAACCTGAATGGTACAGTCTACTACACACCCAGACTACATGGTATAGTCTATTGCTCCTAGGCTAAAAAACTGTACAGCATATTACTGTACTGAATACTGTCAACAATTGTAACACAATGATAAGTATTACTGTACTGAATACTGTCAACAATTGTAACACAATGGTAAGTATTTGTGTATCTAAACACAGAAAAGGTACAGTAGAAATATGGTATTATAATCTTAAGGGACCACCATCATATATGCAGTCTGTTCTTAACTGAAATGTTGTTAGAGAGTTCATGACTGTACATATTTTAGACTCTACTTGTAACTCTATCAATCTATTCCAATAATAGTTCTTCAAATACTGTAAGTTAATATGTATTCTAAATGGAAACACACTATAAAATCATGAAGAAAACCATTGTGGAATCTCTTGACATCCTGAAGTTTTCACTATGTCTAAATTTCTGCTTCCTCATCTGTGACACAGGAACTTTACTCTTCAGGGATGCTTGGAGGATTAAACAGCTGATACAGAACCTGAAACAGTCATCATTTATTAGATTTCTCATCCTCTACCAATAAAACCTCCTGTTGATAGTGGGTGCCAGACCCAGTCCTCAAGAGGAGGCAAGCGGTTCTGGTTTACCTACTGAAGCAGTGGAGTGAAAACTTAAGCCCAATAGGCATACTTTAAGGAGAGCATCATTAGATTAGTAGCAGTTTAAACTAAGCTCTACTATGAAACCTTGTTGGCACATCATGCACAGAGGTCACATTGGCACTATCGAAATTAAAATGCAGGCCAGGCACCGTGGCTCATGCCTGTAATCACAGCACTTTGGAAGGCTGAGGCAGGCGGATCACCTGAGGTCAGGAGTTTGAGATCAGCCTGGCCAACATGGTGAAACCCTGTCTCCATTAAAATTACAAAAATTAGGTGGGGCCAGGCACAGTGGCTCACATCTGTAATCCCAACACTTTGGGAGGTGGAGGCGGGTGGATCACAAGGTCAGGAGCTTGAGACCAGCCTGGCCAATATGGTGAAACCCCTTATCTATTAAAAACACAAAAATTAGCCAGGCATGGTGGCATGAGCCTGTAGTCCCAGCTACTCAAGAGGCTGAGGCAAGAGAATAGCTTGAACCCAGAAGGCAGAGGTTGCAGTGAGCTGAGATTGTGCCACTGTACTCCAGCCTGGGCGACAGAGTAAGACTCCATCTCAAAAAAAAAAAAAAAAAAATTGCTGGACATGGTGGTGCACACCTGTAATCTCAGCTACTCAGGAGGCTAAGAGAGGAGAATCACCTGAACCTGAGAGGCAGCAGTTGCAGTGAGCCAGGATCGTCCCACTGCACTCCAGCCTGGGCAACAGAGCAAGACTCTGTCTCAAAAAATAATAATTATTATTAAAAGGCATATATCCTTTTAAAATTTAGCTTCTAAAAAATCATGCCACAGATGATTAAAAATTGGCTTAAATTTTGGCTTAAAAGTTCAGCTTCTAGAAAAATCATCCACATATACATTCATATATGTAAAATGACATCTTTTCAAGCATATTCTTGCAGCATTGTTAAAAAGCAAAAGATCTGAATCAATGTAATTGCTCACTAGTAAGTAAGAAAATAGAACTATCAGAATAAGGACTGTCTATGCAGTAGCATATAATGTAGCCGTAAAGAAGAATGAGTCATCTCCATTTTTCCATTTTCCTAGACTCTGCCAAAACTCAACCACCTATGGAAGCTTGAGCAAGTTGCCTTAACTCTTTGGGCTTGTTTCCTCGTTTGTAAAATCAGGATGATAAGAGTACCAATCTTGTAGATATACATATATGTGTCTGTGGAGTGCTTAGAATAGTGCCTGGTTCATAGTAAGCATGGAATAAATATTAGCTAACATTATTATTATTGTATCCATTTTTATGAGTCAATATCCAAGACAGAAAAATGAAAATGCAGAACAGCATGTATAGTAGGCTGCCATCAAGAAACAAATGGCCAGGCACAGTGGCACGTGTTTGTAATCCCAGCTACTCAGGAGGAGGCTGAGACACTAGGATCACTTGAACCCAGGGGTTTGAGACCTACCCAGGAAACATAGACCCTGTCTCTAAAAACAAACAAACAAGAATTACTGACTGAAAATAAATAAACAAATGGTGCTTATGGCCAGAAGGATGCACAAGAAAACAGTAACAGTGGTAGCCTCAGAGAAGGAGCTGGAAGCAGCGATGATATATTTTCACTATACATCCATTTTATATTTCAAAAATTTTATTATATGCACACATTAATTATTCAAAACATTAATTAATTTAAAAATAGACCATTCAAAGCCATGATGAATAAGTTAATAATTTTAAGTCTTTGATTACATAGGTACTGAATTTGGATTCTAATTATAAATTAGATTGGAAAATGTCATTCATTCTTGTTTCTTCGTAGAATACGGCCATAGCAACTCGAACCTGATTTATATGTCCTACACAGAAGTTGCCAGACTTCAGAATTCTGTTGTGCTCTTGTGATAAAGATAAATGCACCCTCAGAAGCAGTTATTATACTACTAAATTCACATTAACTTCTAAGATGTCAAAGCTTCAGTTGAGACTTGAGGCACACACATACTCTTCATCCATGTCACTATGTTTTCCTCTAAACATAGCTCTTACCAAGTCCACCTTAAATAATTTCCACAAGTAGGTATTGCAAAGATCTGAATGTCCCCAGGTCCTACTAAGTCCCTTAGCTGGGATTATTTTAGCAACATCTACAAGGTAAGCCTTACCCTAGATTCTATACCCAGTTACTTTCCAAGATAGAGTTAAATAGAACCTAATCCATTCACTCCAATGTTCAATTCATTCTCACACCCCAGGACTGGTAAGTGAGATATTGGCTTCTCCTATTTGCCTGAACCACTGTCTAATACTCCAATTCCAGTTATTTCTCTTTTATTTCACCTCAGTTATTGGGATTATGGTTGTCCTGGTACCTTCACACATCTTATCAGCTCTCCTGTAAACTAGATTACTTTACTTGAACCCAAATCTCCAGTCCATACCTCATTGCATTAACCTTCTCATAGGCCAACTTCTACCAATTTCCAGAGATTCCCTTTTCAACCCACCATAGCACCTTCCTCACACTAATGATTGCCAGCCTGTAATCCCACTGAATACTTAAACTTCTAAGGTGTTCTACCTACATATCTAGGTAGCTTTCCATCACCCTCCCCTACAGCTTAACTGAGTGCATCATACACTACACCATGGAAGGTAGTCTAATACCCAGTTATAGCAGGTTTGAGAAACATTCCAAGTTTATTCAGGAAATTACCTTCTATTGCCTCATAGCGGCACAAGCCATTTCCAATCAAAGACTCGTTACTCTTGGGGCTGAGGGGAGCAGAGAAGATTCACTGGTGGGCATGACTTCAGATATCAAGTAACTAGTTTTTCATGAAAAGTTGAGAATTTTGCAAAAGAAATTAGCATATTCCTCCCAGAAGAAACAAATGATAAATATAGAATAAGAAACTTAGAAGCATCAAATCATGTTAGTTTAGAATGGATAAGATTATGATTATTCTTTCTACTATCTGAATTTCACATAACAAAAATTAAAATTACAAAATAGTTTACTTTTAAATATTTATTTCTTGAAAAATTTGCATCTATGACATTTTTTAAAGTTTACTTAAGTGGTCCTGATTTCTCATTTAATCAACTTTAAAAAGGGAAAACTACAGACATTAGCCGAAGCACATGAAATTATCCAGGCATCGTATTCCCCAAAGTAGTCCCCTATTCACTACAATGAAAAGGGGCTTTCTGAAATGAGTAAGCCAAGTTATATTTTCATTCTAAATAATTTATTCAGAAAATTATTTATTCATTTTCCACAGAGGTTTATTTTCCTAGCAGTGTTGTTATTAGATGGTTGGAATTTTCTCGCTCTTATCATGCCTCATTTCTCTTCTTGCAATGCCAAAAAGGCAAAAATGAGAATATCTATAGCCATGTCTTCTGGCATAGTATTTTAATCTCCTCATATCTGGATAGAAAAGCATCATTGTGTTCGCACCTTTACAGTTCCATCTGTGCTGCCAGTCAAAAGCCGAGTCTCATTTGCATCAAGGGCCATGGTGCTGATTTCTGCGTTGCCATGGCAACCAGTAAACTGTTTGATTTTCTGCCCAGTGTCTATCATCCAGAAGGAAACAGTAGACCCTGTATCAGAGCTGATTACCTAAGAGAAAATACCATTTTAAAGAAATTAAATATAGTCTCAGAATCAACCATTTATATTTCAATAAAGATATCCAGCCTGTGCATTTCTAGTCCGAAGATCGCCCAATAGTCAGAGACATTTTTGTAATGGACTTTCTTTCTGTTAAGCCGATAACATTTCAATTTCGACTAGACCTGAGGTAATGAAGTCGTGATCCTCTTTATCAGAGGAGATAGGAATCTGCTTTCCCTACTCACCATTCAGCTTTAGTGTCTAGAGGCCATTCCAAAATCAAATTCTGAAAATAAACTTACGAACTTTTCCCATTTAGATGAGAAGGCTGATTTTACTAGTCATGGTGCTCTGACACTATTTACTATATGAAAAGAAACATTTCACAATACAGCAGCTTTCATTTAGCATTCAGAAAAGAAGCTCTATCAGCCATTATGGAAAATGTTAATTTCAGCGAATTACTAGAACTATGCTTTTAATGCCATTAGTCCTTTGCTTTCTTTTTTCCCAAACTACTGTGTATATTTTTATAGCTAAACGCAATTACTGATAGGTCACTAAAACAAACGAGCACAGGTTAAATATAAATCTACATGCACACTTTGAGAGGAAGGCAACAAGACAAATGCTAGAAGGGAAAGGATTATATACAGCAGTTCAAAAATGAGAAATTTTATGGTGGCAAGTGGACTGCTAATTTCAGTTCAAGATATTTAAGAGATTCATAGGTTAAAACCACCTGGCTAATATGACTTTGAAAACCAAAATAATGAAAGAAAAATAATAAGCACATAAATGCATAGCTAGGAAGTTGTCTAAAGCAATATGTAGATTTTACCCAGCACTTTGGGAGGGCGAGACGGGCGGATCACTAGGTCAGGAGATCGAGACCATCCTGGCTAACATGGTGAAACCCCGTCTCTACTAAAAAATACAAAAAACTAGCCGGGCCAGGTGGCAGGCGCCCGTAGTCCCAACTACTTGGGGGGCTGAGGCAGGAGAATGGCGTAAACCAGGGAGGCGGAGCTTGCAGTGAGCTGAGATCCCGCCACTGCACTCCAGCCTGGGCGACAGAGCGAGACTCTGTCTCAAAAAAAAAAAAAAAAAAAGAAAAGAAAAGAAAGCTTAAAGCATTTCTTTTTCTGTTTAGGTATTGATTACCATCGTATAAATGTAAATGTATTAATAATATGTTAAATTTAAATGCTGCATTTTCATAATCAAATGAGCTGAAGTTTATCAAATGTATATTCAGGACTGGCCATCATGCATGCATGCATTCATTCATTCATTCTACAGCCACTTGCATAACATCCAGGCTCCATAATGGCAATGGAATTTCACTGGCAAAATCCTCCTCTCAAGGAGTCCATTGTCTATGGTCTACACCTGTACATTAAAACCACCTGGAGAACTTTAAGAAACATCACTGCATACCAGACCAGAAACTCTTATTCAATTGGCCAAGGAAATTGATTTTTACAGAGCATCACAGGTGATTTAAATTTACAGGCTGACCTATGACCCGCTGGTCTAGATGAAGAAACAGGCAAGAAACAGATAAATGCTAAACAATGTTTCAAGTTCAGAGGTATCACCTTTGGGTGCTGTGGAAGCACAGAGTGGAAAATGTGAAGTCCACTTGCTGGAGTGGGGGATTGCGTTAGGGAGTGGAGGAGCAAGGGGCAAGTCAGGATTCACAGAGAAGGTGATAACTGATCTGGGATTGAAGATGGAGACATGTATTTATTATGAGATGTGCCCCCAAGCCCTTTCACTTGTAATCTCATTGGGTCTTTACAAAAACTCTGTGAAATAATGTTACCACCATTATTTTACCAATGATGAAATTGAGTTTGTAATTAGCTAACAATGTCCCCAAACTTACAGATTTGAATCCTAGACATAGAGAGCCACATCATAAGGTCTTCCTCTATTCCAGCACAGTATTCCAGATAACTAACAGTTCAATTAGGAAAGCACTTGGAGAATATTCCAAGAATGAGAAACAACACAAAGCTTCATAGAGCCCAAGTGCAGAGTATTTGAAGCAACAAATATGGTGGGATTTCAAACGAGGAGGCAAGCTGAAGATGAAACCTTAGAAATCTCTGGTAAGCAGCTCCAGAGAATACTGAATAATGTATAAAGTCAGTTTTACCGGGAGAGGGCCCACAGCTTTCATCAATTATCATTGGGGGGCCAATGATTAATCTAAAAGGCTAAAAACATTATTATTGTTCTTAATAAGGCAAAGAGTCATATAGTATTTTTTGTTAGTTGGCTTGTAAAGATACTTCTTGCAACAATGTGGAGAATAAACTGGGGTTTGGGGAAGACCATTTAGAGGCTGCTTAAGAGTACAGGTAAGAGATTCTCACCTAACAGAGTAGTTCTGGGGTACAAAGGAGGGGAACAATTAAAAGAAAGGGCCATGATTTAGCAACATTTGTATCTCAACAAAGAAATTAGCCAGGCACGGTGGCTCATACCTGTAATCCCAGCACTTTGGGAGGCCGAGGTGGGTGGATCACAAGGTCAGGAGTTCGAGACCAGCCTAACCCACATGGTGAAACCCCATCTCTACTAAAAATACAAAAATTAGCCAGACGTAGTGATGCACACCTGTAATCCCAGCTACTCAGGAGGCTGAGGCAGGAGAATTGCTTGAACCCAGGAGGTGGAGGTTGCAGTGAGCCAAGATCACACCACTGCACTCCATCCTGGGTGACAAAGCAAAACTCCATCTCAAAACAAAAAACAAAACAAAAAACAAAACAAAAAACAAAACAAAGAACTGATAATGAGCATATGATCCTTTTAGCCCTTCTTTTTCTGAAATTACAACTTTAATGAGACAATTTTTTAAATGAAGTAAACCTGTATTTATGCTACACATTTTCTCTCACTGAAATCAAAAGTACCTTAAATATTTAATTACCATTGTTAAATTACTGTGTAATTTCTAAGACCAAATGATCTGGATCTTTGAAATAATGTAACAACACATTAATTATCATCCCATGTCATTAACTGTTTCTATTTGATTGTGTTTGTGCACTATACACCGTGTTTAGGAGCACTGGATCTGGAGTCAGGATGCCTAAGTTTGAACGTCAGCTGCCTCACTAACTATTTTTCTACCTTGGACATTAAAGTCAAGCACATTACTTACCTTTACGCTTCAACTTCCTTATCTGTAAACTAGAGTTATTCATAGTAACTACTTCAAACCATTGTTATGAAGTTTAAACAAACTAATATTTTTAAAGCATTTACCACAGTGCATGGCATAGCCATATATAAGCCATAGAAGTTAAGCAGTGTTACTACGCCATCTAAGCTTTATTTACCTGACCTCTTAGGCTTGTATCACTGTGCATATCCAAATCAATTTAAGAAAAATAGTATCTTGCTTTCCTCCAACTATGACAGTGAATGTAGACAATTATATTTTAGAAACCAGATTTTAGATGCACATTGGAATTTTGAATTACACTTGTGAATTTCTCACAGAAGTGCTTAGGAAGTTGGAATACATTTATTAAAGATAAAATCATGAAAGTATAATTTGCCAAGCTTATGTGAAAATTTTGATAGTGGTCTTTTAAGAAAGGTTAAAGATTGTGAAGATTTATTATTTCTATTAAAAAGCATATTTTGGATTTGTTTGTTTGTTTTAATTATTTTAAATTGACACATAGTAACTACATACTTATGGGGTACCGTGTGATATTTCAATACATGTACACAATGTATAATGATCAAACAGGGTAATTAGCATATCCATCACCTAAAACATTTACTATTTCTTTATGTTGAAGCATTCAAAATCCACTCTTCTAGCTGTTTGAAAATATACAATAAGTTGTTGTTAACTATAGTTACCTTATAGTGCTATAGAACACTAGAACTTACTCTTCTGATCTAGCTGTATTAAAAAGCATTTTCTGAGCAGCTATTATATGTTAGTCATTTCAGTACCAAAAGATGGTACTTTTTATTTCCCTAACAGAAATAGAAGAGCCATGTTCAAAGAAAAGACTTGATTACCTGCTCGGGGTGGGCATCACCCACATTACAAAGCATCTAATCATTCACCACTGTTATCTAATGTAGATATTCAATGAGGAATTAGTAATGTTCACTTTTTGCCATTTTATACTCTTTCCCCTGCCCACCCGACTGAGCCCCAACATACTATTCACCAGTTTTCATCACCTTTCTCTGCTCATTTAACAATTTCTCATGAAAACTAAATCAGTCATGACAACAGCATATAACCAGTCTGATTTCATTTTATGGCAGTCTGCCTCACGGTGCAGTTTGCAGGAAAACAGTGTGTTGAAACTGACTATGTCTCAAACATCCAACCAGTATTAACCAGAATCTCCTCTCACTATGACAATATTGGAATACAAGAATAACAATACAGGTGAAAAGGCATTCAAAGTTTAGTGAAAGAGGAGTACATTTAACATTACTTGGCCGATGAAGAAAATGGATTCACTTCATGACCATGGAAACTATGTTTGGCAAGTTGTTTTCATCAGCAATAAAGCCTAGGTATAAGTCCTGGCGTCACATTTCTATGCCACATTTTAATGATACCAAATCTCTTTAAGTTTGTAATTTATTTCTGATTATCTCTTATCAGGCTAGACCTCAGCTGATGAGGATGGGGCCCTGACACTCTGCAGAGTAAAAATGGTGCTAACAACCACTCTCCAAGGCACGTGAGCCTCCTCAGTCGATCGTTGTTCTGATGGAAACAGTCTCCCTTTCATGTCCTTCAGTTAGTAACTGTTTAGGAATATGTGTCTCCATTTTGTTTCTCTCATCTGAAGCTGTCACAGCTAATCAGAAAATTCTAAGATATGTGAGGTTGTATTCATGTTACCTAATTGTCTTATTGCTATTCCAATAACAGTAGGCACTTTAGTTGTCTTTTATGTGGATTTCAAGTCCTAGGTCTAAGAAAAAAAAAAAAAAAAAACAGGAACCAAAAATTACAGCAGCAAATGCCACGAGCTAACAGAGGGTTGAGGTATTCGATTCCATCGCTGTTTATGATTTTATTTATTTTAGTTAGTGCTGTTTATGATCCTATAATATAAAATAGGTTACTTCCTTTATTTCCATTTTGTAGAAAATCTCTAGAAGTTACATTTCAGTGAATAGGGAGGTGAAGAGTATGATGATGTCTCAGAGTACAAATCTTTCAAATATTTTAGGGCAGCCATTCTTTATTTATAAATCTTGCTAATTGGATTTTGTCTCTTCTTAAATTAATTGGTAATTTGCTCTTTCAAATTCATTATTTGAGTGTATTGAATACCTGTAATATGCAAGGCCCTAGATCTAGAAACTAGTGATCCAGCAATGAGTAAGTTCCGTTTTTACATTTTGTCCAGGGAGAGAGGCAACAAGATCAGGAAAAAAAGTATATCTATCTACACACACACACACACACACATACATATATGTAAAATGCATGTGCATATATGTAATATATGTGTGTGTGTGTGTATATATATATATACATGATGTTTGGTGGTAATAAAGGTTATAGAGGAAAATATGGCTGAGAAGGAAGCAGAGGGCTTTTGTTGTAGGTGCAAAATTGGGGAATCTGGGAAGGTCTCCCTGAGGAATCATTTGTGGAAAGACATAACTGAGATGAAGAACTGAGCCAACCAGATACTTGGGTGAAAAGAGTTGCAGACAAAGGAAACAGCAGTGCAAAGGCCCTGAGGCACAGTGTCCTTGGCACATTCAAGGAATAACAAGGAAGCCATCAAGGCTTAAGCAGTGTGAGGGAAGGGAGGAGCCATTGCCTGCAGTTGGTGCACAGAGATTCAAAACAATCCAAAACTACCAAACTCCCATAAGAACTAGGGAACAACTTTTAAAATGGAAAAAAAATAACTTTCCTCTTTTGGCTAATATTAATTAAGCATTTACCCTTGCTTTATTTCATGTATCTTTATATATAATATTACTTGTTCTTAACAAAAATTCTACAAGGGATGTATTATAATTAGAATTTTATAGATAAAAAAGCTGAAACTTAGAGGAATTGAATCACCCAGTCTGTGTAAAGTGCTGAGAACTCTGCCTGACTCTAAAACTCCACCAATTCTCTTATTCTGAAAATCTTCTTCTAAAAACAGTTAAGACTGTGATGATGAGAGAGGCTGAGGAAAGGGTCCTCTCCTATACTGGTTTACTGTAGCTTTATGGAGAGCATTTGACAACATTTGTCAAGATTACAGATGTAAATATTCCTTGCCCCAATACTTCTAACTATAGGAAATTATCCTATAGGTATTTTCTCATCAGTGCAGAGTTCTGAGCCCAAGGTGAAAAACTGCTACATTATTTGTAACAAAAACTGCTGGAACTAACCTAAATGCTTAAACAAAGTTTGTAATATGCATGCAATGGAATACTATGCAATTGTGAAAATGGACAAGGACACTCTTTAGGTAATGAGATAAAACTATCTTTAGGATGTATTGTTACGTATAAAAGCAATGTACAAAGCAGTTTGTCTGTACACATAAAATGCTTTCATTTTTGTAAAACAAACCTATAAAATAATATATATTCTTAAATATTGAGTTATTAAATATTACATATCTATTTCAAAGAATAAGTTTACCCTGCAACAACACAGGGGTTAGAGATGCCTACCCCCCACACAGTTAAAAATTCATGTATAATGTTGATCCCCAAAAAACTTAAGTACTAATATTCCACCATTGACCAGAAGCCTTACTGATAACATAAACAGTTGATTAATACACATTTTGTATGTTACATGTACTACATACTGTATTCTTACAACAAAGGAAGCTAGAGAAAAGAAAATGTTATTAAGAAAATTATAAGAAAGAGGAAATATACTTACTATTTATTGAGTGGAAGTCAATTTTCATAAGGGTCTTCATTCGTGTCTTCTTCACATTGAGAAGGCTGAGGAGGAGGAAGACAGAGGGTTGGACTTACTGTCTCAGGGGTGACAGAGACCAAAGAGGCAGAGGAAGTGGAAGGGGAGGCAGGAGGTCAGGAGCAGCAGGCACACTTGGTGTAACTTCACAGA
The DNA here is from genome assembly GCF_001698545.2 of Rhinopithecus bieti. NCBI lineage: Eukaryota > Metazoa > Chordata > Mammalia > Primates > Cercopithecidae > Rhinopithecus > Rhinopithecus bieti. Next base: position 12,844 of record NW_016808380.1, on the reverse strand, counting down.
AACATCTTGTAATTTCTGTCTGACTTTTTGCTTTTTCTTTTCTCTAAAAATGTTTTCAAATAGTACCAATCCCTCTTCCAACATGTGCTTTAGTTTCAGTGCCTATATTGTAGAAAAGTCTATGCCATAAAATAAGTCAAAAGCAGTCTTGAATAATCAGAATGCTTCTGTCAGATTGCCTAACATCCATTATTGTCTACGTCCATTTGTTTTCTGGCACTGCTTCTTCTATGTCTTCTTTCTCAGTCACTGGTTTGAAAGCACTCCTCTTCATCAAGTCATCTTCTGTTCATTCCTCTGATTTAGTGTTTATCACATCTTGAATTTCGCCAAAATCCATATCTTAAAACCCTTCACCTCACCCCCATTCCCACCATTTTTGCCATGTTCACAATCTCTTTCATGATTTCCTTGACTGGCTCTGTTGTAGATCCTGTGAAGTCATTTGCAACATGTGGACACAGTTTTCTTCAGCAGGAATTTATTGTTTCGGGTGTGAGGGCTCTCATGACTTTTTCTATAGCAATGATGGCATCTTCAATGGTGTGACCCTGCCAGGCTTTCATGATGTTCTCTCTATTCTGATTCTTTTCCATAGCATTGACAGTCTTTTTCATAAAGTCCCAGTACCATGTGTAATGAGCCTTAAAGGTCCTCATGACCCCCCTTGTCTAGAGGTTGATTTAGAGATGTTGTGGTTGGGGGCAAGTAGATCACTTTGATGCCTTTAGTGTTGAAATCATGAGGTTCCGTGGGGCCAGGGGCATTGTTTAATATCAAAAGAACTTTAAAAAGCAGTCTCTTACTGGTAAGGTGCTTCCTGACTTCAAGTGCAAAGTATTGAAGGAACCAGTTCAGAAAAAGCATTCTCATTGTCCAGGTCTTCATGTTGTACAGCCAAAAGAATAGCAGCTGATGTTTGTCTTTTCCATTCTAGGCTCAGAGGTTAGCAGCTTTGTAGACAAGTGCTGTCCTGATAAAAAACCTGGCTGCATTTGCACAAAATAGCAGAATTGGCCTATCCCTTCCTGCCTTAAATCCTGATGTTTGCTTCTCTTCCTTATTAGTAAACATCCTTTGTGGCATTTTTATTTCAGAATAAGGCATTTTCATCTGCTTAAAAATTTTATTCAGGCAGCAATCCTTTCTTCTCAATGATTTCCTTAATGGTGTCTGGAAACTCATTTGCTGCTTCTTGACTGGCAGAATCTGTTCCTCCTGTTATTTTGATATTTTTTATACCAAACTATTTTCTAAAGTTATCAAACTATCCTTTGCTGGAATCAAATTCTCCAGCTTTAGATATTTCACCTTTATTTGCTTTAAATTATTGTATAATAACTGCTCATTCTCTAATCATATTAGTTTATAGGAATGCCTTTCTTATAGCAACCTGCACCCACATAAGACCTATATTTTCAATATGAGGTAAAAAGATATTTCACAAAAAACATATATGGTTTTTGCACCTGCTGGTGTAACTACAGCGATGGTTTCATTAATTTCTTTTTCTTTTTTTATGGTGGTCCTAATGCGGGATTCATTTATATTGAAATGGCAAGCAACCACAACTGCAGACATCAACCTATGGTACATATCAAGCAACTCAACTTTTCTTGCAATGTCATCGGTTTTCTCTGCTTCTTGGTAGTACTTACAGCATCCCTAGTGACACTTCTTATGCGTTCCATGGTATTATTCAAAGTTTATGGTACTGTAATAAACAAGATGAAAATATGCAAGAAGTTCTAGAGATCACATTTTCCTGAGACAGGTCATTTAATGTAGAGAGCAACTGCTCATTTGGAGATGATTAGTATCACATGGCATTTTAAACAAATGCAACACTTGAGCTCACCACAACAGCAACAGGGGGTGGCTATGAAATCACTGCAGTAGTGCAGTATGTACTACAGTTAATTTTTTTGTTTGTTTGTTTTTGAGACGAAGTCTTGCTCCGTTGCCCAGGCTGGAGTGCAGTGGTGCTGTCTTGGCTCACTGCAACCTCTGGGTCCCGGGTTCAAGCAATTATCTGCCACAGCCTCCCGAGTAGCTGGGATTACAGGCAACCGCCACCACACTCGGCTAATTGTTTTGTATTTTTAGTAGAGACAAGGTTTCACCATGTTGGCCAGGCTGGTCTTGAACTCCTGAACTCGTGATCCACCTGCCTGGGCCTCCCAAAGTGCTGAGATTACACGCATAAGCCACTGCACCCAGTCTGTACTACAGTTAATTTTATGCAGTTATGATTTAATACTATATCTTTTTGTTTGCATTTCTCTTGACTGCAAATGGTGCCATGTACAGTCTGTATTTGAATATGTAAGTTTTGATAAATTTTAACTTTTTATAATAGATTTTGTATATTTTATGGTACTAACTAATAAAATAGGCTAGTTTGTGTGTACATATATATATATATCTTTTATGCGTTCATTCTATGTATAATATTTTCTTAATTTTTTTATATTTCTGGGTGATTTATCTGTATTTTTTTTAATTGTTGCAAATATCCAAAAAAAAGTTCCAATATATTCATTTTTAAAAATCTATGTGGAGCTGGGCACTGTGGCTATGCCTGTAATCCCAGCTACTCAGGAAGCTGAGGCAGGAGAGTCACTTGAGGCCAGGAGTTCAAGGCTGCAGTGAGCCATGATCATGCCACTACACTCCAGCCTGGATAACACAGTGAAAAAAAAAAAAAAAAATCATATACAGATGGCCCCTCGCAGTTCAAGCTAGTGAAGTTGAAGGGTCAACTGTATATATGAAAAAAATATATATATTCACTTGTTTAAGAGTTGAATAGCCCTTAAACATTGCTTGTGGAAGTCATAAAACTGGTTGCCTACAGGAAAGGAAACTGAGTAGGGGGATAAGAGAAAATATTTGCTGTATTCCTTTTTGTTGTTTGAATTCTTCAGTATGTAAACATGTTATTTCTTCCAAACTAATCACATTAAATAAATGTGTATCTGTTCGGACATGTATGTGTGCATGTATGTGTATGTTTTAGTATAACCTCTAAAACTAGGAACTTCTTATCAAGTGACCACAACACACAGCCTCAGAACTGACATATAACAAATTACAGCTTTAAGCTAGCCAAAACAACAACAACAACAAAAAAAACACAACTGTATTAACAGAACGGATGTCGCTTGGTGCCCAGCAAAGAGGCAGGAAAGGAGAAAATTTTCATTGTGTAAATCCAGTTCTGTTCAAAAAAGAAACTCACGGATTTTGTACTAAGTGTAAGTCCTAAAAAGGTAGACTGTCTTGTACGATGGAAATAAATTTCCCTCAAGCCTGTCCTCTTTTCTCCGATTTTACAATTACCAAGGGAACCACCAATTGAATTGTTTGGGTTCTCAAATACCCTCAATTTCCAAAAAATTCTGTGCAGGAAAGAGGACAAAAGATATGCTATCAAGAGAAAATTATACCTCATCCCTTGTTTTTTAAATAATGGAAGGCCACATGTTTATTATAAATTTTGGACATGCATATGTATACATGGAGCTGTTTGGACCGCAATAATCTAAATTAAGATAAGGTAACTATAAATTGTAAATAAGGCTAAGGGTGGAAAAGTTTACTATAAAATTTTGAATATGATGGCATAGATAATAACTTTGTACAGATGCTTTACATGTATACATAATGGAATTTTTTCACAAGAAAGATTTTTTTAGTGTTTACCTTTGATATATTTTTATATTGTGCCACAGTAAAGAAACAAAAAGCTACAATTAAATGATGATAAAGCCAGGTGCAGTGGCTCATGCCTGCAATCCCAGCACTTTGGGAAGCCGAGGCGGGTGGATCACGAGGTCAGGAGTTCGAGACCAGCCTGACCAACATGGTGAAACCCTGTCTCTACTAAAAATGTAAAAATTAGCCAAGCGTGGTGGCACACACCTGTAATCCCAGCTACTCAGGAGGTTGAGGCAGGAACCCAGAAGGCAGAGGTTGCAGTGAGCTGAGATAGCGCCACTTCACTCTAGCCTGGGCGACAGAGTGAGACTCTGTCTCAAAAAAACAAAGATGATAAATATTTGCTTGTCAGCTAATCCTGAAGCAACCAAAGGTAAGGGCACCACCAGTCTATGGCTGTGACCTGGACCAGCCCCCATTTTTAATAAATAATTTGGCAGTTTGTAGGTAGTGTAATAATCAAGCCTCAAGAAACAGCATCACGCCAGATAAAGTGAAGAGGGTCTAGTATCGAAATTTGCAAAGCCAGCATGCTTCTGGATTATGAAAACCCCACAGAGAATCTCAGGAGGTCTCTTGGAATAAGCCAGGTGATTACTGTCTGACCTATCTCTTCATGTAACCAAGTATGTGATTAATATATTAGAGGTTAGAAGCGGGATAAAAAAGTAAGATTCTAGGAGGCAATTTGTTTCTCAAATTATCTGATATTCATACCCTTTAGCCTAGAAATTTACTCCTAAAAATTTACCCTAAAGAGATATAGTCGTAAGTATCAATGTATTTATCTACAAAAAAAAAAATCATAATAGTAAAGTCTACATCAAGGGAAATTGATCAGTATATTATGATACATATATACAATGGGCTACTATGCTGCCTTTTAAAAATGATAAATTAGTTCTACATTTAGCCACAAGGAAATATATTCTAACATATTATTGGATAAAAAAGTATGTTACAGAGCCTTGTTTATGTAAAATAGTCTATGCACAGAAAGATGTTTAGAATATGTTGATGTCAGCAATAGTTTTGTATTTGAGTTTTACTGCATTGCTTTAATTTCTTACAATAATCATGTAACATTTTGCAGCAGTTACTAAAAAAAAGTTATTTTGATAAGAAAAATTGTAAATACCATTTAGTCTATTAAAATTTGATGACACCTAAATGTCTAGCTTGATTATAAATGTGTTCAAGGTTCCCAACAAACTGAAACATTATCTATTTTACAAAATACATAAACCTACATCATTAGGATGAGAATCATTGTGATAACACAAATATTTCATCTATTCTAGTTTATATATCTAGAAATACATATTTTAAAGTTTCCTAAATTCATAAATGTTTTTTTGTTTTCTTTTGTTTTCTTGTAAAAAGCTTCATAAGAACTGAGTGCAGAGATGGTTCATTAGATCTGCTTCCAGGATATTGGATTGCTTTAATTCTTTCCAAATCGTACATTCCAGAGGACTCCTTCATCCAGTCCCAACTTGTTCTGCTGCTGGCTGTGAGAAAAAACTTTGCCAGGTGAAATAAAGCATATGATTTCTTTTAAAAGGCTTTGCATGGCTTAACACCACTTTCCTAGACTAGGATACAAGGGTCTCAAAAGACAGGAAGATAAATAAAAGTCACAGAAATGTCCCAAGCGGCTTTTATACAGGAATTATATTGGGTCCCCACTGAAATCCAAATACAAGGAAATAATAAAGTGTAGGGAACATGTTGAAATGACAACAGAAGGGAAGGTTTTCATTAAATTCAAACAAAGGGAAAATGTTCAAGAAAGACACCAAACCGAATAACCAAAGATCAAGAGACCATGGACTGAAAAAGCATGACTTCCTGTTACGCTTGACATGGAAAATGGCAATAATTTATCAAGTCTAGTAGTTGAGCATTCATTTTGTGATCAGAACAGTGTTAGGAGCTGTGGGAAAATACAAAAATGGAAGAAAAGGCTCTTCCCCTCACACCAAAAACATAGGAAGAGAGAGAAATAAGTTTAGTCAAGTGTTTAACTGGGAAAACAACTAAAAATTGTGGCCAATGCTCAGGAAGAGGAGAAGTAAGTGTGAGTTGAGATGGCTCTGGAGACTTCAGGGAGCTAAGGACCAAAGCTGAGGCTTGCGACTAAATGTTTACAAGATGAAACTGCAATGGTGAAGAAGAGAAGGAGGAGGATAAACAACTTTTCCACCTCAAGGGGCATTCCTGAGGAGAAGCAAGGGTAGGGACAAACTGCAGTTCAGGGTGTCCTCACCCTTCTAATTCTTCCTAACATTTGTTAGCACATGCCACAGTGTTACCATAAAGATTAAGGAATCTCAAGAAGTTAATAAGAAAAGGAGATGTCATAACACAGCAACATTCGCCCTATGTGGTATGGGGGACCTGAAAGAACCTTTCAGGGCTGGCAGCATAAGAGACAAGAGGACACTTCCAAGATTTCAGTCCTAACAAGGCAATGCCAGGGAGGCACATGTGATTCCCATTACTATTCCTACACCCCCACAGACACACACATTTTAAGAAGCTGGCAAACTAAAGCTCAGACAGGCTAAGCAGTCTGTTCAGAATTTGAACCCACATATTTCCAGCCCAGCAGTTCTGGTTTGTGGTTTTGGGATTCCTTTGCATTCTTAAAAAGTATTGAAGAATCCAAATAGCTTTATGTGAAATACGCACACACACACACACACACGTACACATATATAACACAGATAGATCGATCTGTATCTTTATATATGTTTATCATATTAGACATTTATAGGGAGACAGTAATGCACAAAAATATAACAGCACACATTCCCTTAGTCATAAGAGCAATGCTGTTATCACACAACACACATCATGCAGCCTCTAGAAAACTCCACTGTACACTTTTGAGAAAATGAAAGTTTAGAAAGAAAGCAATAAACTAATATTATGATGAAAATAGTGTTGACCTCCCAGATTTCCTAAGAGAATCTGAGTCTCCCAGAGGTCCAAGATCGCACTGTGAAAAATGTTGTTTTAATCTCAATTCTATGCTTTACTTTTCCAAGACCAGATGCATTCAACGAATGGCCATCAATATGCTCCTAAGATCCCTTTACTGCTTTAACTCCCACAATGTCTGCGAAGTATTCCCAAACTTGCCACCCCAAAATAAACCCTCTCTCCAAAAATGCACTGTGAGTGCTCAAGCTTCTTTGCAGGTGCTCACGTTGTATCTTCGGTCTAGAACTACCTCCTCCTCCTTTTAGAGATTTTGGCTTTCAGGGTTCTGCTGAAATGTGACCAACACTGGCCCCAGGCAGAATTGATCGCTCTCCATAAAGAGCACTTCGGTTTTATCTCTACTTCGTTTTACTGCGTTCTACTGTTTCCTTGTTAGTAATATGTCTCCCTTCCCTTCTTTCATTCCACAATCCTGTAAGGAGCACCTGTCCAGCAATCATCAACACTATGGGTAGGACCCAGATCTTCCCTTAAAGAGCTGAATCTTCCTGAGCTATTGGGGGACTAAACTATTTTATTAATCTCTAATTCTTCATCCTTGGCACCCGACACTTGTTCAAAACTGTGTTATTTGCTTTGTCTAATTACTCTAAAATGGTAAGTTATCACTGGTTGATGGGAATGTGAGTGATATTTTCTTTGCACTTTTCTGCAACATGTTTTTATAATTATAAATGTAACACATACAGTGTTCATGTTTCTATAGCTTAGCAGCTAATAGGAAATGCTGAGGTATGTGATACACAGCTCTATGTGCTTTACATACATATCAATGCTTATCACTATTTATGTTATTCACGGCAAGTAGAGGTGTGAATACTCAACTCAATCATATAGTGATGCATCCTATATCATGTACCATATGTACATTGTTCTTTGGTTGTCTATAAGTTGCATGTATGTGAGTTACCTTGGCTTTGTCTTTCTGCCCCAAATAAATCCAGATCTTCTTTGTGTCTAATTTCCTGAATTTCTCAGGGAATATTGCTCATCTTATGGCCAGGCAACACAGGATTTTAACATCTACACACAAATTTAGCATTTTAACTTTGCAGATCTCAATTAGGAGAATGATCTCTTGGAAACAAATACATCTTTCAGTGGCCACCAGGGAGTCAAATTAACTGGTTGCCTTTATAAAGTTCAGTAAAACATTTAGCAGGAAATGTTTTCCCGCAGATGGAATTCAAAATGAGTTGTTTTCTAAATTATCTTATTTCCTAGAATAACCAGAAAACAGTGTTTTAAATAGTGATATGACACACTACTCATTACTAACAAAGGGCTTTCCACCCCTTGCACAAAATCTCCACTAGTCATTTCTATGTGAATGCAGAAACTTCTGCAGAAGGGAAAAGAAAGAATGGATTGAGCTACTGTTTAATTGGCTGCAAGCTGGAGACTTGCTTCTGTTTGTCTCCTGCTGTGCTGTTACCATCAGGCCTGAGGGAATTGCTGCAGCAGGCTAACCTCTGATGCTGCTTGCTCCCTTCATGGCACTCACAGGCTGCCCCACACTGAGCTCACTGGCTTCACTGGCTGGGCCGCCCTGTCCTCCAAGAATGGCTGTGGTCTGTGCAGCAACTCTGCTCCGGGGAGCCCTGCTTCTTCATTGAGATGCAGGTAATGGTCCCCTAAGCCAAGGCTGCGAAGCGTCATTAAAGTGGTGGGGAGACAAACAACACTCGTGCTGCATACCAAGTGGCATCACATTTAACTGAATCATTTTATTATGAATACATTCCAGGCTGCCACTGTGAACCACTGGTGTAAAATATGCTGGCAAAATGGATCTCTGCTAATTATGTTTCATGCATATTTCAGAACTTTCCACAGGGATACAGGAAGATGGTATTCATAAAAGGGAATTTTACAAGCAGGTTCACTTGCATTCGGCTCAAGACTAGCAGATGACAAAGATTAGTTCGATTATCTTACAGGTTGTTTTGTTTTAGCCGGAATGCTGTAATTCCTTATAACTGTATCACTGCTCCTGTGGTCACTGGCTGAAAATGAAATCATTCTCCAAGTCCACCTGAATGTATATTATTGCAGAAAAGCGCAAGGCTATTAAATCATTTCTTCCCATATTTGCCTTTACTATATTTGTCTTCCATTTTACCTTAAACCGAATGAAGTAAATGAGCCTCTGGACTTGGAGATATATTAGGAGAGTGAAAGAAAAGAAAGCATCATTACCTGCTTCAGGATAGAATTGTAAAGAACACAAGTGACTGCTTTCTCATGGCTTTTCACCCTCTTGCTGGCATCACTTTTTATTGCCAACAATGCTAGCCGGTTATTAAATGAGATGAAAAGTCGTCCATGGGCTTCATCAAAGTGGAAGAGACATCTGAAGTCCTGGCTTTCGGGGAAAGAACAAGCTATCCTCTGGATGGACAGCTGGTGTTGAATATCCCAGAGTCTCAAAACCTGGATGAAAAGTGATAAAATCATTTCAATATGTCAAAGATAATTCTAATTTTGTAGCCAATTTTTTTCCAGCTCACCCTCAATACCAGGCAGACAGTTATTTGCTCCACAGTGTGATAACTGGTTCTCAATTCTGTCATAGCAACTATTATTTTGTATTTCAGTCACCTGTTTAAATATCTCCTAAATTGTAAGCTCCTCCAGGAAAGGGATTGGGTTCTATTTCAGTCCCTGGTATAAGGCTTGGCATTTAGTATGTGTTTGTGGTGGGCAGAATAATAGTCCCCCAAAGATGTCCATGTCCTAATTCCTAGAACCTGTGAATACGTTATCTTAGGTGGCAAAAGAGATTCTGCAGATATGACTAAATTAAGGACTTTAAGATGGTGAGATTGTCCTGGATTATTTGGGTGAGTCCAATCATAAGCGTCTTTAAATGTGAAAGAGGGAGGCAGAAAAATGATTAGAGTGGTGCAATATGAGGACTCTTCCTAGTCTTGCTGAAGAGGGCCATGATCCAAGGAAGCTTGAAAAGACAAAGGAATGGTTTCTCCCCCAGAGCCGCCAGCAAGGATGAGACTCATGTCACGTTCTAACCTACAGAACACAAAACAAGTTTGTGCCGTTTCAAGCTACTAAGTTTGTGCTCATGTGTTATACTAGCAATAGAAAACTAATACAGTTCTCTCTCCCTCTCTCTCTGTCTATATATATATATACGTGTGTATACATATATATGTATATATGTGTGTGTAGATATATGTATCTATATATGTGCATATAGCTATATATGCATATATATTTATGTGTATATATGTATATATGTATTTTTGTTAAAATAAAAGAAGTGGCATTAAATGAAGTCAAGTTCATATAACCATAGATATTAAATTCTTGTTCAAACACCTTCAAGACACATAAATGACATGCATTTACCAATGGCTAGTAGCAGGCAAACACTGAATCCTTGCTCAAGAAATAGGTTGCTTTAGATTCAACAGACATTAAAAAATTGTTTTTCCTTTTCTTCTATTTTCTCATGGCTCCCTTCATTCCAGAGAAGGTGAGTCACACTAAGGGTCCCAGGAAAAAAATAGAAAGATAGCTTTGTGGTGCAAGTGTTGGTGCTATCAGTAGTGGTACAGAATTAACAGAGGCTACTGAGGCAGTAAAAAAACCTCTCCAAAAGGGGATATCAAGCAAGTCATTAAGACCTTGTTTACTTTTAAAAAACATGTAGAATTTGTCTGTTGTACAAAATCTAGAAGCACCACAGGGCTTTTATTTTAACCATATCTCTGTAACCTAGGGCCAGATTTCCTGGTTTCTAATCTCAGTTCTATTCCTTGCTAACAGGGGGACCTCCAATAATTTTTTTTTATCTGAGTTTTTAATGTAGTTTCTACCTCACCTAATGCTATGAGAATTAAATGAGAGTCTATGTCAAGCACTTAACATGATGACAAGCCTGTAATGTGTTCAGTGAATGTTCCTTATTATTATGTCTATTTTATTTTTTCATTGTGTAAATATTAGAACCTAAAAGCAGAAAATGTTATTTCAAATAAACTAGTCTATCCAACCTGAAAAATATTTCTACATTATCTATAGAAGATAGTTTCTGTTTAGATGAGTCTTTATTACCCCATAAGGCAAGCAACCTTATAGTTTTTAACCTATTTTAAATCATATATCCCTTTGGGGGAAAAAAAATCTATTGAAAATGATAGTTATATCCCAACTCATCAAATGCATATACCCATATATACATACAATTTTACATATAATTTATTTGGGTACATAGACACACCTCACAAATATACCAACAGGTCCTAGGAATCTATAAGGTAGGAATCCTTACAGTAATTATTAAATATGTTCATCCAAAGACATCTTCTTTTACCTTTTCATTCTACCTTACCCTCTTCTCACACCTGCATAAGCTTCCTCTTACCCTTTTTCTCCAGGTTAAATGATCCCAATTCCTTCAACCATTTCAATATCGGTTTTCAGATCTCACTACCACCTACCATGGTGCTCATGTATTACCATGATGGCCATTTGATTCTCTCAATGTCTTTGTTTCCGCTTTCTCTCTAGGGGAGGGTCGTCATCCAGACCTTGTTTACTTTTAAAAACCATAGTAAGATGTGTCCATTGTATGAAGTCAAATAGCACCAGAAGGCTTTTATCTCAACGCATATATTCTACTCCAGTCCTCATCCTTAGAGATGGCCTTCTTTTACTCTTTAATTCTTTCTGGGTTATGATTTTTTCTGTAACACTAAATAATATAATTGTGCACACATGTGTGTGTATATATGTGTGTGTAGTGTATATACTTTATATGTAACTGTATCTAGTGACTCAGAAAGAAGAAGAAAAATTACTTATACTCCTTTTCTCCTTTTCTCCTCCCATTTCTCCCGAGTTAGCATTTTAATTTTTTTGGCCTGTTGGGGTCATAATTTTAAATATGTTTATACATTAATATTAATTATTGACCCATTAATTTAACACTATCTGTAAGCACCCAAAAATCTTTAAAGATCTGCTTTAAGGAAATCACCCAGAATTGAGCCAATATTTCCACTGTGTTCTTATCATTACAGGTGCTATTATTTCTTTAAGGCAGCCTATTTTTGCGTTAGCTGATTAAGCCTCTCCTTCATGCTTTTCACTTGCCTTGATGTCTTAATTCAGCAAAATTCTATATATTATTCCCATGAACAAATAACGAAGCCAGATGTCTACTCTCCTGTTTCCAAAAATACATTTTTTACTTAAGACTAAAATTTTTCCTATTTTTGATATAGAGTTTCCAAGTGACAGTATCATTTTGAATCCCAATTTAATTATATTGACAATTCCTCCCTGATTTCTCCACATATCCCACAGGACATTGATATGGTTAGGGTCTGTGCCATTGTGTCACCACTCACATCTCATCTTGAATTATAATCTCCAGGTGTTGAGGGAGAGACCTGGAGGGAGGTAATTGGATCATGGGGGCATTTTTTCCCATGCTGTTCTCGTGATAGTGCGTGAGTTTTTACGAGATCTGATGGTTTTGTAAGCATCTGGCATTTCCCCTGCTTGCAGTTCTCTCTCCTACAGCCATGTTAAGAAGGCCCTTGATTCCCCTTCACCTTCTGCCATAATTGTATGTTCTTGAGGCCTCCTTAGCCATGTGGAACTGTGAGTCAGTTCCTCACCATTCCTTTATAAATTACCCAGTCTCAGTTAATTCTTTATAGCAGTGTGAAAATGGGCTAATACAGACATAGACAGTGTTCGATAAATATTTTTTGAATTTAAGATTGTGGCTCACTCTGTCTATATCCAGATCATTGATGAAAAGATCAAACAGGATAGGCCCAAGAATACAACACTCCCACACAAAAAGTCTCCCTCACGTCCACACATTTATTTACCCAATTGCAGATCTCACATAATCCACAATGAAAATTTATCTTGCAAAATAATTATGCTTCTAGCATAGGGTAATGTCTCCATTTACTCTAACTACCAGCACTTATAACAAGCTTGAACTAGCCTAGTTACTCTCTACTTAGTAAACCACATCACCAATCCCTCTGACCCTAAAAATATAGATTCATAGAGAAAATTGGGTTTTCTTGCCAAAGATTTTTATTAAAGAACTCATTTGGGTTTTAATCAT
>NW_016808379.1:0-737 GCF_001698545.2 Rhinopithecus bieti | reverse complement strand
CTCTGATGGTAGTTTCTTTTGCTGTGCAGAAGCTCTTTAGTTTAATTAGATCCAGGGGCACAATTTTTATAGCAGGAATGATAACTCTATTTCTGGAGGGCCTTCCTACCCTGCAGATTACGATAATCTCTGAATCAACCTACAGTCCGTGAGACTACAATTCTGTGAAGGCTCTCTGCTAATGCTCCCCTACTGTTATTTTTTCACCATTCTTCAAGATGTATTGAACATAATTTGCTCTCTGGATTGGTTATTGATTACACTGGAGCACATGGAGAAGCTGGCTAAGAGGCAACACTCTTTACAAAGTTCATTCACTTAAGTTTACAGAGGATGTAGGTGGGTCTGATCTGCTGGAGTCAAAGGATTTAAGGAAAAACAGTCTTTTCCTAAGAGTAGCTAGCCTTGTATATTAGCTTATTCCAGGTGAAACGAATAGGGCTCCTGATTGTATGAGGACATGTGAAATTTACAAAATACCTTCTCAAACATGATCTTGGTTTTTCTTTCTTCCCTTTTTCCTTCTCTCATTCCTTTCTTCTTTCTTCCCTCTTTCCCTTCTTGCCTCCCTCTCTCCCTACTTCTTTTCTATTCTTCCTTTTTTTCTCCTTCCTTCCCTTCCCTCCCCTCTTCTCCTCTCCCCTTCCCTTTTTCCTTTCCCTTCCCTACCTTCTCCCCCTTTCCTCCCATCTCCTTCTCTCCCCTCCCCTTCCTTCTTTTCCCTCCCCTTCCCTTTG
>NW_016808378.1:0-1125 GCF_001698545.2 Rhinopithecus bieti | reverse complement strand
TTTCCAAACTGTTCAATTAAAAGAACACTGTAACTCTGTGAGATGAGTTCACACATCACAAAGCAGTTTCTCAGAAAGTTCTTTTTGGTTTTTATCTGAGGATAATTCCATTGTCACATTAGGCTTCAATGTGATCCAAAATATCCCTTCTCAGATTCCCCAAAACAGTGCTACTGAACAGACCCATGAAAAGAATCATGTAACTCTGTGAGATGAATTAACACATCACAATGTGGTTTCTCAGAAAGCTTCTTTCTAGTTTTCATATGAGGGTATTTACTTTGTCACCATAAGCTTAAAATGCACTCTGAAATATCCCATTGCATAATCTAAGAAAACAGTGTTAGCAAACTGATCAATGAAAAGAACAGCGTAACTCTGTGAGATGAATTCACACATCACAAAGAATTTTCTTAGCTTCTTTCTAGTTTTACCTGAGGACATTTCTTCTGTCACCATAGGCTTCAAGGTGATCTGAAATATCCCATCTCAGATTCCCCAGAAACAGTGCTACCAAACTGCTCCATGAAAAGAAAGGTGTAACTCTGTGAGATGAATTCAGAAATCAGGAAGTGGTTTATCAGAATGCTTCTTTCTAGTTTTTGCCTGAGGATATTTTCTTTGTCAATATAAGCTTCAATGCCTTCTGAAACATCCCATTGCGGATTCCCAGAAAACAGTGTTATTAAGCTGCTCAGTGAAAAGAACAGTGTAGCTCTGTGAGATGAATTCACACATCAGAAAGCAGTTTCTCAGAAGGCTTCCTTTTGGTTTTGATCTGAGGATATATCCTTTATTACCAAAGGCTTCAATACACGCCCAAATATCGTATTGCAGTTTCCATGAATACAGTGTTCTCAAACTGCTCCATGAAAAGAAGGTGTAACTCTGTGAGATGAATTTACACATCACAAAGCAGTTTCTCAGAAAGTTTCTTTCTAGTTTTTATCTTGGCATATATCCTTTTTCACTATAAGCCTCAATGTGCTTCCAAATATATCCTTGCAATTCCACAAAAACAGTGTGAGCAAACTGCTCAACGAAAAGAACAGTGTAACTCTGTGTGGTAAATTGACATATCACAAAGCAAATTTTAAGAAAGCTTCTTTCTAGTTTTTATCCAAG
>NW_016808377.1:0-420 GCF_001698545.2 Rhinopithecus bieti | reverse complement strand
CACCCACTCATTCATTCACCCATCCACCCACTCATTCATTCATCCACCCATCTACCCACCCATTCATTCACCCACCCACCCATTCATTCACCCACCCATTCATTCATTCACCCATCCACCCACTTATTCACCCATTCACCCATTCATTCACCCATTCATTCATTCACCCATCTACCCACTCATTCATTCATCCACCCATCTACCCACTCATTCATTCATCCACCCATCTACCCACCCATTCATTCACCCACCCACCCATTCATTCACTCACCCACCCATTCATTCACTCACCCACCCATTCATTCACTCACCCACCCATTCGTTCACTCACCCATTCATTCACCCACCCATTCATTCACTCACCCACTCATTCATTCACTCACCCACTCATTCATTCACTCACCCACCCATTCATTCACT
>NW_016808376.1:4809141-4813565 GCF_001698545.2 Rhinopithecus bieti | reverse complement strand
GAATGTACTATGTGCCTGTGAGCATGTTTAACAGCTACATAGCACAGGGCTTAACAAAGAGTTATTAGCACAAAGCAAGGAGGCCTGAAGGAAGTTAGTCTTTAAAAGGAACTATTATTTCTAACACTTATGATTTATTCTTTAACAAGAGGGAAACTTTGAAGAGGAAGTTTTTACTTTCTACATAGGACACTCCTAAGTCTGGGTCTATTTAGTAAACATTATCAATCTGTTCCCTTAGCCACAAACATCTAGAGGCTAGGAATACCTTTCCAACTTTCATGGAGGGCAGTGCAGCAAGTCCCAGCCTCATTTTTCCTAGTTCTCACCCAAGATGGAATCACTCTGGTTCAAATGCCTCTGACAACAATCCTAAATGTATTACTGTTGGCTGAATTGCTTTATCCACTCTATTATCCATTTTAATTCCAGCCATCAACATTCGCCCATTTGCTAAGTTAGACATTTGGAGGCAGCTTTGACTCTTCTGCCCATACTGAGTTAACCATTGAGACCTGCCTCCTTTGCTTCTTCAGATTTCCTGGGATTTGTTAGCACCTCGCGTTCCAGCAGTAGTGTGCCGTTAAATGGTTAACAAAGCTCTGGGGAGCAGCCCAGATTTGTAGCATTGGCCAATTTCTATGATGTAACTACTCCCAGCCATGGCGGATTTCAAGTGATCAAAGATCTAACAGCCTCCAAAATTCCTAAAAACATCACAATTGGCTTTTGCGAGATGATAGAAGCCAGTTCCAGAATCTGCTGGCCACAGCTGTGGCTGGAGCTTTCTCTGCCTGACCCTCTTGCTCCAACCTTCTGTCTTCTTAGGGTCGTTCTCCAGCTGCCAGTAAGGCCTGTCCAAACTCAAATCTGACCATGCTGTTCCTAGATGATTCAGTCCACACCTCGTAGTGGATTACTGAGTTCTGGGTGACACAACCCAGTTACCTCCCCAGTGTCATGCTCCGTCACCTCGCGGGGTTGTCCCTGTCCACACTGTGGGTGTGTCTTCCTTCTGCTGTCTGTTCCACCCCCACACTCCCCACCTCATCCTCTGTTTCTGGTCCCTGCCTTTGGCTTCTTTGAGATTCAGCTCAGCTGAAACCTCTTCCCACCATTCTTTCAGTTGGGTTAGGCGGCCCATCTGTATGTTTATAACCTTAGCGTGCTTTTATCATGTATTTATTGAAGCGGTGTCATTTGTCTGAGGTGAAACCTGAGGTTTGTTGTCTCATGCCGGGGAAATCAAGGACCCGAGCACACAAGGAGTGGGGTTAAGAGCAGAGGTTTAATAGGTGAGAGAAAGAAAAAAGCTCTCTCTGCAGAGAGAGGTCTCAAGTGGGTCTTCTGGTCCACAGCGAAATGCATGGTGTTTTATTGCTGAGCTTGAGGAGGTGGTGTCTGATTTTTTTTTTTTTTTTTTTGAGACAGAGTCTCGCTGTGTTGCCCAGGCTGGAGTGCAGTGGCACGATCTCGGCTCACTGCAAGCTCCGCCTCCTGGGTTCACGCCATTCTCCTGCCTCAGCCTCCCAAGTAGCTGGGACTACAGGTGCCCGCCACCATGCCCGGCTGATTTTTTGTATTTTTAGTAGAGATGGGGGTTTCACCATGTTAGCCAGGATGGTCTCGATCTCCTGACCTCGTGATCCACCCACCTCGGCCTCCCAAAGTGCTGGGATTACAGGCTTGAGCCACCGCGCCTGGCCGGTGGTGTCTGATTAACACAGGGCATGAAAGATTGGCTGGACTAGGTATGCCATTTGCATAAGGTGCAAAAACTGGTTAGTACTAGGTGTGCCATTTGCATAGGGCTTGAATTTCTGGTAGCCCTCACCCTAATATTTTTTAAACTCTGCCTCCTGGGTTCAAGCAATTCTTCAGCCTCCCAAATAGCTGGGATTACAGGTGCCCACCACCTTGCCTGGCTAATTTTTGTATTTTCAGTAGAGACAGGGTTTCACCATGTTTG
Organism: Rhinopithecus bieti; assembly: GCF_001698545.2. Classification (NCBI taxonomy): domain Eukaryota; kingdom Metazoa; phylum Chordata; class Mammalia; order Primates; family Cercopithecidae; genus Rhinopithecus; species Rhinopithecus bieti. The sequence continues at coordinate 4,811,596 of NW_016808376.1, read as the reverse complement.
CCAGGCTGGTCTTGAACTCCTGACCTCAAGTGATCCACCTCAGCCTCCCAAAGTGCTGGGATTATAAGCGTGAGCCACCTCACCCAGCGTCCACCCTAATATTTTATTATGCAGATGGGTTCTCTACCTGGCCAACGCTATACTGCCTGTTTGCTTACTGTACATGTAGGTGAAAAAGAAAAAAGAAGATGGAGCCTCTATGTCGAACATACCTGGTCCCAGGTAGTCCTTTCCTATTGGTACAGCTGCCGGCATTCACCTGTGCAAGCTTCCAGCTTGCTTATCAATGTGTGCAGCTTGATTTTTCAGGCAGTTCTTTGTTAGAAAATAAATTATTTAGGGGCTGCTTTTGTTAAAAGCAAATTCTACCAAGGACTATTTTACCCTCACTATCTGCCTGAGTAATTTCTTTCTACCTCCTGTGTCATTATGACATAGTATTTATGGGGTTTAAAAAATACTTTTCTGGCTAGGCACAGTGGCTCACACCTGTAATCCCAGCACTTTCGGAGGCTGAGGCGGGTGGATCACCTGAGGTCAAGAGTTCGAGACCATCCTGGCCAACATGGTGAAACCCCATCTCTATTAAAAATTCAAAAATTAGATGGACATGGTGGTAGGCACCTGAAATCGCAGCTACTTGGGAGACTGAGGCAGGAGAATCACTTGAACCTAGGAGGCGGAGATTGCGGTGAGCCAAGATCATGCCATTGCACTCCAGCCTGGGCAACAAGAGCAAAACTCCATCTCAAAATAAATAAATAAATAAATAAATAAAAACAAATTACTTTTCTTATTAGTCTGTAAGTTTCTTGGGGGGAGAAATCATGGTTACTGTTTTTCACCTGGGTTTATATCTACAGCGCTGAGAACAATGACTTTCTCATTGAAATAAATCAATAAATGCTTCTTAATTACACAAGAATGACTACCAAAGTTGTGTGTGTGTGTGTTTGTATGTGTGTGTGTTTGTATGTGTGTGTGTATACATGCACTGGGGATGTTGTAGGTATGTGACAGTTGTCTGGTCATAAAATTATGCACTTACATAATTTGGAAGGCTACAACATAGGTGAGTTTAGTTTTCATATTTCTTTTTTTTTTTTTGAGACAGAGTCTCGCTCTGTCACCCAGGCTGGAGTGCAGTGGCGCGATCTCGGCTCACTGCAAGCTCCGCCTCCTGGGTTCACGCCATTCTCCTGCCTCAGCCTCCCAAGTAGCTGGGACTACAGGCACCCGCCACCTCGCCCGGCTAGTTTTTTCATATTTTTTAGTAGAGATGGGTTTTCACCATGTTAGCCAGGATGGTTTCGATCTCCTGACCTCGTGATCCACCCGTCTTGGCCTCCCAAAGTGCTGGGATTACGGGCTTGAGCCACCGCGCCCGGCCTAGTTTTCATATTTCAATACCAGGCAGCAGATGGCTCTGGGTAAAAGAATAGCAAAGTCCATTTATCGTTGTATGCTGCTAAAATGGCCAGTTTCCAAAGTTCAGGCTCCTGCTCCAGAGAGTGTAAGAATTTGCTAGGGTGGTTGTAACAAAGTTATCACAAACTGGGTGGTCTAAACAATAGTTTGTCATCTCATAGTTCTAGAGGCGAGAGGTTCGAGATCAAGGTGTCAGCAGGATTTGTTCCTTCTGAGAACTGTGAGGGAGAATCTACTCCGGCCTCCTCCTAGCTTCTGGGGACTTGCTGGCAATCTTTGGCATTCCTTGACTTGTAGAAGCAGCACCCTGACTTCCCCTCATCTTCACATGGTGTTCTCCCTGTGTGTTTGTTTCTGTGTCCAAATTTCCTGTTTTATTAAGGTCCTGTTGGATGAGGAGCTTGCCCTTATGACCTCATCTTGAACTAAGTCCATCTGCAACAACCCTATTTCCAAATAGGATCATGCCCTGTCTCAGTCCACTAGTGTTGCCATAAAGGAATACCTCAGACTGGGTAATTGACAAAGAAAAGAGGCTTATTCAGTTCTGCAGGCTGTGTCAGAAGCATGGGCTTCTGGGAGGGCCTCAGGGAGCTTCCATTCATGGCAGAAGGGGAAGGGGAGCCACTGTGGGTAGATCACATGGTGAGAGAGGAAGCAAGAGAGAGAGGGGAGAGATGCCAGACTCTTTCAAGCAACCAGCTCTCACGTGAACTAATAGGGTGAGGACTAATAATACGTATTACTGTGAGGATGGCACCATGCCGTTCATGAGGCATCCACCCCCAGGACCCAAACACCTCCCATGAGGCCCTCCTCCAACAATGAGGACCAAGTTTCTTTCTTTCTTTCCCTTTCCTTTCCTTTTCTTTCTTTCTTTCTTTCTTTTCTTTCTTTCTTTCTTTCTTTTCTTTCTTTCTTTCTTTTCTTTCTTTCTTTCTTTCTTTCTTTTCTTTCTTTCTTTCTTTCTTTTCTTTCTTTCTTTCTTTTCTTTCTTTCTTTCTTTCTTTTTTTTTTTTCTTTTTTT
>NW_016808376.1:4762434-4808715 GCF_001698545.2 Rhinopithecus bieti | reverse complement strand
CAGATCTTTGGGAAATCACCTACCATAAGAATCATAGGGGTCGATGTTGGGATTAGTGGTATTCCAGCCCTGGATCAGTCCATCAGTACCACCACTGTAACACTGCTCACCATTGCTGCTCATTACCACACAAAGCACTGGACCTCTGGGAGATTAAAAAAAAAAAATCAATTGCTGTTCTCAAAAACCAACCTGATAATATGACTTGTTAAAAACAAGCATGTTTAATTACCCAAATGGCTATTTTTCTGCTTTTTATAAAAAATGAAAACTCAGGTACTATCAAAACACTGTTCATTTTTCTTCCTCTGGTGTAAGAGGTTGGTAAATTATGGTCTGCAGGTCAAATCCAACCACTGGTCTGTTTCTGTACAGTCCTCAAGCTAAGAATGGTCTTTACATTTTTATTTTATTTTTAATTTTTTGAGACGGAGTCTCGCTCTGTCGCCCAGGCTGGAGTGCAGTGGCGGATCTCAGCTCACTGCAAGCTCCGCCTCCCGGGTTCACGCCATTCTCCTGCCTCAGCCTCCCAAGTAGCTGGGACTACAGACGCCCGCCACCTCGCCCGGCTAGTTTTTTATATTTTTTAGTAGAGACGGGGTTTCACCGTGTTAGCCAGGATGGTCTCGATCTCCTGACCTCGTGATCCGCCCGCCTCGGCCTCCCAGAGTGCTGGGATGACAGGCGTGAGCCACCGCAGTCTTGCTCTTTCTCCCAGGCTGGAGTGCAGTGGTGTCATATCAGCTCACTGCAACCTCTGCTTCCTGGGCTCAAGCGATTCTTGTGCCTCAGCCTCCCAAGTAGCTGATACTACAGACATGAGCCACAATGCCTGGCTAATTTTGCTATTTGTAGTAGAGATGGGGTTTCACCATGTTGCCCAGGCTGGTTTCAAATTCTTGACCTCAAGTGATCTGCCCACCTCGGCCTCCCAAAGGGCTGGGATTACAGGTTTGAGCCACTATCCCCAGCCTTTTTTGTTTGTTTAAACGGAGTCTTGCTCTGTTGCCCAGGCTGGAGTGCAGTGGTGCAATCCTGACTCACTGCAACCTCCACCTCCCGGGTTCAAGCGATTCTTGTGCCTCAGCCTCCAGAGTAGCTGGGATTACAGGAGAGGATCAAATTTCAACATGAGATGTGGAGGGACAGACATCCAAACGGTATTATATTCTGAAGTACTGGGAGTTGGGACTTTAGCGAGTGAATTCTTGAGAAGCACAGTTCAGCCTGCAATAGAGGGAAGGGAGTACAGAGGCAAGGCTGATGGAGACTGTCCATATGTGAGCCCTAGCCAGGAATGGAAGGGCCCATTTTGGCAGACAGCTTCTGGCCTTCCATGCTCATTTACTCTGAGTGATTGTTCACTCTCTCTCTCTCTTTTTTTTTTTTATGGGACAAGGTCTCATTCTGCCACCCAGGCTGGAGTGCAGTGGAGCCATCATGGCTCACTGCAGCCTCAACCTCCTGGGTTCAAGTGATCCTCCCACCTCAGCCTCCCAAGAAGCTAGAACTATAGGCATGCCCCACCATGCCTTGGCAAGTTTTTTTATTTTTTATTTTTATTTTTGTAGAGATGGGGGGTCTCACTATGTTGCCCAGGCTGGTCTTGAACCCTGAGCTCAAGCGATCCTGCCACCTTGGCCTCATAAAGTACTGAGATTATAGGCATGAGCCACTGCACCTGGCTGCAATCATCTAAGTGGATTTCCTGTATCCCCCACATCCATCCCCCCTTTATCACGGTCATCTATATATTCCTCCTGTTTTTGGAGGCTGCAGCCCCCCATAATGACAAGATGGTTTTGACATTTGGCTTTTCTGCTGTCAGTGACCCTTTGACTAAGTTCCAGGCTGGTCACTGCCTTGCATTTTTCCCCTCATTTACGTAGGGCTGAGAACTCTTGCCCAAGTTTCCTGGTGCTGACCATTTATCTTCCTAAAGTCACTGAAATGGTTCATTAGAAGCCAAGGAATTAAGAGAAAGCTTTGGGAGCTCTGACTAGCAGGTCTTAGGTGAAGTAAAGTAAAATATATGAATCTGGGGAAAACCCCGTGTCTGTTTTCATCCCTGTTTCCTCTAAGTCTGATATCTGACATTTGGAAGATCATTCTTTTACTTTCCTCCGGTTTGTCACAGATAACCTGTTCGTCAGTCATTTGTAACAATCAAATACTTCTTTTTGCATACTATTTCACTCAATAGATGCTTTTGGCTGGGCGCGGTGGCTCACGCCTGTAATCCCAGCACTTTGGAAGGCCAAAGCGGGAGGATCACCTGAGGTCAGGAGTTTGAGACCAGCCTGACCATCATGTAGAAAACCTGTCTCTACTAAAAATACAAAATTAACTGGGCGCGGTGGTGCTTGCCTGTAATCCCAGCTACTCGGGAGACTGAGGCAAGAGAATCGCTTGAACCCAGGAGGCAGAGGTTGCAGTAAGCCGAGTTCGCACCATTGCACTCCAGCCTGGGCGGCAAGAGCGAAACTCCATTTCAAATACATAAAAAATACATAAATAAATGATTTTATTAAAACCAAACTGTTTGGCAATTATTGTTTAAAAGGCCATAAAAATGATCTTTAAGGGTGTGAACTAAATGTGAAGGAAACTCAGCCAGTAGTCCGAAGATCTGGACTCACATCCTGGCTCCACTATCAACCAGTTATTTCATTCTCTGAGCATTCATGTCCTCATCTGTAAAACAGATAATAATGATACTTCCCTTGCTTGCTTTCTAAAGTCATAAGGATCATCTGAACTAATCTAACTGGAGAGATTTTTGGAATATGGTACAATGCAGTGCATCACTATGGAATCCTTCGGAGGTACCAGACATGTGCGGTGAACAGCACGTGAGCATTGGACCCAGACACACCTATCTCTGAATTTGGACCTGTCACTAACAAGCTTGGCTTCCATTATGCTCATCTCTCTTGGGTTTCCTCCTCCCCAGTTCGGTGACCACTCACAGATTCCTTCGCAGGCACTCCAGTTGCTGGAGTTTCTCAGGCCTTGGTTCTGGTCTCCTCTTTCTGTCTATGGAGTCTCTCTCCAGTTGATCTGATCATTTCCATGACTTTAAAGACCATCTGTCTGCTGATGACTCCAAATTCATATCTCCATATCCAGACTCCTTTGTATTTCACACTGATGTGTCTATCTGCCTTCCTTGAGATTGCCACTTGGAGACTCACAGGCAGATCAAATGCAACTGTACAAAAACAGTTCTGATTTTCTCTCTATCCAGCAAAGCCTGAGATGCCTTCCCCCTCTTTAGGACCCTCGCTCTTCATTCGGCCTCCTTCAGGTCTCAGTGAGCTTACATTTCACCTTCCCTAGGTAACCTAACTGGGGGATCCATCCAGTTATCCTCCATAACTTCACTCTACTCTTTTCCTTCAGAGTGTCTTCCACATAACATCACATGTTGTTTTTTGTTTACTTGACTGTTATTGATGATTCTTTCTAGAATGTTAGCTCCATGAGGGGAACAATGTCTCTCATTTGCTTTCTATCCCCATGGCCCTGCAAAATGCCTGACCAGCCACAGCTGCTCAGCAAATATAAGATGAAAAAATGAATGGATATTCTGAGCAAGTTCTATGATATTAAAAGGATTGTGTGAAACATGAGACGACAGGTGGAGGAGCTCAGTCTAGTACCTGACACATTGTAGGTGTTTCATCAACATTACTTCGCTTCCCATGTGGGGATATACATAAGAACAAACTGTGCATTGAAAAGCTCTTAATCAGGCCGGGTGCAGTGGCTCATGCCTGTAATCCCAGCACTTTGGAAGGCCGGGGTGGGTGGATAACCTGAGGTCAGGAGTTCGAGACCAGCCTGGCCAGCATGGTAAAACCCAGTATCTACCAAAAATACAAAAATTAGCCAGGCGTGGTGGTGGGCACCTGTAATCCCAGCTACTCAGGAGGCTGAGGCAGGAGAATCACTTGAACCTGGGAGGCGGAGGTTGCAGTGAGCCAAGATTGTGCCATTGCACTCCAACCTGGATGACAAGAGCTAAACTCTGTCTCAAAAAAAAAGCTCTTAATCGAGTCTGGTGTGATGCACATCAGTTCTAAACTTAGCGCACCAACTATAGAATTGATCACGGCGATACAAATGCCTTGGACTGTACTCCCAGCTACAATGATTCCATTGATGTGTATCCTGATGCATATCGAAGTCTGAGAACCAGTGATGTCGAATATACAATAAAGTGCAATATTGGGCATATTAGCCAGCGTTCTCCTGAGAAACAGAACCAATGGGGTTGGGAGAGAGAGAGGGAGAGAGAGATCAGATTTGTAGGGCACACGGGCAGGCTGGATATTTAGGCCAGAGTTGATGTTGCTGTCTTGAGTCTGAATTTCACAGGGCAGCAGGCTGAAAACACACGCAAGGTTTCTATGATGCATTCTTGAAGAGCATTACTTCTACTTTGGGGAACCTCAGTTCTTAAAGCCTTCAAGTGATTAGATGAGCCTCCCACCACGCCCCCCTCATCCCTGCTGCTTTACACTGACTGTAAACGTTAATCACATTGAAAATACACTATCATAACAGGATCTCAACTGGTATTAGACAAAACTCTGGGCACCGTAGCCTACCCATGTTTATGTTTTTTGTTTGTTTGGGGGTTTTTTTGTTTGTTTTTTAGATAGGGTCTTGCTCTGTCACCCACGCTGGGCAGTGGCACGACCCTGGCTCATTGCAACCTCTGCCTCCCAGTTTCAAGTAATTCTCCTGCCTCAGCCTTCCGAATAGCTGGAATTACAGGCACATGCCACGATGCCTGGCTAATTTTTTTCTTTTTTTTTTTTTTTTTGTTAGAGACGGAGTTTCACCATGTTGGCCAGGCTGGTCTCAAGCTCCTGACCTCAAGTGATCCGCTTGCCTCAGCCTCTGAAAGTGCTGGGATTACAGGCGTGGAGCCACCGTGCCCATCCGCCTATCCATGTTGATAAATAAAATTAACCATTGTACTGAGCAAATCAGTTAATCATCAATTTTTGAAAAGTGTGTTGAGCATTGAAGGTTCATCCAATTCTAGGCCAGGTTTCATGGAGAATCTATAATGCAAAGTCATTCCTTCCTATCTCCCCTCCCCACAAGGGTTTTTTCCTGGTTTATTTATTTATTTATTAGGGTTTCCTCCCTTATAATTAGCCAATTCAATACTTTAGGGGTGGGGAGAGGTTCTTCCTTAGGAGTTTCTAAACCATTACCCATCTACCCAGGCTAGGAAGTCTAGGAAAAAAAAAAAAAAAAAAAACCTATCTGATGAAAATAGGAATATCTGTGTGTCATCTTCCCCAACTCAGATATCAATCACTTATTATTTCATTTAAAAGCCAAAGAAACAAACAAACAAAATCCACCAATTTTGGAGCATCCTACATGTGCCAGTCACTATGCAGGATGCTGGGGATACAATGATACGCAAAACAAAAAATTGTTTATTGCTTGTTAAACAAAGCAAAGGCACTTTATGAACCAGCAGAGGAAATAGGAAAACCATAGTGGAAAAGACTCCCTAGCTTCTGAGATATTGTTAAGAAGTTGGAGAGATTTGTTATAAAAGGATATAAAGCATCGTTTCAGTGGGAAACCATTGGTTCATCGGGGTGCCAGGTTTGCAGTGGGCGCCTATGCGTCAGTTCTAATGTTCCCCGCCTGCGATTGTTTGTCCGTGTCCAGCAGATGGCGCCAAGTGACTGGCCGCGGCTGGGCTGTACCGCATCCTCTTTGGAGAACATGAAATCTATTTCTATAGGGCCAGCATCTTAAAGAAGGCACTCATACTGTCTGTTTGAGACCCTTTCTTTTGCTCCATTTTAATGTGGTATATGGGTCAAAATAAGAAATAGACAATAAAATGGTTTCTCCTCCTGGAATATGGTAATATTGTGGAAAACCGAGACACAAGTCCAACGTAGACAGCTCAGTAAAACAGCACCCAGACTTGGAGCTGGCACGGGGAACTCGTGTGAGTGTGTATGTGTGTGCACACGTATTTGTGCTTATGAGACAGAATAAACAGTAAAGGATGGAAGTGATAAATGCTTTAACAGGGATAAGGAGAAAGTATTGTAAAAAAAATAAAGCTGAAGAAGATGAGAGAGACAGAGGGAGAAGGAGTGGGGGGAGAGAGAGAGACAGAGAGAGAGAGAGAGAGGGAGAGAGAGAGAGAGAGAGATAGTTAGTTCAAATGAACATGAGAGCTGGGGCCTTGGTTTAAAGGCTTTAGTTAAAAGAACTCCAGAAGAAAAGACTTGATTCCGCTGGGCACGGTGGCTCACACCTGTAATCCCAGCAGTTTGGGAGGTTGAGGCGGGTGGATCACCTGAGGTCGGGAGTTTGAGACTAGTCTGACCAACATGGAGAAACCCCATCTCTACTACTAAAAAAAAAAAAAAAAAAAAAGCCAGGGTATGATGGTGCATGCCTATAATCCCAGCTATTTGGGAGGCTGAGGCAGGAGAATTGCCTGAACCCCAGAGGCAGAGGTTGCAGTGAGCCGAGATCATGCCATTGCACTCCAGCCTGGGCAACAACAGCGAAACTCAGTCTAAAAAAAAAAAAAAAAATTTGATTCCTCTGTTTCTTGCAATCCTGGTAACAGGTGACTTGAATTTCAAGTGATTATCATAAATGGAGGATTAGAAAAGAGACACCAACTCTGGAACCAGTTCAATGCAATTCTTTGAGAGCCTGTAACTTAGTGCTCATAAAGACTTGGAATGATCTACACTGCATAGTGTAGCTGTTAGAGGAGGTGACATCAAAGCTTTAGGTACTGAGAGGGATACTTCCTACTGTAGAAGGGAAGAAAAGAAAAAAGCAAAGGTGAGTTGGAGTGGTAGACCTGTTGGGTTTAGTCTCTCATTGTTAAACTTTTAAAATCTCTCATTAGAAAAAAAAGTCTTGGTCAGGCCACAGTGGCTCATGCCTGTAATCCCAGCACTTAGGGAAGCTGGCACGGGAGGACTGCTTGAGCTCAGGAGTTCAAGACCAGCCTAGGCAACACTGAGAAACCCCGTCTCTACAAAAAATTAGCCAAGCGTGGTGGCAGGTACTTGCAGTTGTAGCTGTAGCCTCCTAGCTACTCAGGAGGCTGAGGTGGGAGGATTGCTTGAGGGGGAGGTTGCAGTGAGCCATGATCATACCACTGCACTCCAGCCTGGGTGACAGAGTGAGATCCTGTCTCAAGAAAAAAGTCTTCATCTAATAAGGTGAAAGATGGAAGGGCATGCGGTTACTCCTGCTGCAGCTGGATTTGTTTGTTCCATTTAGAAGCTGCTTTCGGAGCAGGAATGACACCTGAGTTTAGAAAACAGTTCCCTGTGTCTGTGCTTGTGTGTTCTTCCAGCTCAGTGTCCTATGTCACCTGTCCTGAGACATTGCAAGAAGGAAAAACAAAAGAGAGCATTCTTGAGCTATTCCAAAGAGATCACAGAGGCCACCACCAAAGAGAAGAGTAAGAATCTACCATAGTTTGCCTCAGTAAAATGCTATTTTTCTTAGGAACTATTGCAAGTTATAAAAGTCCTAAGTGAAATGATTGTGTGGCCGGGGATAGTGGCTCACGCCTGTAATCCCAGCACTTTGGGAGGCCAAGGCGGGTGGATCATAAGAGGTCAGGAGATCAAGACCAGCCTGACCAACATGGTGAAACCCGTCTCTGCTAAAAATATAAAAATTAGCCAGGCATAGTGGCACATGCCTGTAGTCCCAGTTACTTGGGAGGCTGAGGCAGTAGAATCACTTGAACCCAGGAGGTGGAGGTTGCAGTGAGCTGAGATCGTGCTACTGCACTCCGCCTGGGTGACAGAGTAAGGCTCCGTCTCAAAAAAGAAAAAAAAAGAAAGAAAGAAAGAAAGAAAGAAAGAAAGAAAGAAAGAAAGAAAGAAAGAAAGAAAGAAAGAAAGAAAGAAAGAAAGAAAGAAAGAAAGAAAGAAAGAAAGAAAGAAAGAAAGAAAGAAAGAAAGAAAGAAAAGAAAGAAAGAAAGAAAGAAAGAAAGAAAGGAAGGAAGGAAGGAAGGAAGGAAGGAAGGAAAGAAAAGAAATGATTGTGCAGGCAGAAATGTCTGTAAGGCATCATTGTTACAGAATTTTGCTCCTTAGTTCAGCTAAAACTGGGTTCATGTCACATGACCAGGAGAATTTAGACATGCAGTCACATTGAAGTGTGGGCAGAGCAGCATTTTGTTGGGCATAAGGGGAAAAAAAAGAAAAAAACAGCAAAGTGAGATGGCATCCTGCTAACAAGCCCCCCACCTCACAGACTGGATCCCAGGCCACCACACAGGAACTGAAGAGCCAGGCTCCTCCCCCGCCTGTGGCTCCACCCTGTTCCCCCAGTGCACATGTGGGCAGGCTCAGAGGAGGCCCTGGGCAGGTTCCCTCATCTACACAAAAGCATCTGATGTAAACACTTGCGGGGTGGGTCGGAGATTCTCTGGGGACACCTTTATATCTGCCTAGGCATTTGACTGTCTCATTCCCCCCTCTAAAGAAGTACATCCAATGGCAGTTAGAATAAGGTTAGGATAAAGATGATGACCAAAGTTAACTGCTTTCTGCTAACAGGGGTGCTGTTTTCGGGAAAACAGCAGTCAGAGCTCCCTCAGAGGCTTATCTAACGATCCCCAGCAGAAGAGGCCATCGTCTGAGGCTCTGGTTGCATGACGGTTTGGAGTGTGATGGTCTGAAGGTGAGAAGAGACAATCAGGTTATCAGGAAACATTCATCAAAAAAAAAAAAAAAAAACAAGGAGGTTACGGTAAGGACAGCTCAAAAAATTCCAAGGCCTTTTACTGGTTTGCAAAGGGAGAGGGGAGGCCAAAAGCCCAACTGGTTAAAAAAATAAAGAATGAAACTACCCTTTTGCCAGCATTTGGATTTCTGGGTTCCCTTCCCCTGAGCCCAGTCCTAAACGAACCAGTCTAAGGTTTGGGAAATTAACTCTTCCCAGTTTGGAGGATGCATCTGAGGGGAGTGTCTCATAGTACAGAGACACTGTTATCTATCGCTGAAGACAGAGGAAAAAAAAGGAAAAAAGATTTTTTTTAGAGGAGTCCCAGGGGTTCAGGAGGCATTCAAAAGAGATACAGACTGAAGATGAATGGTTGCCCATCTAGGAAGAAGGGAGCAGGCATCCCTGGTTCCCTTCTCTTCCTAGCAAGTACCCAGAGTACGTAAGGGAAGGAAAGTGAGGCATTCCTCTTTCTTTCCTCTGTCCTTGTATCCCCAAGTCCTGGCAGTCACAACAGGGTGCCACCCATGGGTGTCAAAGTGGCTTTCTCCCATGTTAAAAGGGGGGCCTAAGGGCTGGGAATATCTACTCTTACCCACATACGCCCTATCCCCGCTGTTGTCAGTAGCCTTTGAATTCCCTAGACCTCATTTATGCCATGGACACTAGCACGACCTTTGTCCATGGAACCGGAAGCTTGGCTTAATCAGCAGGAATTAGACATGCTCACCTGTGCTGTGTCTTTTAACTTCCATTATCATCTGTCTCTGGATTCCTCAGATCCAGTTTTCTTTCCTAGGGCTTTGAGCTGAAGTTTGGAATTGAGTTTGGGACAAAAATATGTCTTAAGGGTGGTTGCATGGACTCCTTATTATAAGCTGAATGCTAAGGTGGAGCAGTGGAATTGAGTCCTCCTCCAACAAGGGAGTGAAAAGGATGTCTTGTGACACCCCCAGATAACTGGTGGCTATAGTTATGCTTGCTAATATTTGAGTGATGAGGCTTGGCTTTGGTTAGCTCCCTTTGTCTTACTTTCCCAAAAAGGAAACCTCTGGGTGGTGGGCATCCTGTTTATTTTCATCACCTGGCAGGATTTGCAGGATAGTTGCTCAGGACTAGAATACTGATCCAGATTTTTACATCACCCATCCCTTTTGTTTTTTCTGAGCTGCAGCCAGAGATTGCTGTTTGGTTCACAGGAACGAGCAGGGTTCATCTAAAATGTAGGCAAAAAGTTAAAAACATTAATGAGTCTAGAACCTAATGATAAATTTTGAAACATTATTTCTCTTTCTCTAGTCCTCATTTTTGTTAAAAACAAATCATGATAGGACTGAGTTGTTTGCAAAATAGACTTTAGTGTTATACGTGGCCTAATTATTTGCGTAAAGTACCGCAAGAATAATTATTCCTAAACAGGCCTTTTAGATTGGCTTTGATGGAAATTTGTTCCACAGGGAATCTCAAGTAAGACCTTTTAAAGCTGAGCCTAGCCATGGGTTTGTATCCTCAAATACCGATGAGTTGGGCAAACTCCTCTCTTCTTGAGGTTTCAAGAGATGTGGTCCCTGGGTCTGTTGGAAAGTGACATTCTTTACCTACTGCAGGTTAGGAACCCTGTATGGGGACTGTGTACACAAGGTATGAGGCGAGTTTCTCCCATGGGGCTTTATTGGCTCTGCAAGTCAAGCTTGACTCCTTAAACGGAAGCATACCCTTCCAGTCAAAGCCTTATTCAAGCAACCAGTTTCTCTAATTGTGTCCTGTTGCAAAAGAAAATGGATTCTTATTGCACTGACACAAACAACTATATGGCCATAAATTAAGAGTACTCACAACTAGTTTTCAAATTCTGGAGAAACCAGGCAGAGAGACAGAGACAAATATACTCCAAATTTTATTCACAGGAGTATACCTTAGTCAATTATTAAAGTCTGTAAATAGCTCAAAATAAGTTTGCTTGACTCTGAAAAACAAAACAAGGATCAGCAATATTTCAAGCAAAAGTCAAAAAGATTACTTCAGTTTTGCATTAGATAGGCCATTCAGTTAACTCTTGTTTTGCTTGATATTCATAAACATTTCAGCTTTTCATGAGTCCTGTATGTTTTTCCTTTATTCCAATGTCACAATCTCCAAAGTTATCAGAAACCTGCATTTCATTCAGAGCACCTGTCAAAGTTCTATAACTGATTATAAACCATCTTTTGAAGAGGAGCAAAAGAAGACAATTGTCTGTAAATAACAAAATGTCCAGGGTAGTTATAGTCAGAAACATGATAGACAAATAAATTTGGTTATCTCCATGGTTTACAATAACTTAACATAATAACCTTAATTATGATTGATAGCATATACTCACACATTAGAATTTTAGACTTCCCATATAGTTTTGGAACATATATTACTATAATTCTCTAAAATCTAACCTGAAGATTAAACATCATTTTGGCAATCCTGTGTACTTAAACATGTCAAATAATCCGGTTCACCTCTCTTATGGATACTCCAGAGGCCCTCTGTAGCATCCCAAAGGCCAGGCATCAGGAAAGAAAATTTTGAAACTGAAGGTTGATTTTGGGAAGTCTGTTATGTGTTAGAGATTTAAAACACCTGATGTTATCAAATACAATTCCAGATTGCCATAAATTATTTATTTTGCCAAAATGATGACTGAAATTTTAAAAAAGCAAAAAACCTTGTATACCTTTTACAAATTTTGCTAAAGAGCACATTAATGCCTTAAGAGTACCTTGTTGGCTGGGCGCAGTGGCTCACGTCTGTAATCCCAGCAGTTTGGGAGGCTGAGGCGGGCAGATCATGAAGTCAGGAGATCAAGACCATCCTGGCTAACACAGTGAAACCCCATCTCTACTAAAAAATACAAAAAAATTAGCTGGGCATGGTGGCGGGCACCTGTAATCCCAGCTACTCAGGAGGCTGAGGCAGGAGAATGGTGTGCACCCAGGAGGCGGAGCTTGCAGTGAGCGGAGACAGTGCCACTGCATTCCGGCCTGGGCAACAGAGCGAGACTCCGTCTCAAAAACAAAACAAAACAAAACAAAACAAAAAAAAAACCTTGTTGTGCTTTTATCTCAATGCTCAATTTACAGAAGACAATATAATAATCATTTGAATTTGGTTAATATATTCACACATGGAATTTCTTTTGCAAAATTTATTTTTTTATTTTTTTTTTGAGACAGAGTTTCGCTCTTTGTTGCCTAGGCTGGAGTGCAATCGTGCGATCTTGGCTCACTGCAACCTCCACCTCCCGGGTTCAAGTGATTCTCCTGCCTCAGCCTCCTGAGTAGCTGGGATTACAGGCATGCACCACCACACCCAGCTAATTTTGTATTTTTGGTAGAGACAGGGTTTCTCCATGTTGGTCAGGCTGGTCTTGAACTCCTGACCTCAGGTGATCTGCCCGTCTCAGCTTCCCAAAGTGCTGGGATTACAGGTGTGACCCACTGCACCTGGCCAAGATTAATTTTTATACTCCTTTCATCATTTGATTAAACCTTCAGCTTTACCTTATCCAATTCAAAACAATCCTTCAAGCCTAGGAAATAATTTACATTTCCACGCCTTCTTATAATCTTTTGCTAAAAACATATCTTACTGTTCTTACACACCTCACGTGTAAATCAATTTGCAGTAGTTTCGATTACATGTTATAATGGTAACTCCCAGCAATTTTAAACTTTTATGTAGAACCTAGTAACTTGTTATAATTATGTACAAGTTGCAGCAAAGGTTTGAGTCCTTCCAGCATAATTAAGGGTGTGGTTAATTCCATATGTCTCTAGGCCTTACCACTTGTGACGCAGGCAGGTCAAACAGTTCTCAGAAACCAAAAAGACAGTTTATAACCTTAAAACATTAAGGAAACCTAGTATCTGACTTGCATTAATTTAGATCACCTATTTACATTTTGATGACATCTGCATTTTACCAATAATCTTTAAGGCTGCTTTTATTTCTTAAGGATTAAAGTAATGTGAACTGAAACATACCACAGCTTTTATCTTTCCTTTTAAAAAACATTTTGATTTGTTTTTCTAAGACCACCAGAGCGAGCACAAAAGAACCAGCGAGTAGGCAAGGGTAGGAGCAAAACTGCAAATTTATTTTGGTCACCTAGCTTCAGGGAAGAAGGTGGGTAGGGAGAGGTCTGTCAGCCTCTGGCAAAGAAGGCCAAGAGAGTCACCCGGTGGAGCTCTCGGGCGGAGTTCCTGCAGTCCCGACAAGAGTGGGGGCTGAGGAAGCCCGTGCAGGGCGTCTGCTGGGAGTGGCTTTTCTAGGAGTGGGAGGGCAATAGGCGGGACACGGGTGTGTCGGGGGGCGTTCCGTAGGTGCGACCAGGTAAATCTTGGTCTCTTTGGATTGACGTCACCTGGCGCATGCCCGGTTGGTCTGCACCTTCCCGGGCGCTGGCTGCATTTTTGCGCGTGCGGGAAAAGTTGGTGATAAAGAACCCGGAAGTGCATCATCTTACCTCTGTTCGTCCAAACACATTTGATTCAAGCTCTTATCCTTTTTTAAGTCAATTAATTAGAGCTTTTTTATAGACATCACACACAACACATATATAACTACACAGGCAGAAGAAAATGCAGTAGCCATGAGATTTTTCATCTGCCAATCTCCTAATTGGATTATTGGCCTCTGCGTGGTGCCCTTTAAGAGATAGGGCTAGAAAACATGCAGCTTTTAAGGCCTAGTAAAACAGGCACTACTGGGAGGCAAAACAGATTTTGAGAGGGATCTATCTGCATTTAATTCCTGGGGTTCCATGAGAAAACAGGTTTCTTCCCAAAACGGGGTTAGTGGCACCTTGTCTGTTTTCCCAAGGAGTCCTATGCCCCCAGAAGTTATCTTAGGGCCTCTCAATGCATATATTAAGAGTGACAAGGCAAATGGAGAAAAATAATCCAGTCTACTGAGAAAATGCCCTTTCCAGCAGAGATCCAAAAAAAAAAAAACAAAACAATACATAAAGACCTTTTAAATATACTTGTAACTTGGATATCCACTTTTAATTAAGCTGAGTGCTCTTTGAGAAAAACCTTTTAACTCCCTTATTACCCAACTAGCCGCACCAAGTGGCCAATATTTCTGGCTTTCAAACTATACTAACGGTGACCTCCCAGGTGCTCAGAGAAAGGAAGATAAAAGGCAGTTCGTGGAGGGGAAGAGAATCAGCAACAGGTCATGCAGATATCAAACTAGAAAGGACTTATTCCCTAAGACAGGATTGAACCCAGTCGCCATTGTAAAATGGTGGAGGCTAAGACAAAACATTGCCCTGTGGTTACAGGTCATGCTCCCCAAAACAAGATGGAAGCCTGCAGCAAGGTTTGCTACTCACCATACAGAAGGTCATGCAAAGCCCACCAGACTGGCTACAGCTAAAGACCAACCTCACAAATCCTTTTTCATAATTAAAACTTTACTGTGAATACACACAGTGATCCTTATTCCTGGACTAGTAAAATGTCTTCAAAAGAAAAAAAAAAAAAAACCCTTCTCGCTTAAAAGTTAAATGCTGACAGGCTAGAGAAAGGAAAAAAAAAGTTTAAAATGCAGTGTTGGAAAGATGCCTGGGGAAAGTACCTCTTATTCTTACACAAATGGGTTCCTCCAACAGGGAGAGAAGCTTAATTGCTGTCCCCATTGGGCACCCTTGGGCCATGGGCCATGCACCCCAGCTCTGGCTGGGAGGGAAGTGAGAACCCACCATTCGCCAGTCTATCTCGCAGGTGCCTAAAGCCATTGAGGTGAGGTGGCGCGCAGTTTTCTCTATCCTCAGAAGAAGTTCAAGGACAAAGAGGCTTAGAAGCGAAAGGGAAAAAAGATTTTTTGGTTCACATCTTACCCACCCTTCCTCAAGCTCGTCTAGGAGCCAAAATGTTGCAGAATTTTGCTCCTTAGTTCAGCTAAAACTGGGCTCTAGCTTGTGAGAAGACCAGGATTTTATTGGGCGAAAAGGGGGAAAAAAGAAACCTCAGCAAAGTGAGATGGCATCCTGCTAGCAAGCCCCTCACCTCACAGATTGAATCCCAGGCCACCACACAGGAACTAAAGAGCCAGGTTCCTCCCCATGCCTGTGGCTCCACCCCGTTCCCCCAGTGCACATGTGGGCAGACTCAGACAAGGCCCTGGGCAGGTTCCCTCTTCTGCACAAGAGCATCTGATGTAAACACTTGTGGGGTGGGTCAGAGGTTCTCTGAGGACACTTTTTTATCTGCCTAGGCATTTGGCTGTCTCATCATGGTATACAAATACTATGGACTTTGCAATTTACCTTAATTCCAGTGATCTCACAATACTGGTGCCCAAAAACTAAACACAAAAGAATATTACAAACTGTTACAAGTTTGAGCTTAATTATAAAATCTGTGGAGAGGTGTGGTGTGTAATTCAGATTATTCCAATGAATCAGTCAAAAAATATCTACTAAAACATACTCTGGTAAACTAGTGGCTCTCACATTCGTGGGCTAAATAATCACCTAATTAGCTGAGCGTGGTGTGCACACCTGTGGTCCCAGCTACTCAGAGGCTGAGGTGGGAAAATCATCTGAGCCTGGGAGGGCGAGGCTGCAGTGGGCCAAGATCGTACCACTGCACTCCAGTCTGGGTGACAGGAATGAGACTCTTTCTCAAAAAAAAAAAAAATCACCTGGGGTGCTTGTTAAGCTGCAAATTCCTAGGCTCAACTCCACACATTCTAATGAAAGGAACTGGGGATGGAGCCTGGGATTTTGCATCTTAATCATTTCAGAAGATTCAGATGCAGAAGATTTAAAGACCTCTTTTAGAGAAACATTACCCTAAGCAAGGGCAGAGTTGGTCAATCGCAGAGGTCTTTCAACTCACTTCCCATTCATTCATTCATTCTTTCCTGAACTTATTAATTCAACAAACATTTATAGTGCCCTATCATTGTACACAGCGATGTGGACTCGGTAATGTAAAGAGACTCGGTTCCTGCCTGGAGGGAACTTATATCTAATGGCTGATATATATATATATATGACATTGATGTATGATTGACATCACCAAGTGGTAAGTATTGAATATGTCCATACTGCCAAAGAGAATGTTGCAGGGATTTAGAAGGAAGTTGTGTCAACGTGGGTTCAAGTGGACAGGGATGGAGGAGCTATTCTGTGGATGGGGTGGGACATTGCCTGGGCCCTGACTGATGAGGAACGAGCAGGATATCAAAGAGAAGGAAACAGCATTAGGTTCATATCATAATTATTAAGCAAGAACGTTTTTAATATCCATAAGCCTATACTAAAGATAGCAGAGTGGCCAAGCATGTCCAGGATTAAAACTATAATCTCATTAACTACCTTCAGAGGAGAAATAAAGAAGTGAGAAGTTCCTGAATCAGCAACATCATCTCCTTGTTTTTTCAATATTCTGATGCCAATTGGACCATTTTTATGCTAAGTTGATAAATAGTAGGATGTTTTGACGTGACATGTTTATATAGTATTCTGTTTTTCTCCTAGGTCCATATGTATTTCATCCAGCTACTTCCAAAAAGTTAAAACGCTGACCATAAAATCCATGTAGGGTATAAATAATTAGCACTCTAGGAAGATTCGGACTGTTTGACACCAAGAGAGGCAGATTAATCTAATTAAAAATTACTTCTTATTTAAGAAAGAGATCTGTATTCATTAAGACTTCTCCTTAGACATACTATTTTTAGCTATATTTTACCAATCCTATTACATGTGTGAAAAATAAATAAATCTGGGAAATCTTGGGGCTCCAAAATCACTAAGCTAAAGGGCAAAGTCAAACTGGGAACTGCTTAGGGAAAACCGGCTTCCCACTCTATTCAAAGTCATCCCTCTGCTCACTGAGATAAATGCATGTGTGATTGCCTCCCTTGGAAGAGCTGATCAGAAACTCAAAAGGATGTAACCATTTGTCTCTCATCTACCTGTGGCCTAGAAGCCCCCTCCCTGCTTAAGTTCCCCGCCTTTCAGGACAGAACCAGTGTACATCTTACATATATTGATTGCTATCTCATGGCTTCCTAAAATGTATAAAACCAAGCTGTGCCCCGACCACCTTGAGTACATGTCATCAGGACCTTCTGAGACTGTGTCACAGACGCATGTCCTCAAGCCTGGCCAAACAAACTTTCTAAATTAACTGAAACCTGGCTCATATTTTCAGGGTTCACACATGAAAGAAATTTTATGTAATTTATTTCATGAAGACCAATTTCTAGCTGCCCAGCCACTGTTACATTTCATGTCTTAATCTGTAAAACAGGTTTAATAACCCCTGTCTCAGAGAGGCGTTTGAGGATGAAATGAGAGGACAGTTGTGATTGAGTTTTAAAACCCATGCTGGCCAGGTGCGGTGACTCACGCCTGTAATCCCAGCAGTTTGGGAGGCTGAGGCAGGTGGATTATGAGGTCAGAAGATCGAGACCAACCTGACCAACATGGTGAAACCTGGCCTCTACTAAAAATACAAAAATTATCTGGGTGTGGTGGTGCACACCTGTAGTCCCAGCTACTTGGGAGGCTGAGGCAGGAGGATTGCTTGAATCAGGGAGGCGGAGGTTGCAGTGAGCCGAGATAGCACCACTGCACTCCAGCCTGGCGACAGAGCGAGACAATGTCTCAAGAAACAAACAAACAAA
This sequence comes from Rhinopithecus bieti, assembly GCF_001698545.2. Taxonomy (NCBI): domain Eukaryota; kingdom Metazoa; phylum Chordata; class Mammalia; order Primates; family Cercopithecidae; genus Rhinopithecus; species Rhinopithecus bieti. The sequence goes on along the minus strand of NW_016808376.1, from coordinate 4,791,275 downwards.
CAAACAAAAAACCCCAAAACCAAAACCCACACTAAGAATGAGTGTAAGTTATGAGCTTTCCAGCCATTCTAAAGTCTTCCTTAGGATAAAAAGCAGGATCACGGAGACCTAGAACAAATAATTCTACCTCCTCACAGAACTTGTAAGATATTATATTAACAAGGAAGCCTTCCCAGCCCTCCTTGCTAATATCTTACAAAGCAAGCAAGCCAAAATACTGAAGCAGTTGTATCCCAGAGTTTTCATGAGTTTGTAGAGAGGTGGTACATCTGGTGGCACAGACTCTGGCCCTGGGCAACCGGGTTTTTAATGGTAGATCCATTCCTTACTATTTATGTGGCTTTGAAGGTACTGAACATTGATGTGCCTCAGTTTTCTTATCTGTGAAGTAAACAAAAAGATTGTTGTGATTCAATGAATCCATAAACATCTTCACACATAAAGCATTCCTATCTGCCCCTCGAGAAGGTTGTGTTTCTTTGCCATATTTTGAAATGGCCCTGCAAAGCTGTCCTTTCTGGGGGGAAAAATTTACATCTCTAAAGAATCTCTATTAACATAGCTATCTCTTTTTCTTCCAGGCCCTCCCAATCCTGAGATTAACTGAGAGTTGAGCACCCTCTAAAGGTCTGAATAGGAACAGTTGTCATCTATTGTCTGTAAGGGCAGCCACTGTGAGCTCTGATGTTAAGGAAGGTACACAAGTCTAGAAAGACTGAAGATGTATTGATACACACATAAAAATCAAATAGAGGATGAAAAATTAGCAAGACACTATGCCTAGAACAATTATTTATATCGTAACCACCCGAGGGGTTCACCTTGCCTGCTGCCTAGACAGAGATGATTCATCAAGACAGGGGAATTGCAATAGAGAAAGAGTAATTCACACAGAGCTGGCTGTGTGGGAGACCAGAGTTTTGTTATTACTCAAATCAATCTCCCCGAGCATTCAGGGAGCAGAGTTTTGAAAGATAACTTGGTGGGTGGAGGGGGTAAGCCAGTGAGCCAGGAGTGCAGACTGGTCAGAGATGAAATCGCGGTGAGTCAGCTGTCTTCTTGCATTGAGTCAGTTCCCGGGTGGGGGCCATAAGAGCAGATGAGCCAGTTTATTGATCTGGGTGGTGCCAGCGGATCCATCAAGTGCAGGGTCTGCAAAATGTCTCAAGCATTGATCTTAGGAGCAGTAGAGGGAGGGTCAGAATCTTGTAGCCTCCAGCTGCATGACTCCTAAACCGTAATTTCTAATCTTGTGGCTAATGTTAGTCCTACAAAGGCAATCTAGTCCCCAAGCAAGAAGGAGGTTTGCTTGGGAAAGGGCTGTTACCATCTTTACTTAAACTATAAACTAAGTTTCTCCCAAAGTTAGTTCAGCCTACCCCCAGGAATGAATAAGGACAGCTTGGAGGTTAGAAGCAGGATGGAGTCAGTTACGTTAGATCTCTTTCACTGTCTCAGTCATAATTTTCCAAAGGCAGTTTCGATATCATCCCTTGTAACAGAAAACATTTAAGACTGTTTGTAAGAATGCATATATAAAACAGTGTGGTACAGATTTAAAATATGAGAATAGTAGAAGTAGGAACATTAAGGAGGACTGGAGAAGAATCCAGTACAAAAAAAGCACCCCGTGGCGTCTTTTGTACATACAATGGGCGGGCCACATGGTTGACTGTAAACTTTCTAGCAACCATTGCAAAAGAGAAACTCGGTCAGTCAGTCACAAGATAAAAGCAGACCAATTGTTCAGGAGAAGCACAATTATTCTTCATATTAAGACTGAGGACTAAGCTCTGATTTTTTCTTTTCTTGCCCCAGTTCTTATCTAAGGGGTCTGAGGAGTCATGCCCTGCAAGCCATAATTCTTATCAGATGGGTTTTATTTAACCCTACATATTGCAACTTACTTTCCCTTCTGAATCTGGCATAACATTATGTGGCAGAGAAGAAAATCAAAATATTTTACCCCAAAACGTGTTTCTTTGCCATATTTTGAAATGGCCCTGCAAAGCTGTCCTTTCTGGGGGGAAAATTTACATCTCTAAAGAATCTCTATTAACATAGCTAGATCTTTTTCTTCCAGGCCCTCCCAATCCTGAGATTAACTGAGAGTCTAGCACCTTCTAAAGGTCTGAATAGGAAACAGTTGTCATCTATTGTCTCTAAGGGCAGCCACTATGAGACTTCAAAAGAACCTCAGTCTCCACAGTCTTTTATCTGAACCCGAATATTTTCTTTCTATTGATCCTAGGTCTTTAGACAAACTCAACCAATCGGCAGCCAGAAAATGTTTACATTTATCTATAGCCTGGAAGACGTCATCCCCATTCCTTTCGAATTGTCCCGCCTTTCTCCACCAAACCAATGTATTTCTCAAATGTATTTGATTGATGTCTCGTGCCTCCCTAGAATGTATAAAACCAAGCTGTGCCCTGACCACCTTGGGCACGTATTCTCAGGACCTCCTGAGGGCTGTGTCATGGGCCGTGGTCATTCATATTTGGCTCAGAACAAACATCTTCAAATATTCTACAGAGTTGGACTGTTTTCGTCCACAAGACCAGAGGGTCCCAGCCATCATCTTTGAGATGAGGCTGAATCATGTAATAAACAACATCTCTGATATCTTCCCAGCAGATGAACCAGTGTTTTACAGAACCGCTTCCCATAACATTAGGTGGATCATCACCAGAAGCCCATTCCAGTAACAGCAGTTCTGTGAGGAGGTGGAATTGTGTGTTCCAGCTCTCTGCGATTCTGCTTTGTATCCTCAGGAAGATTTTAGACTGGCTGGAAAATCCATAATTTATACTCATTCCTAGTTGTTTGGGTTTTACAATACAATCACAACCGTCCTCTCTTTTCATCCTCAAAAACCTCTCTGAGACAGGGATTATTAAAACTGTTTTACAGATTTAGAAACTGAATCCAAGCATGGTTCGACAGTTGGAAAATTATGGAACAAGGATTTGAACCTGCTAATTCCCAATCTAATCTTGGGCCATGCCTTTATTACCAAACCTCTTAGAGTCCTCTCTTCCTTGAATTTTTTCACTCCATTAAAATTGGATTTTTATATCTACACCTCTGTTGAGATTGCTATCATAAAACTCACAAATGATATTTTTATTGTCAAACCCAGTAACCCCTTTTTTCAGCCTTTAAAAACAAAATTTGAATGCTAGGTGTGTTGGCTCACACCTGTAATCCCAGCACTTTGGGAGGCCGAGGAGGGAGGACTGCTTGAGGCCAAGGTTTAGAAACCAGCCTGGGCAACATAGCAAGACCCCTGTCTCTACAAAAAATTTAAAAATTAGCCAGGTTTGGTGATGTGCACCTCTAGTCCCAGCTACTTGGGAGGCTGAGGCAGAAGGATTGCTTGAGCCCAGGAGTTCAAGGCTGCAGTGAAGCATAATTGCATCAGTGCACTCCAGCTTGGGCAACAGAGTGAGACCCTGTCTGTTATTTACAAAGACACTCTTTGGCATTCTGTTTTCCTTTGTCCTTGGGAACTCTTGTTACTCCTGATATCCCTCCCACCTTTCTGATGACTTCTGCTCCTTGGCTTTTATGGGTAACTCCTCTCCAGCCCACATCCTAAATGCTGGCGCTCCCTGAGGGTCCATCTTTGGTCCTCTCCTCTTCTTACTCTATGCATTTTTCCCAAGAGAGCCAATCCCCTTTCATGAATTCAGACGCCATCTTGACAGCATGAATTCCGAGACACGCTCAGCAAGGTCACGTCTTCCATGAGGTTGAGTTCTAAAGTCTGAGGCTGAGGTAAAAATAGCATTTTCTCACTCTGAAATTTGTTCATTGTTTTTTGTTTTGTTTCAGCTGATGCAACAGCTGGCTCAGATTTGGAGCCGTTATGTAGAAAAACAATGTTTTTTGTTTTTGTTTTTGAGATGGAGTCTCACTCTGTTGCCAGGCTGCAGTGCAGTGGCACAGTCTCAGCTCACTGCAACCTGACTCCCTGGTTCAAGTGATTCTCCTTCCTCAGCCTCCCGAGTAGCTGTGATTACAGGCATACACCACCATGTCCAGCTAATTTTTGTATTTTTAGTAGAGACGGGGTTTCACCATGTTGGCCAGGATGGTGTCAATCTCCTGACCTCATGATCTGCTTGCCTCAGCCTCCCAAAGTGCTGGGATTACAAGCATGAGCCACCGTGCCCAGCCAAAACAATGTTTGTTTTAAAGGCTGAAATTTTACTCAGAGAGTTCACAATGTGAGAATGTACAAGAGAAATGAGGCCATTGGAGGAACAGCAGATTCACACCTCCCATTTTGTGGTCAGTTTAGACCACATAACCATGAAGTGAAATGGCAGAAAAAAAAATTTCAGTAATTTTTCCTTTCTCTCTATGATTTATTTAGGAGCAAGCCCACACAGTGAATTTGTGTGTTAACGATGACTCTGTTCTTCCCCACCCCGTCTCTCACTGTCTACCTACTAGGCCTTTCCCATTTGGTCGTCCTGCAAGATTTCAAATTCAACATGTCCAGTATTTAATTTATTGTCTTTACCTCCCATCCCAGTTTTAATTAGATGTAGCAAGATGTTCACTCAGTATTGTTGCTGTAACAAAGATACTCCCACATTTTAATGGCTTAACCAATAAAAACTTATTTCTCATCTCATATCCAAAGTAGGCATTCTAGGGCAGAAGATAGGGGATGAAATTGGGGCATGAGAGGTCCATTCTGCAAAGTCATTCAAAGGTCCAGACTGAGGACTGCCGTCTTCAATAGGTGGATTCCAAGATTGCCTTGGCATCATCCAGACAGGAGAAGGGAACGGAAAAGAGGATGCAGAAGGGCATATCTAAATTTTAGCATCACCCTTATGAAATGTACATATGCCAGCAATAAGTCTACAGTATGGGAGGGAGCATAACAGCAAACTTTGGTGGACAGTTTGTCTGCCACACTCCCTTCCTCCCTGTTTCTCATCGGTTCTTCCATCAGTATTTCCTCTGTGTGTGTGTATTTTTTTTTCTGTAAAATGGGCCAATAATAGTACTCTCCACAGGAGTTGTTATGAAAATTGAGACAGGCTATGTGAAGCAATTAGAATACACCTGAGTCATATGGAGGCACCAGAGTGTATGAATGCTAACAGTTATTCGTTAGCTGTGGGACTTCCTCAGCCACCCAGTTGTGCCAAGCTAGAAACGCTCTTCTCTCATCATCCACCTCCAATCAACAAGTCCTGCTTGTTCATTTAAAAATTCATACATCTTTACTTTTCTTTAAATGCAAGGCATAGGCCTGCAGGTCTCTGTCAAGCCACAGACACAGGTCTCTGATCCACAGGAGGGAGTTTGCTAAAGTTGTGAAGAACAAAGCCGACTTTAAGAGATACCAAGTGAAATTTAGAAGACGACAGAGGGTAAAACGGATTACTATGCCCGGAAACGCTTGGTGATACGGGATAAAAATAAATACAGCACACCTAAACACAGGATGATAGTTCATGTAACAAACAGAGTTATCATTTATCAGATTGCTTTTGCCTGTATTGAGGGGCATATGATAGTCTGCACAGCATATGCACACGAACTGCCAAAATATGGTGTGAAGTTTGGCCTGACAAATGATGCTGCAGCGTATTGTCCTGGCCTGCTGCTGGCCCTCAGGCTCCTCAGTGGGTTTGGCATGGCCAAGATCTATGAAGGCCAAGTGGAGGTGACTGGCGATGAATACGATGTGGAAAGCATTGATGGTCAGCCAGGTGCCTTTACCTGCTATTTGGATGCAGGCCTTGGCAGAACTACCACTGGCAATAAAGATTTTGGTGCCCTGAAGGAAGCTGTGGATGGAGGCTTGTCTATCCCTCACAATACCAAATGATTCCCTGGTTATGATTCTGAAAACAAGGAATTTAATGCTGAAGTATACCAGAAGCACATCAGAGGCTAGAATGTTGCAGATTACATGTGCTACTTAATGGAGAAGGATGAAGATGCTTACAAGAAACAGTTCTTTCAATACATAAAGAACAATGTAACTCCAGACATGATGGAGGAGACATACACGAAGCTCATGCTGCTGTATGAGAGAATCCAGTCTATGAAAAGAAGCCCCAAAAAGAAGGTTTTTAATTTTTTTTGAGACGGAGTTTCGCACTGTCACCTGGGCTGGAGTGCAATGGCGCGATCTTGGCTCACTGCAACCTCCGCCTCCCTGTGTTCAAGTGATTCTCCTACCTCAGCCTCCTGAGTAACTGGGATTTACAGGCGCCCGCCACCACGCCCAGCTAATTTTTTGTATTTTTAGTAGAGAAGGGGTTTCCCTGTATTGGTCAGGCTGGTCTCAAACTCCTGACCTTGTGATCTGCCTGCCTCGACCTTCCAAAGTGCTGGGATTACAGATGTGAGCTACCGCACTCGGTCAAACCAAACAATTTTCTATGAGGATTTTTCAGATACAGACAATAAACTTATTGACAGAAAAAAAAAAGCGAGTAATAGATATTTCTGATGTGGAACTTATATGGACTTTTTTTTTTTTTTTTAAGAAAACAAAACAAGAAACCCTCTCCCTGAGGGATCCGATGTGTTTATATGGCTTCAATTGTCATCTTGAAAATGGTCACATATGACTATGGAACTGGATTGGAGCTCCCAGCTGGAAGGAATCATGAAAAGTCTTGTCCCCTCATTATTTTTAAAATTTTATTATTTTTTTTAAGACAAGGTCTCTCTCTGCTACCCAAGCTGGAGTACAGGGGCACCACCATAGCTCACGGCAACCTCAACTCCTGGGCTCAAGCAATCCTCCTGCCTCAGCCTCCTGAGTAGCTGGGATTACAGGTACATGCCACCACACCTGGCTATTTAAAAATTTTTTTTTATAGAGATGGGGTCCTGCTATTGCTGCCCAGGCTGGTCTCAAACTCCTGGATTCAAGCAGTCCTCCCACCTTGGCTCTCCAAAGTGCTGGGATTACAGGCAAGAGCTACTGTGCTGGGCCTGTCCCCTCATTTTAGAACTAAGGAAACTGCAGCCCAGATAATGGCAAAGTGGGGCCTAGGACCCAGGTCTTTTGACTCCAGTCTTGCCTTCCATGATACTCAGCTGCCTTAATTAATTAACTCCACAGAAAGCCAAAACCAACCATACAACTCCTTTCCCTTCCTCCTCACAATTTTTGTTTGGTGTCTGTTAAATGAAAGTGGCTGCTGCGTGAATTTCCTCTAATCTCCTGTGGTTACCAAACCAATGAAAATTCTAGAGTACTGAGTTCTGATTCTTCTAACCTGGTTACTCTGACCCCAAGCCCAACCATAGCCCAGTCCACCTCCCTGCTTTTTATTGAGCAGCAGATGGCACTGTGTCCAAGTCTGGAAAGATGCTCTCTGTTTCCAGGGAAAGTTGGGGCAAATGCACTCAAGCTTCCTGCTAAACACTCCTATAATTTTCGTGAGGCACTCGCCCTCCTCCTCCCAGGCTTTAGTGTTATCTGTGTGCTAAAAGGCACAAGTAACACTGTCAGTATGTGTGTAATGTATGTGGTTTCAGATGTGTGGGCTTAGACTGCTAGCCTGCCATGGAACTTGCTTCCTCTCCTTCCTGGGCACACAGCTGGACTACATTTCTTGGTTTCCAGCAGAGTTAGATTTGGCCATATGTCCAAGTTGTGGCCAATAAAATGCAAAAGGAAGTGATGTGTGCCATTTCTAGGCCCCATCTCTAAACTCACATGCTCTTGGCCCTCCACTAGCTGATGTCAGTGCCCAAAATGACCTTGGAGGTCATGGGCTGAAGATGGTGGCATTGTGACCACCCTGGGCCCCTGAATGACTGCATGGAGCCAAGTTCCTGAATTGACTTGGATCTACGTTGGGCTGTTACACAAGCTTAGAATTAAACTGTAATTGGCGAAGCCACTGAAATTTTTTGCAGTAATTTCCCTACCACAACTGATACACAGATGAACTGATGAAACCCTAATGTCCTATGTGATATTCCTGTAGAAAATATGGGAAGTATCCATGTTTCTGCACAATAGGGATTTCTTTCTCCATATTAGACTCCAAACAGGTTTCCTGTCAAAAGGGGTTGTAAAGACCTCCCCATCCCAATTGTTTTAGCAAGCAAAGGACGTGATCTGCAGACTCAAAGGCAGGCAGCTAGCAAGGAGAAAGCACAGTAGCTTAGGAAGAAGAGAGACCGTAGCATGTGGTCAAACTTGTTTATGAGTAAAGCAGGTAACCAGGAATTTGCCAAGCATTTTGGAGTGAATTAAATCCTTCATGAAGATAAAGGTACTGTAATAAGAACTATTCAGATTGGAAGAGTGTCTTTAAAGCTAACCACCAACAATTTCTCACCTCTCTGTACACACGTTTCTCTTACATCAAGAGGTGGATTCTGCCTGTAATCTCAGCACTTTGGGAGGCTGAGCCAGGAGGATTGCTTCAGCCCAGGAATTTGAGACCAGCCTAGGCAACATAGCCCTGTCTCTACAATTTTTTTTTTTTTTTAATTAACCAGGTGTGGTGGTGCATGCCTGTAGTCCCATCTACTCAGGAGGCTGAGATGAGATCACTTTGAGCCCAGGAGTCTGAAGCTGCAGTGAGCTATGATCATACCTCTGCACTCCAGCCTGGGTGAGAGAGTGAGACCCTGTCTCAAAAAAAAAAAAAAAAAAAAAAAAAGAAAGAAAGAAAATGAAGTGGCTTCTGTTCCCCCCAGCCTTGAATGTGGGCTTGAATGTGACTTGCTTTTGCTAACACAATGCAGCTGAAATAGTGCTGTGTCAGTTCTGGATGCAGGCAGCTTCCACTCTCTTGAAATCCAGTTGCCTTGCAGAGAGGAAGTCCCTATACCCTGTGGAGGAAGAGAGGCCTTGATGGAGAGAACCCAGTGGCCTCAGCCAAAGGCCAGCACCAACTGCTTGCACCTTCTAGGCTCCTCCTGAAATCCCATAAAAGGGACCCTCCTATCTTCACACTTAGATGAGCAGCTACATACACAACTTCTGCAGAAGGAACCCAGGAGAGGAGTCCTCTGTCATCCCTAGTGCCATGGCATGATCGTGGGTTCCAGGCCATTTCTGCATTGTCCTGTCCAGGTGGAAGTGCTTGGTCTGGAAGTTAGCTCCTTTTCTGGTTCAGAACTGTCCCCACAATCTGTTGCCTTTATCACAATGCTCCCACCCTCCACGCCCCTTCCCTTCACTTCTGGGTCTGGGACACTGATTCTCATCTGTCCCAGGTACACCACACCCAGCCCTCCTGCCCCACTCTCTAGCAGTCTGCCCCCTCTTCCACCCCAGCCTTGCCCTAGCTGAACTCCACTTGGTTGCAGCTGCATGCATAACCACAATCCACGCCACATGAGGCAGAGCTGTTGATCTGAGGTCAGTGCACCCACAGAATCATAACAAGTAATAACTCCTTGGCTGGGCGCAGTGGCTCATGCCTGTAATCCCAGCACTTTAGGAAGCTGAGGCGGGCGGATCACCCACCTGAGGTCAGGAGGTTGAGATCAGCCTGGCCAACATGGCAAAACCCCGTCTGTACTAAAACTACAAAAATTAGCCAGGTGTGGTGGCACATGCCTGTAATCCCAGCTACTCGGGAGGCTGAGGCAAGAGAATCACTTGAACCAGGAGGCGGAGGTTGCAGTGAGCCGAGATCACACCACTGCCCTCCAGCCTGGGCAACAAGAGCAAAACTCTGGCTCAAAAAAGAGAGGAGGGGAGACGAGGGGAGAGCCATGTTACCTGACTCGGGTTCCTGGGCTGAACTTTTCCCCTTGGCATAATGAATTTGAAAGGTCCTGAACTTTCCTTTTCTTTAGACACCTAGGACTGAGTCTGTTAGGCTGGGGGACCCAGAGATCATCGAGATGCAATTCCTGCCATCATGGAGCTCGTAGTCAAGCAGAGGGAGACAGAAATGCAAACAAACAGTGAGTTTTTAGAATTGCTAGTGAGTGGGGGACAAAACAAATGGAAGCAATCCTCTTTGAAAAGCTGAAGCTGAGTCGGGAAGATGAGTAGGATAGGATGAACGGCTGAGGGGATTGCAGAGGAGGAGCACAACTATTCCAGGCAGAGACAGCTCATGCACAAAGGCAGCCCAAAGTGGCCTGATGTGCTGATTGGAGGGAACACAGATAGTGTGCAATAGCTGGGCTTGAGAGGAGGCAGACTAGGTGACCCTTGCCGAGTTTCTTCTTCTTCTTCTTTTTTTTTTTTTGAGACAGAGTCTCTCTCTCTGTCACCCAGGCTGAAGTGCAGCAACCCAATCACAGCTCACTACAAACTGTGCCTCCCAGGTTTAAGCGATTCCCCTACCTCAGCCTCCTGAGTAGCTGGGATTACAGGTGTGCACCACCACGCCTGGCTAATTTTTGTAGTTTTAGAAGAGACGGGCTTTCATCATGTTGGCCAGGCTGGTCTTGAACTCCTGACCTCGAGAGATCTCACCTTAGCCTCACTAAGTGCTGGGATTGTTTCCTCATTCTTAACGTGCATGTCTCACTACCGCCTGGTGATGCTCTGTGCCACATGGTGCCAGATGACACTGTGAAGTTGTGTACCTTCACCCCCGCCCACATGGCTTAACGGAGTCAAATGAGGCAGCTCCCATTTTGGGATGAGCAGTGTACAAATGGAGCATCAGGCTCAGGTTTTAAGTGACAAATGAAACAAATGTGCCCTCCAAGGCTGATCAACATTCCTCACTTGGAGAACTGGTTGTCTTTTGTATCACCTCTGGTTTTCATAAGAAGCTTGAATTTGAGTTATTTGTACTTTTTATTTTATTATTTTAGAGATGGAGTCTCACTCTGTTGCCCAGGTTGGAGTGCAGTGGTGTGATCCTAGCTCCCTACAGCCTCAAACTCCTGGGCTCGAGCAATCCTCCTGAGTGGCTGGGACTATAGGTGCATGCCACCACACTTGGCTACATTTTAAATATTTTTGTAGAGATGGGGGTCTCACTATATTGCCTAGGCTGGTCTTGAACTCCTGGCCTCAAATGATCTTCCCACCTCAGCCTTCCAAAGTGTTGGGATTACGGGCATGAGCTACTAAGCCCAACTTCTTTGCACTTTTATTACCTAAGTCAATGGTTGTTACATGTTTTCATCTTCCTAATTTTAACCTTCCTGCCTACAAGAACAAAAACAAAAAAGATTATTCTACCTTCAGTCTTTTAGTTGTTTGCATTAGAGGAAGGAAAATGACTTTTCTTATTCCTCTGTGGTTGGAGAGGAAAATCCTTTTCCTACCCCACCTCCTTCTTTTTGGGACCAGAAGTATCCAAAACTGGATGTGTAAGAAGATCCACTGGAAGGCAGGAAAAAAACATTGGAACTTCTAGTTGTGTGTGTGTGTGTGTGTGTGTGTGTGTTTGAGACAGAGTCTCACTCTGTTGCCCAGGCTGGAGTGCAGTGGTGCAATCACAGCTCACTGCAACCTCTGCTTCCCAGGTTCAAACGATTCTTCTGCCTCAGCCTCAGGTCGTGAGCTGGGATTACCGGCATGCACCACCACACCTGACTAATTTTGTATTTTTAGTAGAGACAGAGTTTCACCATGTTGGCCAGGCTGGTCTCAAACTCCTGGCTTCAAGTGATCCGCCTGCCTCGGCCTCCCAAAGTGCTGGGATTATAGGTGTAAGCCACCATGCCCGGGATGCACCCTCCATGCCCCTTCCCTTCACTCCTGGGTCTGGGACACTGATTCTCACCTGTCCCAGGCACACCACCCCCCAGCCCTCCTGCCCCACTCTCTAGCAGTCTGCCTCCCCTTCTACCCCAACCTTGCCCCAGACTTTAGATATTACCGAGCCTTGGTAACATCTGAAGTCTCTCCTTAATACACCAGTGTCCCACCCGGGGACAGTGTTACTCTGATTTTGAAAGAAGAGTAATTATACTCTTCTGTTACAATAGTAATAGTAGTGACAGCTGCCATCATACCTGCCAGGTACCCTGCACTTGATATGGTAATCTTCAATGTGCACGGTAACTTTAAGGTGAGTGACACTTTAGAAATGAAACAATTGAAGCTGACAGTTGAAGCCCAAAATCTGAGCTGGGATTTGCACACTAATGACCCACCTGCCACCAAAGCCTCAATCTTCCTGCCATACCTCATTGCTTTTCTGACCACCCCTGCAGGGCCTAGGGTGGTGGGTGTTAGCTTATGCTAAACCAGCGCTGGAGTGGCCTTGCTGGGTGAGAAGTAATCCCTCTTCCTCCCCACTAATTTGCAGGCTGTGACCAAAATAAATAAGATAAAATAGAGTAAGTCGGTTGGAAACACTCGAGGTTCCTTTGGGGGCAGAATCTGAATAATAACTCAAATGAATCCCAAAGGATTAGAGCTTTGTCTAATCTGCTGATGATGTCTGGATACAGAGCTCACACCTGTGATCCCAACACTTTGAGAGGCTAAGGTGGAAGGATGACTGGAGACCAGAAGTTTGAGACCAGCCTGGGCAACATAGTGAGACCTGGTCTCTACAAAAAAATATTTTAAAAATTAGCTGGGTGTGGTGGAGTGCACCTGCAGTCTCAGCTACTCAGGAGGCCGGGGTGGGAGGATCACTTGAGCCCAGGAGGTTGAGGCTGCAGTGAGCTGTGATCTCACCACTGCACTCCAGCCTGGGTTACAGTGAGACCTCATCTGTATTAAAATTAAAAAAATAAACTAAAACATAATGATAAAGAATAAATACAGGCCGGGCACGGTGGCTCATGCCTGTAATCTCAGCACTTTGGGAGGCCAAGGCGGGTGGATCCCAAAGTCAGGAGTCCAAGACCAGCCTGGCCAACATGGTGAAACCCTGTCTCTACTAAAAATACAAAAATTAGCTGGGCATGGTGCTGTGTTCCTGTAATCCCAGCTACTCAGGAGGCTGAGGTAGGAGGATTGCTTGAACCCGGGAGGCAGAGGTTGCAGTGAGCCGAGATCGCTCCACTGCACTCTGGCCTGGGCTACAGAGCGAGACTCCTTCTCGAAAAAAAAAAAAAGAATAAATAATCCCATGATGACTATTACCAGTTTTCTCTAAGCCTAGGCCCAGCCTTGGCCCACGGCCTCAGCCCTTAGATTGATATGGCTTATTTAGGCATTTAAACGTTGACACCTGCCTCCTGCTGTTTAATTCCCTGCAGTCTGACAGATTCACCAACTACCAAGGAGAATGCCCGCCTTCCTTGTGCTGTGTGTAAATGAGGCTTCCATCAGCACAGACACACACAGGCTGCAAATCAACCAGCCCTGGCCCCAATTCCACACCCATGGCCACAGCAGAGAAAGTTGTGTCCCCCTTCCCCGGCCCTCACACCCAGGTTAATATCTGGGCTCTCACCCTCAGCCTCACATCCAGGTTACCACCTGGGCTAATTTCATTTTTTCACTTTTTGGGTTTGCAGATGCCCCCCCAGTGGAATCAAAATGACAGATTTATGTCGCACTGTGGGTTTGGATCAGAAAGCACCCTTGAGCAACACTTCGATTCTGTGTTTCTTCCCGTCCTCAGCTACTTCTTGGAAGAGCAGTGGAGAGAAAAATATTGTTTCTTTTTCTTGGGAAATTGGCAGAGGCATGCCGAAGAAATCAGCCACAGCTGTTCTCCACACCTGGCTATGTTTTTAATAAGCGCTTAACGCACCCGCCCTCCGGAAAGGGTGGTCTGTGGTGCCTATGGTGTTGTCTCTCCGGGGCGCTTCTGGGCAGCTTTCTCTGTGACCCGGAGAGCGAAGAGTCTATTTCCATCACATTTCAGCTGCCAAACTCCCCTTTAAATGTAAGTAAGCCATTTGATTTCTGCTGCCTTTGTTTTCCCATAAAAGGGCATTTAAAAAAAAATGTAATTCTCCAAGAAACCTCTAGTTGTTTTGAAATAAAAAGCTAGTTTTCACTCTTGATCTCATTTCTTCCAGCTGTTCTCTGGTTTGCCCTGCTTGGTTTGTGGAGCCTTATACAAATTCATTAGTGCTTTTCCAGCTTCACAGGTTGGAACTGAGGTTTCCAAAGAGCAAAATGCATTTTGGCTGAAGCAGAGCCAGAAGTCCATGTTGTTTGCATTGGCGTCATCCAATTCACTTGTTCTGAATAGGGGAATAAAGTTAATATTTATTTCCTTCATGATTCTTGTATTTCAAGAAAAAAAAAAAAAAAAAAAAAAAGGTGCTCTACAGGGTGTCTTTTTTCTTCCCCAGCAGGTATTGATTTGTTTGAATTTTGAGCTGCAATCAAGGATGGAGAATCTAAGTGATCTCTTTGCTCACCAAATATTTGAGTTGTGCGTAGAATATTGACTAATCTCTAATGTGCGGTCTTGATGAAAAGGGAAGAGGTAGCGGGGTCTCGTTATTGCATCTCTCCAGTGGATTAGAGAGATTAGATGCCTAAGATGTCCCAAAGCCTGCATCGAGTCAGGTGACCTGATCCTCATTCCCATGCAATGCACAACTTAGGAGGCCTCTCTCTCCAACTGTGACACTTGACATTTGTATGCTCATCTTCATCTTGACTATGTAGCCAACTCTTGGTGTTGTGCAATGAAAAACGGAAAATTTAAGCCAGATGATTAAAAAAAAAGACCACGTGACTCGGGGTATAATGAAAGACAGGCAAATGTTTTCAGATACAATCTCCTTCTCTCCTAGACACACTCCTCACTGTTAAATATTTGGATTTTTTACTTTACTCTGCATCTAATTTTAATCCCTTCTCAGCTGGCACATACTATCGATGGCCAGGGCCCCACAGGGACAGCTAGCGACGTGCCAAGTCGACTCTTCTGGCTGTGGATGTAACACTTAGGAAACACCTTCAAGTTCCTGTCTGCAGTGGGTGCTGCCCAAAGTCCGTATCATAGAAACCTCCCAATTATATGAGAGCCTCCATCTAAAAGTGAATGACATCAATAGGAAAGGAGCATTTTCTGCATAGGTAACAGAATCCATAAAGTGCAAGTGTAAAAGGAAAATAAAAACTTGGGACCCTGTCTGGGTGCCGTGGCTCACATCTGTAATCCCAGCACTTTGGGAGGCCAAGGCGGGCAGAAAGTTCAAGACCATCCTGGCCAACATGGTGAAACCCCATCTCTACTGAAAATACAAAAAAATTAGCCAGGCATGGTGGTGCGTGCCTGTAGTCCCTGCTACTCGGGAGGCTGAGTCTGGAGAATTGCTTGAACCGGGGAGGCAGAGGCTGCAGTGAGCTGAGATGGCACTACTGCACTCCAGCCTGGCAACAGAGCAAGACTCTGTCAAAAAAAAAAAAAAAGAAAAAAAAATTGGGACCTCAATTCACTCTGCCAAAAGAAAAAACTGAAAGCGCAGTCATGCAAGAAGCTACCTTTTCTTTTGTTCCTAAGATAGCTATGGATAAAATATTAAACATCCCCGCAGATAGTTACTCTTAGTTCACCTTACAGTGTGCGCGAGGTGAGTACATAATTGACCATTCCCCTGCTTGCTGCTTTTCTCTTGCAACGTGTGGATTCGGCCATGTGACCATAACCTTCCTCTTTTCCCTGCAGCCTGCTTTTCCCCTTTAAGCCCTCAAAATCATCTTTGGAGAAAGGCACAGACCACAGACTGTTTCTGGGACTCCATGTTTATTTCTTCTGGGCACGTCCCTAACCTTGGCAAAATAAACTTCTAAGTTGATTGAGACCTGTCTCAGATCCTTTTTGGTTCACACAAGAAAACAAACCGATCTCAGGTCTTAGTCCCTCTGGAGAGCTTTTAGAGAGGCCCATGGCTAACAGGAATCACCCAGGTCTCACAGGGAGGACATGGATGGAGAGCCAGCTTGCAGTTCTCAGGATCACACCAGGCTCCGGAGCAGATTACTGAAGTCTCTTTATACGTACCCAGGCATTCTGTGTGAAAGGAGGCGGGAGGGGAGAGCCAGGTTAGTTTGGGAAATTTTGCATTACCCAAAATTAAGCAGGTTTCTTTGGTCTTCGGTATGCAGATTTTATTGTGAATCTGTAAGAGGCAGAAAGAATAGAAAGTTTTCCCCAAACTTTTTTGTCCTGAGAATCCCTTTTTCCTAACATTCCAAAGGGCACTGTGATCCACAAAGCCCAGGCTGGAGAGAGCCACCCGGAGATGTCAAGGAAGCCCCAGCTGCCGGTCCCCAGCTCCATGGAGACTCACCTACCAGTTTAATGGGGCCATTCCAAACCCATGGGCTTCAAATTTGGCTACCCTCATCTTCAGGGTCACAAGAGGACTTTCTAAGGCAACACAGGTACATGGTTTTTGTTCTTTTTAAATTCTAGGTCCACAATTTCCACGCACTCTCTCCTGTAATTGTTCTGGTGAGAACTGAATGGCGATGAGCCATTGCTGCTGAATGGAGCCTCTCCGTTCTGTCTCGTCTTTCGTAACAGCTGCTTCATAAATGCAAGACATCCCTCACTCTCTCTCATCTTACTAGGGTGCATTGCCCCAGGGTGGACAGATATCTGGGTTGCCAGACAAATTGCTGGATTGGCTTCTTTTTTTTTTAGAAAGTGAATGATTCTATTGACTAAGTAATAAATCTTTTTGCAGATGAGATGATTTCTAATTCTTGGCTTTCATGAAATTTGAGAGGAGACCTAATTGAGTTGTCAGAATTAGATCATTACATATTTTTGATGATAGATCACTGTATCTGAAGGAGCTTGAGTAATAATTGATATTGCTATGATAAAATTGCTTCCACTCTTGTCTACTTCTTCTTCTTCTTTTTTTTTTTTTTTGAGACGGAGTTTCACTCTTGTTGCTCAGGTTGGAGTGCGATGGCCCGGTCACAGCTCACTGCAACCTCTGCCTCCCGGGTTCAAGCAATTCTCCTGCCTCAACCTCCTGAGTAGCTGGGATTACAGGCATGCCCCACCACACCTGGCTAATTTTTTTGTATTTTTAGTAGAGATGGGGTTTCACCATGTTGCCCAGGCTGGTCTCAAACTCCTGACATCAGGTGATCCACCCACCTCGGCCTCCTAAAGTGCTGGGATTACAGGTATGAGCCACCACATCTGGTCTTTTTTTTTTTTTTTTTCTTTTTTTGAGACAGGTTCTTGCTCTGCTGCCCAGGCTGGAATGTAGTGATGTGATCACAGCTCACTGAAACCTCAAACTCCTGGGCTCAAGGGATCCTCCCAACTCAGCCTCCCTAGCAACTGGTATGACAGGTGTGAGTCATCATGCCCGGCTAATGTTTTTATTTGTTGTAGAGATGAGGTCTCACTATGTTGCCCAAGCTGGTCTCTAACTCCTGGGCTCAAGCAATCCTCCTGCCTTGGCCTCCCAAGGTGCTGGGATTACAGGAATGAGCAACCATGCCCAGCTTATGTACTTCTTTTTTTATTTTGTTTTGTTTTGTTTTGGAGATGGAGTCTCACTCTATCACCCAGGCTGGAGTCCAGTGGCACGATCTCAGCTTACTGCAATCTCTGCCTCCTGGGGTTCAAGTGATTCTCCTGCTTCAGCCTCCTGAGTAGCTGGGATTGCAGGTGCATGCCACCGCACCCAGCTTATTTTTGTATTTTTAGTAGAGATGGGGTTTCACCATCTCGGCCTGGCTGGTCTTGAACTCTTGACATCATGATCCCCCTGCCTCGGCCTCCCAAACTGTTGGGATTACAGGCGTGAGCCACTGCTCCTGGCTGCTTATATACTTCTTTATATGAAAAAAGTTTTATAGTGCTTACAATAGCAGTAGCAACAATAATTGTAAAATGAGAAAAATGTTGATGAGGACCCTGCCTATTTTAGTAAGAAGTGGAATGAAGAATAGTTTTCCCAGTAAAAGTTCTAATTTTTAATGTTATATATATATTATATGATATATATATATAATTGTTTGGGTTTGTTTTTGAGGCAGAGTCTTGCTCTGTCACAAGGCGGAGTGGCAGTGGCGTGATATTGGCTCAACTGCAACCTCCGCCTCACCGGGTTCAAGCAATTCTCCTGCCTCAGCCTCCCGAGTAGCCGGGATTACAGGTGCATGCCACCACACCCAGCTAATTTTTTGTATTTTTGGTAGAGATGGGGTTTCACTTTGTTAGCCAGGATGGTGCCCTTGTGATCCACCTGCTTCGATCTCGCAAAGTGCTGCGATTGCAGGCATGAGCCACTGCGTGTGGCCAATAATTTCTTAAAAATATATATGTTATTTTGATAAGTTGCGTATTAACAGTACCTATACTGGTAATTCAGTCCAGAGAGATTTCTTTGATACCTGGAGCCATATGGTCACAGAAAATTTTAAAAATTAATTTCAATTTATATGCATGCTTTTGTCATAGATAATTATGAGTGGTCAATGAAAGAATATCTGGCATTGAATATATCACATTAACATAATATAATGTAGGGAAAGTAGAATGGAAATACAAGTTTAAGCAGTAAATGGAGTACTTTTTTGCCTGTTAAAGATGAGCTTGTTCATGTATGTTTAAATGGAATTGTATTTGATATGAAATTGCTATGGCATTTAGATTCCACGGGAAACATTTTTAGAAGTCATGTAAGAGCTTTCCTTTTAAATCATTGATGACACAAACAAATGGAAAAACTTCCCATGCTCATGAATTGGAAGAATCAATATGTTAAATGGTCATACTGCCCAAAGCAATCTACAGATTCAACCCTATTTCTATTAAACTGCCAATGTCATTTTTTTTTCACAGAATTAGAGAAAAAAACTATTCTAAAATTTATATGGAACCAAAAAAGAGACATCACATTATTAGACTTCAAACTGTACTATAAAGCTGCACGGTACGGGTACAAAAACAAACACATAGACCGATGGAACAGAATAGATAACCCAGAAATAAGGCCACACACCTGCAGCCGGCTGATCTTCAACAAAGTCAACACAAATAAGCAATGGGGAAAGGACTGCTTATTCAATAAATGGTGCCGGGATAGCTGGCTGTCCACATGCAGAAGAGTGAAACTGGATCCTTACCTTTCATGTAGAAAAATTAACTCAAGATGGATTAAAGATTTAAATGTAAGACCTTAAATGGAAAATCCTAGAAGAAAACCTAGGAAACACCATTCTGGACATTGGTCTTAGAAAATAATTTATGACAAAATCCTCAAAAGCAATTGCAACAAAACCAAAAATTGACAAGTGGAATCCAATTAAAGGACTTCTGCAAAGCCAAAGAAACTATTAACATAGTAAACAGACAACCTACTTAATGGGAGGATATTCACAAACTATGCATCTGACAAAGGCTTAATATCCAGAATCTATAAGGAACTTAATTCAACAAGCAAGAGACAATAATCTTATTAAAATCGGGCAAAAGACGTGGGCAGACACTTCTCAAAAGAAGCTGTACAAATGACCAACAAACACATGAAAAAATGGTCAACGTCACTAATCATCAGAGAAATGCAAATCAAAACTACAATGAGATACCATCTCACACCAGTCAGAATGGCTATCATTAAAAAGTCAAAAAACAACAGACTAGTGAGACTTCAGAGAAAAGGGAATGCTTATTTACTGTTGATGAGGATGTAAATTAGTTCAGCTGTGGTGGAAAGCAGTTTGGAGAGTTCTCAAATGACTTAAAATAGAACTATCATTCAACCCAACAATCCCATTACTGAGTATATATCCAAAAGAAAATAAATCATTCCACCAAAAGGATACCTGCAATCATATGTTAATCACAGCAATATTCATAATAGCAAAGACATGGAATCAACCTAAGTACCCATCAGTGCTGTACTAGATAAAGAAAGTGTGGTGCATATGCACCAGGGAATACTACACAGCCAGGAAAAAGAATGAAAGCATGTCCTTTGCAGCAACTTGGGTGGAGATCTTTATGTCATTATCCTTGTGTCTTTTTATTTTTAATTTTAATTTTTTTTATTATACTTTAAGTTCTAGGGTACATGTGCACAACGTGCAGGTTTGTTACATATGTATACATGTGCCATGTTGGTGTGCTGCACCCATTAACTCGTCATTTACATTAGGTGTATCTCCTAATGCTATCCCTCCCCCCTACCCCCTCCGCACAATGGGACCCAGTGTGTGATGATCCCCTTCCTGTGTCCAAGTGATTGGCTCACGCCTGTAATCCCAGGACTTTGGGAGGCCGAGGTGGGCGGATCACGAGGTCAGGAGTTCGAGACCAGCCTGGCCAACATGGTGAAACCCCCGTCTCTACTAAAAACACAAAAATTAGCCGGGCGTGGTGGTGGGCACCTGTAGTCCCAGCTACCCAGCTACTTGGGAGGCTGAGGCAGGAGAATCGCCTGAATCCAGGAGGCGGAGGTTGCAGCGAGCCGAGATAGCGCCACTGCACTCCAGCCTGGGCGACAGAGCGAGACTCTATCTCAAAAAAAAAAAGAAAAAAAGAAAAAAGAAATTAATTAGTGCATGTAAAGCACTTGGAATAGCAAGCAGTCAATAAATACTTATCATAGCAGCACTCTTTCCCTAGGAAAGAGCTCCTTCTTCCATCACAGAATAACATCGTACATTCCTTCACTGTCTCCAAAGGCACACACCTTCCTCAAAGAAAAGGAAATCACAAGGCCAGGTCTTCCGAACCTCCCCAGTAGATATGGTAGGGATTCCTAACCTGAGCTGGGGCAAGGTGGTCTGTTTGCTCCCCAAACCTGTGAAACGCGAGCTTCAGAACATCTGACTGACTGCAAACATGGGTCATATTTTTACAAGACTTTAGTCCACAAAACATTTTCGCTCTCAAACCTTCACTACATTCACAGAATGGAGAAGCCGAGGCCCAGAGAAAAACTAGTCATCTATCTGTCCAAAGTCACCGTACGAATGCTGGGGAAAGGTCGAGGGAGCTAGAGCTCCCGACGCTGCAAATCCTAGAGGGTAAACTGGGGGCTAAGAAGGCCCCGTGCGTGTTTTGGCGGGCTAGGTCTTGGGCTTCAGGACAGAGAAGAGGGTCGAGTGGATCGCCTTGCCTTACCTCCTCAGGATCTCCGGACTCGGTAAGCATCTTTCGCTCGTCCTCCAGTCCCATGTCTGGCTACGGTTCTAGATTCAACAACAGCAGCAACAGCGGCACCTAATCCACTTCAGGATCAAGAAGGACTTGTAAGGGTCACTCAGCGGAAATCCGGCGATCTGGCCGGAAGTGCGGCATACTCATCGTAGTCGCGAACACATGCTCAGATTGGCATGTACTACCAGCCACAGGCAGGGGTTAGAGGTAGCTGATGTTTGCACCTGAGGAGACTTTGCTAAGAAACATCCCCTTAGTCCCACCAGACCCAAGTATAATTGATCTAGGAGTTCATCTAAAATAGTAACTCCTAAGAGACTTGGGAAGTATGCTAATTTATTCGAAATTCCTTTAGCATAATTCACAATCTTCCCCATATCGATTATGGAGCCGTCCTAACTGCTGACCTTTTCAAGATGGCGGTCTGCGGGCGACACTCTCGGGCTCGCGCACCTCCCCAAGATGGCGGCGCCCGAGGCCTGGCGCGCCCGGAGTTGCTGGTTCTGTGAGGTAGCGGCGGCAACGACCATGGAGGCCACGTCCCGGGAGGCGGCGCCAGCGAAGAGCTCGGCCTCGGGCCCCAACGCTCCCCCCGCCCTGTTCGAGCTGTGCGGGCGGGCGGTGAGCGCCCATATGGGGGTTCTGGAGAGCGGGGTGTGGGGTAAGTCGCGGGGTGAGGGGCTACCTCTGGCTAAGAGCAGGGGGCGGCCCAGCGGCCGGGGGGCGCGGGGGGCGAGGCCGGGAGGCCCGGGGCAAGGCCCAGCCTGGGGCACTGAAAGCCAGATCGTAGGATCGGAGCATGAATTTTGTGACTGACAGGGCTGGACAGAGTAAAGACGGAGACCTAATGGGCAGGCTGACCCACACCGCGGCCTGGCTCGGGGGCGCGGGGGGCGAGGCCAGGAGGCCCGGTCTGGAGCGAAGGAGGCCGGGCCCGGGCGACTGAGGCTGGACTGGCGGGCCGGAGCTGTGGGCCACGAACTGACACTCGGCTGGGCCGGGCAGCGGAGTCTCGGATGTCGAACTGGTGGGCAGTTATGGCCCGGCTGCCCTGGGGCAGGGGCCGAGGTTAGGAGTCCCGGCCTAAGGCCAGGAGGCCAGGCCCGGGGCCACCGAACCTGAGTGATGGCCCGGGACCCCCAGTATCTGCCTGACACGCCACAGGGGTCGAGACTCCGGAGGCCAATCCGATGGGCGGAGGGGAGGACAGCGGATTGGAGAGCGAGGGAATGGGGAAGGGGGAGAGGCCGAAAGGCTCGGGGCGCCGCGGCCTGACGGCCCAGGGCTGATGAGAGCGAACCGACAACCGGGGTCTCGGGTGCCAAACTGACTGAGCGACCGAGCGACCCGCAGGACAGGGAGCGCCGGAGGCCACTCGGATCGGCTCGAGCGGCGAGGAGGGGCTGGAGAGCGAGTGGAGGGGGGCCCGGAGCGGCTTCAACAAGCGAGGGAGGCTCGAATGATGGACAGGCGGGAAGGGCCAAGGAGGCCCCAAGCGGGGCGACGGCCCGGGGATCCCGGACTGCCGGGCTGCCGTGGCAGGGGGCGCGGCGCCGCCAAGAGGCCTTGGGCTGAATGGGAGTGAACGGGGGCCTCAGGCCTGAGGGCGGCCGGGACCAAAGGGCCAGGCCTGGGTGGAGGGCGGCCTGGGGCGCCGGGATGAACGGCCGGGGAGGGCGAACCGGCCAGTTGGGCTGGGAGGCGGGGCTGTGGGTTGGGGACCGCCGGCCACGGCCTGGCCACTGACGAAGGAAACGGGTCCGCGACGTGGGGCTAGTGAAAGAGGGAAAGCGAGGCTCTGCCAAGCAGGCCTGGCCGCGCTGGGGATAGGGGAGGCCTCGGGCCTGCGAGGCTGCTGGTGTGAGGGTGGGGTCCGGAGGCCGGGGCTGGAGTTGGGCGAGGAGGTGGCAGGCCCGGCCGAGGCCTGCCGGGGATGGTGGCAGGAGAGCAGGCCCCGGGCCTGGAGGCGGCGCGGGGGAGGTTCCACCAGGAGGCCTTGCGGGTGGCCGTGGCGTCTTTACAGGAGGAAGGCCCTGGTCAGGACAGGAGTGAGGACTTTGAGGACTCGAGGTTGCAGGGCGGGGGGTTTGAGTTATGCCATAAGGAGGGGGTGTGGGGAAAAGGCCCTGGAGTTTGGGGGCGCTGCAGCTCCGGGATAAGCTGGAGGGTGGTCGGGGAGGGCCTTGGCTGTGGGAGTGGAACCCAGTACCGTGAGGCCTGAGTGTCCTGCATAGTGGTGGTGGAAGAGGCTGTTAGAAGTCGGGCCGGTGTGCGGAGGGGACACTGGAGGCTCCAGACCAGCCAGAGGCTGAGAAGACAAGGGGCAGGCCCACCCATGGCGAACATGAGGAAAGTCTCCGTTCTGAGCTGAGCAGGGAGCGCAGAAAAGTCCTAGGGCATGAGGAAGAAGGCAGAGAGGGTCTGGCTTGTCTGCCTGGAGCTTCTGGGATGCTAAGACTGGCTAAAAAGGAAGATGACTGGGTGTGGAGGCCCAGGTTGGGAAGCAGCAGCATTAAAGGTGCAGGCTAGAAAGAAGCAAGGAAAATCCCCGCTTAAGAATGGAGAAAGGAAGAGAGGAGTTTGTGGGTAACAAGGGATGAGAATTCCTGTGGCTGTGAGAAGGGATGGCTAACTAGAGGAGAGCAGGTTGGAGGGAAAAGGGGTAAGGCTCTGAGGAACTTCTTCCCGTGTTGCTTCTTCCCCCCAAAACAATTGACAGTTTACTGAATCTCCATTTCCCCTTCTCCCTCCCCCATGACTGCTGTACATACCACCATCCCATTACTGGCTGAGCCCCCAGCGAGGTTGAGAGGAGACAGGGGAGGAAGAGCTCCTGTGGGCCTAGACCAGAAAAAGCTGAATCAAGTGAGGCCTTTTAGGAAAATAGCCAAGGAAGAGGCCTGCTAAGCATTACTATTTTGGAGGAAGGTCTCAGTGTGGGCTAACAGCCAGGAAAGTCTTCCTGGAGGTAGTGAACTAGCATCGCTTTGTGTAAGGAGTTGGGGCAGCAGGGGTATAGAGGCAGCAGGAAAGGGTACAATGAGGAAACTTAAGTAGAATAAGGTATATTATACCTTGAATACCAGGATGTGGAGTTTGGACTTTATCATGAATGCAGCAGAGAGACCTCCAAGGGTTTTGAAGAGGGTAATGTCATCACCAAGAGCAGGATGAAGAGGGACTGGATAGAGACGGAAGTGAAGGAGAGCAGTTAAGCTGTTGTAATAGACCAGATGAAAGGTGATGTGGACTACATTCATGTGTAAAAGCATAGGGAATTAACACTTTCATTCAGCAGGTACATTGAGGACCTACAATGTACAAAGAATTATACTAGATTCTTGATGTCAAGATTCAGTTATTCTGTAAGTAAAGATAAAAAGAGACCCTGGGGCGGAAGTTTTGGTATACTCCAAGATCTTAGACTTGTTCTTTTTCTTTGAGATGGGGTCTCACTCTGTCACCCAGGCTGGAGTGCAGTGGCATGATATCAGCTCACTGCCACCTCTATCTTCTGGGCTCAAGCAATTCTCCCACCTCAGCCTCCCAAGAAGCTGGGACCACAGGTGTTCCCCACAACACCCAGCTAATTTTCTCTGTATTTTTGGTAGAGACGGGGGTTTGCCATGTTGCCCAGGCTGGTCTCAAACTCCTGGGCTTAAGCAATGTCCCCCACCTCGACCTCCAAAGATTACAGGGATTACAGGTGTGAGTTTGACTTGTTCTTGATTGGACAGAGATGCCACTGACAGGATAAAAATAACCAACATTTAGTGAGCTTATTATGGCTGGGCATTGTTTTAAACAGATTATAAGCATGATCTTCCCAACAATGTCATGAGTTAATAACTGTTATCTCCATTTTATTTTATTTTATTTTATTTTCGAGACAAAGTCTCACTGTATGCCCCTGGCTGGAATGCAGTGGCGTGATCTCGGCTCACTGCAACCTCCACCTCCTGGGTTCAAGTGATTCTCCTGCCTCAGCCTCCCAAGTAGCTGGGACTACAGGCACACACCACCACGCCCAGCTAAGTTCTGTATTTTTAGTAGAAGCAGGGTTTCACCAGGTTGGCCAGGGTGGTCTCAAACTCCTGACCTCAGATGATCCGCCCACCTCAGCCTCCCAAAGTAGCTGGGATTATAGGTGTGAGCCACCATGCCCGGCTTATCTTTGTGTCTTTGTCTTTGCTTTCATCTTTATGTCTCATGGACATAAGGATGGTAGTAATAGACACTAGGGGCTCCTGGGTAGGGGAGAGGGAGAGGGATTAGGGTTGAAAAACTATTGGGTGCTATGCTTACTACCTGGATGACAGGATCACTTGTGTCCCAAACCTCAGCATCACACAAATATACCCATGTAACAAACCTGACATATACCCCCTAAGCCTAAAATAAAAGTTGAAATTTTTTTTTTACAAGTTTTCCTTTTAAATGTTCAATGTTTGCAATTCACTGGAAGTTGTATCCTTTCTATGCAAACTTATGAAGGAACATTTGAGATGTTAACTTAAATGGGTATGAGAAGCCATGGAATTTTCTTTTTTTTCATTTTTTGAGACGGAGTCTCACTCTATCACCCAGTCTGGAGTGCAGTGGCACGATCTTGGCTCACCGCAAGCTCCACCTCCCAGGTTCACGCCATTCTTCTGCCTCAGCCTCCCAAGTAGCTGGGACTACAGGCGCCCATCACCACGCCCGGCTAATTTTTTGTATTTTTAGTAGAGACGGTGTTTCACTGTGTTAGTCAGGATGGTTTCGATCTCCTGACCTCGTGATCCGCCCCCCTCAGCCTCCCAAAGAGCTGGGATTACAGGCGTGAGCCACCGCGCCCGGCCGAGAAGCCATGGAGTTTTCAGCCATAATTGTAGAAGGTAACCAAGCAAGAAGTTGAAGGTCTCTGCATCCAACAGCACATAAGAAGAACTTAAAAATAGGTATTCGGAGATGACAACATTTGGCTTCAACCAGCATTTGAGCTGTTCCCACATTTCTTTCATACCCAATAACCAACCTCATCGACTGGGCCATGGGACCACCTTATGGAAACTGTCCTGTGGGAGTCTCCTGTCCCTCATTCCCTGACTCATCCTTGCCTCAAATCCCAGAAAGCCTCAGAAAGTAGAAGGTGAAATGTTGGTACTAGTTCCCAAGCCCTAGTCCGTCCACCAGCCATCTCAACAGTTAACCATGGTTTGCAGATTTGCAGTTTTCCAAGTGTTTTCCTCTCCTTCCGCTCCTCACTGCTACCTGCTGTGACAGGTGAAGAAATTGGAGCTCGGAGGATTTCAGTGATTTCCCGGGGATCACAGTAAGAAACAACATCGTTAATATTTGGATCCAAGCTATCGGTCGTCAAGCTCTGTGTTTCATCCACGACATCTCATTGTTTCTGGAGAGTCTTCTTTTAGACAGAGGCCAAAGCAACTGGGATCGCCTGAGTCTGGGAGCCCACTCAGCACTCTTAGGGAGATGGTGGTGAGTGGGTGTCCCTGGTCTCTTCTGGGAGCTTCCATCACGATTATCTGCCAGGGCTGGGCATGGTGGCTCACACCTGTAATCCCAGCACTTTGGGAGGTTGAGGCAGTTGGATCACTTGAGGTCAGGAGTTCGAGACGAGCCTGGCCAACGTGGTGAAACCATGTCTTTAAAAAAAATACAAAAATTAGCTGGGCATGGTGGCATGCCTCTGTAGTCC
This sequence comes from Rhinopithecus bieti, assembly GCF_001698545.2. Classification (NCBI taxonomy): domain Eukaryota; kingdom Metazoa; phylum Chordata; class Mammalia; order Primates; family Cercopithecidae; genus Rhinopithecus; species Rhinopithecus bieti. Next base: position 4,764,581 of record NW_016808376.1, on the reverse strand, counting down.
TAGCTACTTGGGAGACTGACGCAGGAGAATTGCTTGAACCAGGAGGTGGAGGTTGCGGTGAGCCGAGACTGCACCACTGCACTCCAGCCTGGGCGACAGAGTGAGACTCTGGCTCAAAAAAAAAAAAAAAAAAAATTATCTGCCAGACACTTGGAGTGAACTTACAGTGAGGGGGAAATCAACACATACAGATAATTAGTGTGGAACAAGATACCACAGTGTGGAGCCAAGACAAGTAGAAATAAACATTCATATAAAAATGTGCAGGATTGCCGTGAGTGGTGTTTTAGTCTGTATAGTTATACCAGAAATAAGAATTGGTCAGATGTCAAAATACTACTCATCTAGCTTTAGTTTTTATTTTTAATTGAAGACAAAAGGCTTTTAAGAAACCAAGAGAAATACTAAATCTGTTTCAGCGTACGTCAAAGGGCCCAGATGAATAGGTACTTCTGGCTGGCTAAGTTGAATTTATGCTTTGGGTGTTACTTTTGAGAACTTTCGAGGAGAATTTTTTTTTTCTTAGTACACTTACTAAAAAGGCTCCTAGATATACATATTGGAAAATTAATTACCCAGTCTTTGGGGCTTAAGTTTTTTGGTTCCTCAGCATGAGGTGTATTCATTTGAGGCTGAGCCCTTGAGAACATTAAAAGTCAAATGAAATTTCTAAAAAACAAGAAAGATTCTCAAGGTCTTAAAGGTGAGATACACAATAAATAATTTGCATCCACTTAGTGCATACAGGAAATAATCTACTAGACAGGACTCCAGCATTGTACATAATACAAGGTCATCCTCAAAGGCTACCTCAAAGTTTGGGTATGCAGGTGGCCAGGAGTTTAGTAACCTGGAATTTATCTTACCTGTCCTCATTGGTTGGCTCCAGCTGTTTACTTTGTGTGTGTGTGTGTGAGACAGAGTTTTGCTCTTGTTGCCCAGGCTGGAGTGCAGTAGCAGCTCACTGAAACTTCTGCCTCCAGGGTTCAAGCAATTCTCCTGCCTCAGCCTGCTGGGTAGCTGGGATTACAGGCATGTGCCACCATGCCCAGCTAATTTTGTGTTTTTGGTAGAGACAGGGTTTTACCATGTTGGTCAGGCTGCTCTCGAACTCCTGACCTCAGGTGATCCACCTGCCTTGGCCTCCCAAAGTGCTGGGATTACAGGCGTGAGCCATCGCATCCCCAGCTGTTTACTTTTGCGGATGACTCACGTTGCTGGTGGTTCAACCTCCACTGACAGATAGGGCTCACTTCCTGTTGTCACAGCCTATCTTGGGCTGGCAAACATGTTAACGTAAGGGGACAGTGTCACAAATATTAAATTCTGCATGGAATTTTCCCAAGCACAATCTGGGTATTGTGAAAAACTTGCAAATGGTACCCTGCATCTCAGTTCACTCTGTTCACCCCAGGTTCTGAGATGTCCTTCTCATGCCCATCTTGCCTGGGACAGACAACCTGGACTTTCAAGTTAATGCCTTTGTGACTGGACTTTTAGTGCCAGAGGATCACTTGCCTGAAGGCATAATTCAAATTACAGTGAAATCAGACAGATATTCATAGACTATCAAGCTGGGAGGATGCCAGAGACCATTTACCAATGTCAGCGGTCACCTAGGTGCTATCGGCAACTCAGGCAGGAAGATCTTTTTCTGTGAAACCTTTCCATGCAGGACAAACAACATTCTAGATCCTGCCTACTGCATGTCACGAGTACGTCTGTCACAATTACTGTAAAAACTAAAACCCACCTCTCCCGCATTTCCAAGTACTGGGGGTCCTACCATTTTCAGCTGACAATGCTGTGCACAGGGAGGAAATCCAGGAACAGAGAATTACTTGCCTGAGGTCACAATGCAAATTACAGTGAAATCAGAATGTTACTCTGCACGCTCCCACGTTTAATCTCTGTCCTGATACTATCCATCTGTACAGCAGCAGAAAAACATCCTAATTAACTTACTATTTGTGACCAGTATCTGTGAAATGCTTTAAACTCCTAGGCAAAAGATACTAAGTAACCACTCCTAGTTCTTTATTGTTTATTTGTAACTCAAAGCACTATCAATTCCAGTGTAAATAACCAAATAATAATTTAAATTGTAATCCATTCTGGAAGTACTTTTTTTTTTTTTTTTTTTTTTT